>NW_024962298.1:200201-335625 GCF_019238085.1 Lagopus leucura
AAAAGGGACTTGCTGAATTGTCATGGTGCAGTGTAGGAATATCTGGGAGATCTGTGTAACCCCATATTTCTTGGTAATGCAGCTCATCCAAAATGATGTTAGCATTTGGATACTCACCTACAATGCTGTTAGTCACCCATAATGCTGGAACAAGTGGGCAAAGGCCATATTTAGTGGAAAACCCTATTTTGGAGTCATATCCAAGTTTGGTATTCCTGTGCATGGAAAGCCAGTGGCAGCGTTATATCATTTGTGGTTTAAAACAAATATAACCTATGCTGTTTATGGCTGGGAATCCCTTTGTTCAGTCAGGTGTTGGCTGAGGATTTGAAGGTTCACGTCCCATCGATGACATTTGCTCTGCATTCAGGGTCTTTGCGTAAAGTGATGTGGTATGGCATCACAAGAAAGACTGGTTCCAAGGAGGTCATCAAGCATTTGCAAGGACATAAACTGAGAAGTGACAGAGAGATCTTTAAATGCAAATTTAGCACATCTGGGGGCATCTGCCTGCATGCTGTGGATGTTCCCCTTGTGTCCAATGCTCGGTTTTGTTTGGATAGGACAATGTGAGTGCAGAGAAGCGACTGGTTTAAATGTTTCTGTAAGGACGCGCTTATTCCTATTAACTGAGTTGGCAGAGCTTAAGGTCTTTGTGCTGCAGATGATGAATGGTGAACCTACAGTTGGGGCTACCTGGTCCTGCTTCAGCAGAAGGGCCGTGTCAGGCCAGGAGGTATCTCCTGACAGAGCTTGGCCAGTGATGGGCTCCCGTACGGACCCCATTTCCTTCCCACAGCCTGAAGTCTGTACTCAAATACTGCTGACGGATGGCAGCAGTAGACACCACAAGAGGGAGCTGACAGTATGGTCTGTAGATCATGGGATCGCAGAATTATTTAGTTTGGATAAGACCTCTAAGGCAATCAAGTCCATCCATTAATTCAGCACTGACGAGTCTGCCACTAAACCTCGTTCCTGAGCACGATGTCTGTGCACCTTTTAAATACTTCCGAGGACGGTGCCTCCTAGGGCAGCCAGCTCCAGCTCATTCCTCATCCTTTCTAGTTGCAGATTGCTTCTTCCAAGGACCCAGAGGCAAATGCAGCACACAGAGATGACATCGTGTCTGACGGTGCTTCTACTGATGTCGTGGAGCTTGGGTGGTAAGAGCAGTTTCTGGGAAAGGTGTCCAAGGGTAGAGCCTGGATCCAACGGAGTTTCATGGGGTGGTTTATCAGAGGCAAGATGATTCATTTTGTGAGGAGATGAGAAAAGGGAGCAAGGTCCTGAGTCTGTGGAGTCTGCAGTCTTGGAGACTCCTCCATTGCTCTGAGTGCACAGCTTGTAACCAGGAAATGGAGCTTCTTCCTAGGGTGATGAACATTAACAGAGGTAAAACAAGGTGCATGCTTATTGGAATAGGTGGATTGTTAATACACAGTGCAAAGAGGAGAGCATAACCACAGGTGGTGAGAAGGAAGGGAGGACTTTTGTCACAGAGAGAAGAAAATGAAAATCACTTGAGAGCAGACTGGTGGGAGCCAGAAATCATATGCATTGATTTAGAAACATCAGGATCCCAAGCATTAATTTCTACTTCACACATAGATTATTCCTCAAAAGAGGGCAGAACTCCTCAAAATACCTGTTTGTACTGAAGGTTTCAGACAGATCGTGGGGAAAACAGAACAGCGTAATATAATTTTATAGTGGAAACGCTCTTTCCATGCATTATTTTGCTGCTCACCACGTGGGTTCGTCTCTTCCAGGAGCCCAGAAGAACATCAGCTGGGAGGTGCAGCGCTATGATGGCTGGTACAACAACCTGCAGCACCACAGCCGCGGCTCCGTGGGTGCGTGTCAGGGCTGGGATGGCAGTGGAGGGTGGGGGCAGGTGATGCTTCGACAAGGGGACTGAGAGAGAAAGCCTTTCCCACTCGAGCCTGAGCCCAGGTAGATCACTAGATGCACCTGGCAGCCACGCGGGTCTGGATCAGGGCAGAGCGGAGCTGTGCAGCGTGGGGCTGTTCAAAATGTCTGAGGCTGGGGGACACGGCTGTTCGCAGCTGATGATCAGGGATCCCAGGGCTGGGAAAAAGACATCTTTGGAGACAGACCTGTAGAAAATTAGCCCAAAGCAAAACCAGCAAATTCAGGATTTCTCCCACCTTTAGGATTCTCTAGCAAATGAATACCACCATGCTGGTGGAGGACCTTTTGAAACCAACATTGGGTGCAAAGTCAGGGTGTTTCTCATCTTATCCTTTGTCTCTGTGCCCCTCTGGCTGTTCCCTCCCGCTTCCCGCAGTGCGAGCAGTCCCGTACTTACAACACAGGATTGCACAGTCAATGCAGGCAGCTTGATATCACTCCAGTTACCACATGCAGCACACCACTGGGCTCCCAATAAAGCAAAGGCATTGCAGAGGGAGAAGGGAAGGACAACAGGAAGGGAACATGCCCACACAGGATCCCTCTTCATTTTTTAAGGACTGATCCCAGTGTTGCAAGCAATGCTGGGAGTCGGCCTTGGTACCAAAAGTGCCTGCATCCTCCCGTCTCTTTCTTCTTGTGCCTCCACGCTGTGGCTGTTCCCTGCTGCTGGGTGCCGTTGGACCCATGCTCTGGTGTCACAGGTTCCCGGTTGCTGCGTCTCCTGCCAGCCAACTACGCAGACGGTGTCTACCAGGCCCTGCAGGAGCCCCATGTACCCAACGCTCGCCAACTCAGCAACGCAGTGGCACGGGGACCTTCTGGGCTGCCCTCCCAGAGGAACACAACTGTGCTGGCTGTCTTCTTTGGTAAGAGCTGGAAACTGCCAAGGGGGGGAAGACATTTGTTTTTTATGCCCCTTGATGGCACATCAAAGCTCTCCTCACACCCACCGCTTCAGAGCGAGCCCACATCCTAAAGATAGAACCTTGCTTATTGTCCTACCAGAATGCTGTCCATCTGTCATATGAGCTAGGCATGAATTTTTGGTGACCTTTGACAAATACTGATATTTGTCACTTAGAAACTTCCTCGTTTGTTTTAGCAGTAGAGTTATCTGATGGTAGAACAACTGACAGAGCTGATAAGAGCTGCGTGGTGAGTGGTTGCTGGGCAGAAGTGCTACAAGCACTTCAGAGCAGTTTCTTTTGTTGCTCCAGATGGGTCTGGAGTCCCTGGGAGCTGCTGGCTCACTGAGGAAGCAGGCTGAACTTGTCAAAGAAATGGAGACAAATTAGTTTCATGCAGCTCAAGGTTCTCACAGGTCTCCAGATGGCTTAATGAGGGTGCTCAGTGCTGAGATGAGCCATTGGAGGGGTAGACGTTGGTGTGGTACCATTCAGCTTCTCTCTGGAGCCAGATTTTCCCATCCCACTAGAACTCAAACAAGCCAAGAGTCACTGAGCTCAACCTCAGCAGCAACTATTGGTCTTGAAGGCCATCAGCAAGGGGGAGTTCAGGGAAGTAATGGCTGAGCCCCACTCCAGGTAGAATAGTGGCCTGCAGATGGTCTTTGAACTGCTGGCTGAGTTTCTCCACCCTGGTCCCCCGAATACCCTTTCCTCACTCATGAGGTCCAACCAGGAGTGCCTGGAGCATCATCTATTCCAGGTGCTGGTCACAGTCATCCCAACGACTGCCCATGCTTGGCTCTCTGGCAGGTTTCCATGTGCTCTCAGACATCCTGGGGACAGAGAAACCTGGCTGTCCTGCTGAGTTCCTGAACATCCGCATCCCGGAGGGGGACCCCGTGTTTGACCCTGCAGGCACTGGAGATATTGTCCTGCCCTTCCAGCGTATCCACTGGGCACTGGAGACAGGGCAGAGCCCCAATAGCCCCCGAGAACAGGTAGGAGATTGCATTTCCTTTACTTTCAGCTAAATTCATCTTCCTCTGGAGTTCGGGTTTATGGCATTTCCAAAGAAAAGTGCAACACTTTTTCAGGTGCCTGCAGTAACAAAGTGCAAATGAACCCAAAGCACAGCATGCAAGGTACTGGTTTTCATGAAGCAATAACTGGTTGCTCAAGATTAATGATTTTTTTTGCCAGAAGAAAACTTGGTTACTCTAGATCCACCTAATTTTAATGCGCATTTGAGTGTCTTGTATGCTTTAAAGAGAGCAGAAGAGAAAGTGCAAAGGAGAAATTTTCAATCTTCCTTGGCTGTTGGAGTTTTTATTGCATCAAAATTAGCATAGGTAAGTCTTGCTGGTATTGGAGAAGAGCAGTCTCTGGCTGATGAAATAAATACAACCAGAACCTTTTAATGAGATCAAAGAGTTTCAGTACCAGATTTCTACACTCAGTCCACTCTAGGTGATCAGTAATTAAGACATGTAATTTAGGCAACTCTTTAATAATGTGTCACAAAAATGAGCTGGTTCTGTCATAAGGCTACAAAGCTTCTGGATTTCCACAGAAGTCTCCATGTTCTGCAGCGCTGGATGCATTCCAAAGTCAATGTGCTGTGGGTTTATTTATTTTTTTTCATTCTGGAGTATTTCCCAACCAAAATTGCTGAAGCAAAACCGCCCTGCCCTAAACCTTTCACATGACAAAGCATGATGAGACCAGATCAGCAGGTCACGTTTTCAGCAGTTTCAAGCCTCAGAAGAATGAAAACTCCAGCATGCTTTCAAAAGATAAAGCATTCCTGCAGGAATTAGTCCATCAGATTGCATGGGGATTGGCTGTGATTGTATTTGCACCCTGGTAATTCTTGCTAAAACAGAGGATGGGACGGCTTGTAAGATCAGACAGGTCAGGATGCGACTTTTCAGATGTCTTGCACCTTTTGACACCCATTGTGCTCACCCCAGACCAACGAGGTGACAGGCTGGCTGGATGGCAGTTCCATCTATGGCCCTTCGCATTCCTGGAGTGATGCCCTGCGGACCTTCTCAAAGGGACAGCTGGCAGCAGGACCCGGAGGGCACGTCCCCAGGGAGACAGATGGGAAGGTCCCCATGTGGAAAGCTCTGGATCCATCCACCGGACAGGGCGGCCCTCGTGGGATCTATGGTAAGGGGCAATCTGCAGCTTCCTTAGTGGTTGTCTCATGGCCACCCCAGCTGTGGGAGACAAGGTAGCATCCTGGCCTGAGGGAAAGGAAGATGTGCTGTGAACTGAAGGTACTGTGTCCCCAGAAGGCACTGGGTCATTTCCCAGAGGCTGGCAGGTACTCATGCCTCAGATTCGAGGCAATCTCCTGTTGGGAAAGGGGATACAGACAATAAGAACCGACTCAGCTTGCTTTGAATTCCTTACTTGCCCGACCCCTGCTCTGTGCTTTGGGCCTGTGCTGCCCGTTTGCTCACATCCACAGTGAGAAACAGTGAGGAGAAAAGAGCAGGGGGCAAGAGAGGCTGGGGTTCAACCAATGGGGCTGGGGACTTAACCACAGACATGCCAAGCTCGTGGGTCAGAGGAGGAAGGGAAGGCATGGGTGCCTCCATCCCCCTCTGATGTCTCTGGTGGCTCTTGCAGACCTGGGGAATGCCTGGGGGAATGAGAACCGCTTCCTGCAGGCCATAAGCATCGCTTGGTTTCGATACCACAACTACCTGGCTGCAGAGCTGGCCAAGGATCACCCTAGCTGGTCTGATGAGGATATCTTCCAGCACGCTCGCAAGAGGGTCATTGCCACCTTCCAGGTGAGGGATGGGACCTTGTGGTCCCCAATGTTCTCCCCGATCTTGTCCCTGACCTGGCTCCCTGTGCTGCAGAGCATTGTGCTGTACGAGTGGCTGCCGGCCCTGCTGGGGACACCTGTTCAAACATACGCAGGTGAGAGTCACAATGGGCAATGGGGTGAGGGAGTTTGGGGTGAGGGCCTCCTTTTCCTCCATCCTGGGTGCTGGATCCAGCCATTACTGCCTTGCTGCAGGTTACCAGCAGCACCTGGACCCCAGCCTCTCACCAGAGTTTGTGGCAGTAGCAAGGATGTTCCTTGCCACCATGGTGCCACCAGGTGTCTACAAGAGGTAGGAGAAGCATGATGCCCAGAAAGAGGACACCCAATCTTGAGACATGGCTGGGGATAATCCCTGCTTGGCCCCAGCCTGGGGACATCCCTGGCCAGGGACTAAGTGCCCAGCCCTTCTCTGATGTCTTAGGGACCCCAGCTGCCATTTACGAAATGTGTCCAGCTCCAGTGATCCATTCCCAGCAGTGCGGCTCTGCAACAGCTACTGGAGCAGAGAGGTATGGAGAAGGATTCCAAGCATGTGGTAGAAGTTCTGTTTCCCCGTGGACTGTCTTTTCCTTGGGAGGAGTCGTTTCCCACAAAGGGAAGGGACCCACTGTACCTTCAGCTGATGAGGTCGGAGATGTGAGGACAATCTGTTCTGGGCACAGAGTCAAAGCAATCTGCAGAGCAGTTACTGCTGTGGGACTGCTGGACTGGAGCTGCTCTGCCTCTTATCCCCTTCTTTGGGGTCATTTTCTAGCTTGATCCATATTGGATCCTGTTCAGCTCTGGTGGTGGCGGCAGGATCACTTTCATGCTAACAGCTTCTGGTCTTGTGCCCCAAGGCTCTGCAGGAGGACACGTGTGCCATGACCAGAAAAATCCACTGGTTGCTTGGGTTGGTGGTGCACTTACCCTGCCTGGGCTTCATTCAGCGCTTGATATTATGGAGGACTGAACAGGGGGTGAAAGGATAATTGGGCACAAAGTAAGCAAGGAGAGTGAGATCCTCCTCATCCAGACATACCAGATGCCTTCTTTAGGCTCAGCAGGCTCAGACCTCGAGGTTGAGGTGACACAGAGGAGATGAACCTGGAAGACCCATAGGTCCTCTTTGTCCTTTGGGTGCTGGGTTCAGGGCGTTGGGGCCTCCTTACATCCTTCAGTCTGTGAGAAACCACCTCATCTTCCCTCAGAGCACTGGGATGCAGCAGGAAGATGTAGATGATCTCCTGCTGGGGATGAGCTCGCAGATTGCGGAACGGGAAGACAGCATCGTGGTGGAAGATCTCCAAGGTCGGCACCCAGAGCACATCCAGTCCCATGCAGGGCATACTGATTACAGCCCTGGGGCTTTCATCACAAGAGCGTGGCGCCGGTCCCCATGTTCAGCATGGCCTGTGGCAGAGACGAGGCCTGCCAGGCACCCAGGGCTGTTGAGGTTGCCATGTTAGCTCTGCCATAGCATCTCAGTGATTTGATTCCACCTCTAGATTACTGGTATGGACCTCTGAAGTACTCCCGCACCGACTACGTGGCCAGCTGGCTGCAGCGTGGCCGGGACCTCGGCCTGCCCACCTACAACCAGGCTCTGGAGCGATTCGGGTTGCAGCCTCTGCAGGACTGGGCAAACTTTGCCCCACACTCTCAGCAAAAGGTACTGGGAAGCTGGTTTGGGTGCAGAAAGCACGTTGTGTGTTGGAGCACCTCGGGGCCGTCCAAGCAGTGGGTGGCTTCTCCAGCAGTGTGGGGAGGGGGTCGTAGCACCTTGCTGAGCTCCCTCCCAGCCCATGGGCACGGGACGTCGGGGAAATCCACATTCCTTGCTCCTCCTGGGGCTCACTAGGATTTTCTGCCCAGGTCCTGGAGGTTGCTGCCCTGTACGCTAACAACACGGCCCGGCTGGAGCTGCTCCCTGGAGGCATGTTGGAAGGTGACAGTCCCCTCTTCAGTGCCATCATCCTGGACCAGTTTGTGCGCCTGCGTGATGGCGACAGGTTCTGGTTTGAGAACACCAAAAATGGGTAAATGCCTCTTCCCCCTCATAACACACAGCAGAGATGGAGAAGCCATCCTCCATCTCCCTTAGCTCATAAAACTGTAGGGAGCAAGCCCCGGCTGCTACTGGTCATGTCTGTGGGGTTAAGCAGTGGCACCCCAGGACCACCACTTGGCTCCACATCATTTCACCAGGCTGTTCACGGCGAAGGAGGCCGAGGAGATCCGTAACACCACGTTCCGTGATGTCCTGGCTGCAGTCACCTACTCACAGCAGGCAGAGCTGCAGAGCAATGTGTTTGTCTGGAGCGAGGGTGAGTGCTCCGTCCTGCACTGAGCTGGGACGCAGGATAGGGATGCAGAACATGTGAAATGCAATGGCTGTTTGTAAACAAGGCCGGCAGGACTGATGTTGAAAGTGGGCTGAAGCCCAGGCATGAGCGCTGCATGACTCCTGCAAGGATTCCCAGGTCCCAGAAATGCTCTTGATGCCCTGAAATGTTCTGGGGTTAAGGCTTGGTCTCTGCCTACCCTACATTGTGTCACTCTCCTTACTGGCATGTTCTTTATCTCTTTTATATGCATGAGCACACAGGTCAGTACAATAAATGTGAAGGACCTAAAAGCATTTTATCTGGCACACACTCCAGCCCTTGCAAGATGTTTTGGTTCTTCTGACATGCACTTGCAATTGCTCCCTGGGTTGTACAGGCTAGACAAGCAAAGGCTACAAACCTCGGTTTGCAAAGGGTTCTTTCTCAGCCCATCCCTTGGGAGAGGTGGTGGTGTTGAGCTCCCCAGAGTATGAGACCAGTTCTGCACATGGTCTGATGTGATGTGCCAAGGTTCAGCCTTGAAAACAAACCTTGCCCCTCAAGATCGCAAGCATTCCAGTTTTGCATTGCTCCCTGGGTTACTTGGCAATGAACTCCAAGCAGCATCTCAGCTGGAGGTTCATGGAGATGATGGAGGTTGGAAAGGTAAAAGCCCTGTGACTCTCACAGCCTGTCTTCCCCGATGCAGGAGACCCGTGCCCCCAGCCCCAGCAGCTGACAGCTCAACTCCTGGCCAACTGCACACCCATGACCGTGTTGGATTACTTTGAAGGCAGTGGTGCAGGCTTTGGCATCATCATCGTTGTCCTGTGCTGCTTGCCTTTAGGTTTGCCTCTCCAATTCTTTACCTATCTCCTCTTCTACCAAAGAAAGCACAGGAAAGGAACTTTGTGGTACCTCATGCCTCTCTCTCCCATGTGTCCCCAGTGAGTCTCTTTGTTGCTTGGATCATTGCCATTCTCCGAAAGAGAGATTTCAAGAAGCTGCAGAAGAAGAAGAAGGCCAGCGTGCGGAGGGAGGTGACCGGCGAGGCGTTACACGGTGAAGTAGCATTTCCGATCCTTTGGTGGTGCCTGGTGATGCTGCTGAAGTCAGCACACATTGAGCTCCATGTCTGTATTCTTGCATATCTTGAGCTCTGTGGCTGGGAGATCATTCTTCCCTTTGTATGTTTGGTCTCTCAGCAGATGCGCTGCCAGCAGTTAGGGAATATCATCAAGCCCAAATAAAATGCAAGACTAGAATGAATTTTACAAATTGGATGAGAGAGGGACAGCTTAACTCTGGCACAGCTAAGACTCAGGCACGCTTGTACCATGGCATCAGTGATGGCAGTTATTGCAGCAAAGTCAGGCTATGCGATAGAAAACTTAAGGTGACCTGTAGTGTATTTTCTGTTCCCCATCTGCTATGTGCAGCACTGACAGGAAATAATGAAGGCTTTCCATCCCTTGTTGCAAACCCAATGCTGTCACTCCAGTGAAGGGGTGAAGGAGGTGCTAGGTTGATTAGAAGCACGAGAACATGTTTCTAACTGAATGCTGTGCTATTTCCCATCAGCCATGGAATGGTACGGTCCCAAGACAGAGAGCTCCCTTGTCCACATCCAGCTCCAAGCTGACAAAGTGCTCAAAGTGCTGGATGGGAGAGGGTTGCTGCTCCGGAGTGTCAACCTTAAAGCCCAGCAAAGGGTGGAGGTGATCCTCTCCAGCAACAAAGGGAACAAAGCTCTGCTGCTAAAGAGCCCCAAGGAGTATGACCTGGTGAGTGCCACGATGCCTGGAGAGAGCCTCCTCTGGGCCCTCCACCATCCTTGCATACATACTGCACCATTTGGAGCCTCTGCCGCCCACAGCCATTTGTTGGGATCTTCTGCAGGTGCTGTTGTTCAGCGAGGAGGCAGAGAGAAGCAGCTTCCTTGGAAAGCTCCAAGATTACTTGAAAACGAGCTGCCTTGAGCTGCACGTGTCTGAGATGAAGGAGCAAAGCCTGCTGAAACGAGCAGTCACCCAGGAGCAGAGGAAACAAATTCTGGAGACTTTCTTCAGGCACCTGTTTGCTCAGGTATGCAGAAGTGTGGCAGGCTCTGATGCATTGCAGAAAGTATTTCTGTATTGACTGAGCAATGAATGATGCTGCTGTTGGCCTCCGTAGCCAACGGCAAGCCACACACAAGGAAGCTGCCAATAATTTGAGGACCAAGGGACTTTTTCCCTTGTAGAAAACAAAGGAAGTTTGTAGTGGTGACGTGAATGTTTAGAGTTGCGAAGAGATGTTTGGATGATGGAACTGTGGTTTCCATCATGTGGAGGAGAAGCATGGGGTGTCCCGTGCCAAAGCCAACATCTCTGTGCAAAAGGTCGAGCAGGTGAGCACCAGCCTTCTGTCCCAGAAATGCTCACGAGTTTCCTTTTGTGGGACACAACCTGCAGATGCTGGACATCAACAAGACTGATGCTGGAGAGCTCAACTTTGAGTCTTCACAGAAAGCAAAGGAGTCCCTGACATGTGAGCTGAGCAGGGCTGAGTTTGCCGAGGCCCTTGGGCTCAAAGCCAACTCCATGTTTGTGGACTCCATGTTCTCCCTGGCTGACAAGGATGGCAACGGCTACATCTCCTTCAGGGAGTTCCTGGACATCTTGGTGGTCTTCATGAAAGGTGGGAGCTGGTGGTTGGTGTCTTCACCTGTTGCCCAAAGTCCTGTTTCTGGACTCAGAGTGAAAAACAAGATCCATCCAACTGGTCTACCTGTAGACACAATTAAAATTCTTTTCGCTTTTGACAGCTCAGCTTGAGTTGTGAGACAGTGACGATGTAGTGATATTTTCTGTGAGACTGTTCATGAGGGGAGCTATCTTAAAGCAGCAATTTGCTGAACTGTCACCTCCAATATACAACTCTGCTCCATCTCCCTAAACGACCAAGGAAAAAAGGGATTTGCAGGTGGAGGTGGTGAATGCCAGATTCAGTCACTGCAGCTCCCAGAAAAAAATCTTGGCTTGAAAAAGCATGTTCTGGGTTTGCACAATAATGCACAACAAAGAATGCATAGATACCCATTTCTTCACTGCACTCTTGAGAAAGTCAAGCTGGAGTGCAACACAAGGGTCTGAAGATGAGTTCAGTTACCATTCAGACTGAGCAGCAGAGTGATTTTACTCTCTTCAGGGCTGGATGAGACTTCACTGGTGCATGTCCGGACTCTTGAAGACAATGTCTGAAAGCAAGTGTGCTGGTGAAAGCAGGATCTTGCTCTTACTTTCTCTTCTGTGCCACCAGGGTCCTCAGAGGAGAAGTCCAAGTTGATGTTCAGGATGTATGACATTGATGAGAATGGGTTTCTCTCCAAGGAGGAATTTCTGAGGATGCTCAGGTACTTCTCCTCAGCTCAGTAGTGATTTTCATGATGTCTGCAGTTACAGGCGTCTGCACAAGCAGCTCACAGCTTCAGTGCTTCAGTCCCCAAGGAAGCTACATGAGAGCCTGTGGGCTCAACACTCGTAACCAGGAGCCCATTTCTACTGTGAGATTTGACTGGGGCTCTGCCCCATGTTATTGCAAGGACTCAAACTATGGTCTCATCTCTCCTCCTTGCTCCAGGTCCTTCATTGAGATATCCAACAACTGCTTGTCCAGAGAGCAGGCGGAGCAGGTGACAGAGTCCATGTTCCAGGCCTCGGGGTTTCAGGACAGGGATGAGCTGACATGGGAGGACTTCCACTACATGCTACGGGACCATGACAACGAACTTCGTCTCACCCAGCTCTGCATCAGAGGTCAGTGGGGGAGTGGATGAGAGCTCTGGGTCACCTCTGTTGGCCTGGAGGGGATGGGTAGCATCTAACTCAAAGCTCCCAAATCTTGTCCCATCCCAAATCAGTCTCTCCAACTAACAACCATTGCGTCTCTTGCACTGTAAATGGCCATTTTGTTCTTTTGGCTTCTGAAAGGCGTCCCTGAGGTGTTCAAGCAAAATGTACACAACCGTGTCTCCTTCATCAAGAAAGAGCCCAGAGGGTAAGTGCTTTCACTGGTCCTGCTGCCACTTCTGTTTCTGCCACTGGGCACATCCATCCTTCACCTCAGCTTCTCCAGCAAATGCTCCTGAAATGCTTTGCTTTTGGAGTGAATCCATCCACTGTACCAAGCAGCTAGAGTTCATGCAAGCAGGGAGGAGTGGGATGGCTTCTCAGCTGAGTCTGAGATGGAAAGCATCCATGGGGCAGCAATGGGGAAAATTTTGGAAAGGCCAAACTTGCTGCTGACTGACCCACAAGGACAGCTTCAGTCAGTATGTCTCTCCCTCTTTCTGGCAGAACCACCTCAGACAGGGAGGACCCAAACCAGGGCATGGTGGCCCACTGCGTGGATCGAGAAGGGCATGAGCTGAGGAAGAGACCAGGCAGAAAGTGAGTAAGCTCATCCCCTTGTTGGGTTTCTCACATCTCTGTGTAGCACATAGGTCAAGTGATGCTGCTGGGAAGAGTAATGCATTGGGGAGGGGATGCAGGAGCAGATCTGCTGGAGATGCTCAGCCCCAGCAGGCAAACCAAGCCCTTACTGAGCACCTCCAGTGAGGACAGTGCAGGTCTGGCTGCTTTCCTTCTACTGCTGGGGGTGTGGGAATATCTCTCTGAAAATAAATAAATAAAGAAGTGGACAACTTTGGAGACCATGACAGTGGGATTTTGGGCTGTATGCCTCACCCACAGAGAGGAGCACTGCAGTCCCTTGGAACTGTGCTGATTCACACATGGGCTGCCTGCAGGCGTTGCCAGAGAGCCTGCAGTCCTCACTGCTGTGGCAAATACTTCCACAAAGCAGCAGTTAAATGGCTGGTTTTTATGGCCAGGAGTAATATATTTTTCATAATAGCCTGGTTTCCCTTAACAATGTCAAGGACTTTCGCTATTCTGTAATGTTTATGGAGGTTTGAATATAAAAATGCAAATTATCTTTTACAGTCCCTATCTACAGTTTCATTTGTGAGTCACACGACCTGCTGAGCTGCTGCTGTTGTCTTTCAAGTAGACCAACCAGTGACCTGAGGTCACCCACTGACCCCGTGTCCTGTGGGTCACTGCAGCAATGGGTGTGCAGAGTTGGTTGCAGGGACGAAGACCCAAATCTAGGCACTGCAGCACGCTACACAGACCAGGAGGACCCTGTTGATTATATCCATTGTTCTTGTTCTTCACAAGGGCGAATCAGTACCAGCTGCATCTATACACTGAAGCACAACGGAAGAAGTATCAGCAGAACAAAGTTCAGCAGAAGATCCAGGAGTTCAAGCGTTTCATTGAAAATTACCGGCGTCACATTGTCTGCGTGGTTCTGTTCTCTGCCATCACCGCCGGCTTGTTTGTAGAGAGAGCATACTGTGAGTGGCCCTGCAGCCCCACGTGCTCCTTTGGAGGAGCTGCCTGTTGCACGGGGCGTGCTGCAAAAGGTCTTTGGGCGATGGCGCTGGTCCTCGCGAGGAATAACTGTAGAATTACTGGGGTCAGATGAGACCTGTGGAGGGTCAGAGCAAAGGCAATTTCAAAGCTAAAGGTCTCTTGTCTGGAGGAAGCCTGAGGAGCTCTGAAGTTGGGGATGTCACCACCTCACTGCGTGTGGGCCAATGTTTGTGATCATCTTCCCTGTGTTCTTGTTTTATGTCTAACTTGAATTTCCTTTTGTGAAACTCATGCAGTTGCTTCTCATCCTTTCACTATGCAGCTCTGAAAAAGAATTTGGCTTTGTCTCATCTGTAAAATCCACCAAAAGGTTTCAGATAGCAACAAGGTCCCCCCCCTTCCTACCATCCTCTAGCCTGACCATTTCCTTCACCCTCTCCCCTACATAACGTATCCCAACTCCCGCCCGTCCTGGTGGATTTTCCTGGACTTGCTCTAGTTTGTTGATACCTCTTACATTGAGATGTCCAACTTTGGACATAAGGTGCAGATTCAAAATGCCCAACAGAGAGCAAACGCCTCCCTGGAGCTCCAAGGACACCCTGTCACCCAGCAGCAGCATACCAGGGTCTGACACAGCAAATCATGCCTCTGTTCCCATGCAAGCCCATCTGGATGACATTTCCTTGGTTACAAACACAAGTGGCTGTCCCTGTGGAGCAGAAAGGGGCACTGTCTCCATCACTAGGCCCATCGTGACATCCGCTCTGCTTTCTTCCCCTACCAGACTACGCCTTCGCATCCCCCAGCACTGGAATTGCACAGACCACCTTTGTGGGGATCATCATCTCGCGAGGATCGGCTGCCTGCATCTCCTTCCTGTACTCCTACATCCTGCTCACCATGTGCCGCAACCTCATCACCGTCCTGCGGGAGACATTCCTCAACTGCTACATCCCCTTCGATGCTGCTGTGGATTTCCACCGCTGGATTGCCATGGCAGCCCTGATTTTCTCAGGTAGGTGGGCTGCTGGGGTGTGGGGCAAGAGGATCAGACAACCATGGCATGGCAGGAGAAGGTGAGAAGCTTGAAGACACCAGAGAAGATGAGGAATCACCACGTCCTTGGTCACATAAGTGAGGTCTGTCACATCTCCATCCACAGCAGTGGTAATGCTGTTCTCTCCCTTCTTCTCTCCTTATAGTGCTCCACACTGCAGGTCACATAGTGAACGTCTACATCTTTTCAGTCATGCCTCTTAGTGTGTTGTCCTGCCTCTTTTCCAGTGTCTTTATGAATGATGGGTAGGTGAAATTTAAAGTGCAGTCAAGGGAGACCATCCTGGACATAGAAGGGAATGGAAATGCAAGCCAGGAGTTTGGTTTCTCCCAGGGCTGGCAATGCCATGGGGCAATTTCTTGTCCCTCTAGATCACAGCTCCCTCAGAAGTATTACTGGTGGTTCTTCCAGACCATTCCAGGTGAGAACACGCAGCAGGGCCCAGCCCCAATGGAGCCCCAGTGGGGCAGCCCTGATCGCCTCCCAATCCTTCCTTTCGCAGGCATGACAGGAGTGCTGCTGCTCATCATTCTGGCCGTGATGTACATCTTCGCCACCCACCATTTCCGCCGTGTCAGCTTCCAGGCCTTCTGGATCACCCACCATCTCTATGTGCTGCTCTATGTGCTGGTAGAGGTCATGGGATAGGAGAGGGGGATGATGCTTATGGACTGCAACCACGTGAGAGGTCCCTAGGGACCTGGTGGCCTCAGTTCCAGCTCCCTGCTGCTGCTGAGCTGCCACCAACCCAGTAATGGCAGCGCCGAGTGCCGTGCTGATGGTGGCCATCCCCTTTCCTTGTCCAGGTTGTCATCCATGGCAGTTATGCTCTGGTCCAGCAGCCCCGCTTCCACATCTATTTCATCATCCCAGCTCTCATCTATGGTGCAGACAAGCTGCTCAGCCTGAGCAGGAAGAAGGTGGAGATCAGCGTGGTGAAAGCTGAGCTCCTGCCATCAGGTACTGCTTCCCTCTGGCTGTGCCGTGCCAGGTCAACTCAGGCCCTTTACAAGAGGATGGAGGCTGCAGGGGTGGAGGAAAAACATCTATGCAAGGGCTGGGTTTTATGGAGTATTCCATGGTGGCAGTTTACAACCCCGGTGCTACACAGGTACCTGTGGCCCCAGAAATTGGCTTGCTGGTGGCTCTAGTACCTCCGACAGGGAGCCATGTCCCATTGCAAGCACTGCACTGTGCTTCCCTCACAACTAGGGAAACTGAAGCAAAGAGCTCAGGCCATCCCACCCATACCCCAGCCTCTCCAGTGTGCTCTCAAGCTGTCCCACCCACCATTAGCAGAGTTTGAATGCTCTTTCCTTAAGCCTTTCTACCAATCGACAAAGGAAAAAATGAAGTCATAGAATGATAGACTTGTTTGAGGTGGAAGGGTCCCTTGAAGGCCATCAGTCCAAGTCACTGCACTGAACAGAGACATCCACAGCTCCATCAGGTGCTCAGAGCCGGTCCCCTTCCCCTCCCCAGGTGTCACTCACCTCCGCTTCCAGCGGCCACAGGACTTTGACTACAAGTCTGGGCAGTGGGTGCGCATTGCCTGCATGGCCCTGGGCACCACGGAGTACCACCCCTTCACACTGACCTCAGCCCCACACGAGGACACGCTGAGCCTGCACATCCGTGCCGTGGGGCCCTGGACCACCCGCCTGCGGGAGCTCTACTCCCCTGAGAGCCTGGCCGTCCTCGGCAAGCTGCCCAAGGTGAGGTGTCCCTCCAGGGATGGGATTCACAGTGCTGGCAGGGGAGAGTTACTGTGGGTGTTAGGGGAAGGTTCTGCACCAAAGGGTGGTGGGCTTAGAATGGGCTGCCCAGGGCAGAGGCATGGCCCTGAGCTGCTGGAGCTCCGAAAGCATTTGGGCAATGACATAAGCTTAGGGTTTTGGGTGGTCCTGTGCGGAGCCAGAGGTAAGGCTTAATGATCCTGTGGATCCATTCCACGTGGGCATATTCTGTGATTCTGTGAGCCCTGAAGGTGACCAATCCCTGGGCAAGTGGAGGATGTAGACGCTGTACCGATTGCTGGCTCCTTTCTAGCTCTATCTGGATGGACCCTTCGGGGAGGGCCACCAGGAGTGGCACAAGTTTGAGGTGTCAGTGCTGGTGGGAGGAGGCATTGGGGTGACACCTTTTGCATCCATCCTCAAAGACCTGGTCTTCAAGTCATCCATCAACTCCAAGCTGATGTGTAAGAAGGTAAGATGAAACACCTGGAGGGCAAGAGCCCTCCTGAGATACCTTCACCTGGTGTTGGCATCTTTGGCAGTCAAATCCCCCACAGCCTTACAGGGAAGAGCGCCACGCATGTGTGAGAGGTCCTAGTCCCAAGCTGAGCCTCACCCCTGACTTCCACAGATCTATTTCATCTGGGTGACGCGCACGCAGCGGCAGTTTGAGTGGCTGGCGGACATCATCCGCGAGGTGGAGGAGGCAGACAGGAACGAGCTGGTGTCTGTGCACATCTACATCACACAGCTGGCTGAGAAGTTCGACCTGCGCACCACCATGCTGGTGAGTCCCATGCCGGGAGCAGCTGTGGAGCGGACGCCATGCTTTGGTGGCCTGTCTGACATGCACGGGTCTCTCTTGCAGTACATCTGTGAGCGGCACTTCCAGAAGGTGCTGAACAAGAGTCTGTTCACGGGGCTGCGCTCCATCACCCATTTCGGCCGCCCCCCATTCGTACCCTTCTTCGACTCGCTGCAGGAGGTGCATCCCGAGGTCAGTCCACCGAGCTGCTTGGGGATGGGATGGGGGCACCCACCTGCAGGCGGGAGGGACTACGATGTCCCCAGTCCCAGCCTCTCCCCAAGGCCCTGGAGACCTCGGTGGTGTAAGAGGAGGGCAGGAAGGGCATCAACCCCCACGCTGCTGTAGCTGCTCAGGGAGGTGATAACCCACGAGCAGGTGGGCTGGGGGAAAACTGCCGCTGACCCTTTTGGCCCCTCCTCCCCAGGTGCACAAGATCGGGGTGTTCAGCTGTGGCCCGCCTGGGATGACGAAGAGCGTGGAAAAGGCTTGTCAGCAGCTGAACAAGAAGGACCAGGCCTACTTTGCACATCACTATGAGAATTTCTGACCCTGCTCCCCTGCCGTTTTACTCCTGTGTGCTGCAGTCTTTGTGGGAAAGGTGTGTTCGACCTCAGCATCCATGCAAGCCAGGCCTTGGGTGGTCATGCTCCCATGCTCCCACCCGCTTGCTACTCCTAGAAGAAATGCGCCTGTGATGGTGAGCCCAGCACACAGCACCGCCTTCCCGGTACGTCCTGTGCAGGAAACCCAGTGCTGGATTCAAACCCAGCTCTGCCACCTTAATCCTGCAATCAGAGGTTGGCTCTGAACAACTTTTGGAATGTTGGCAGAACCCAAATTCACAGCACTTTGCCTACAGACCCAGGAATCAGGTCACGAGGAGGCAGCGAGCTCTCTTCTCCTGCAAATGGGCTCGGCTTCCCTAATGCACTCATTTGTGCCTGCTCATGAGTGATCTGAGCCTCCCCCAGGTCTGCTTAGGGCCTGTGTTTGCACTGGCTTCTTTCAGCAGCATCACCATCCTCTGATCAAGGATTATTTATGCCTGTTTAATTAATGCCTGGCTATGCATCGCTGGGCTGCGGCTCTCCTGGGCTATGAATGAGCAATAGGATTTCATCTTTGCTTAAATAAAGCTGATTGAAGTATTAAATCATTTTATTGCCTTCTGTGCTGAGTCTTGGTCACCTGCAGACTTGCAGTACTTGTAGCATCATGCTGGTGTTGCTCCCATTAGAGTATCTGCACCATCCCACCTGGAAGTACATTCAACAGGAGTGAGTTTCCCCTGCACTCGTCATACAGAAGGGCTGAGGACAGGAGGGCCAAGGACCTGAGGCACAGCCCCCTAACCTGTACCCTGCAGTGCCAATGCTGCCCTGACTTTGTCTAGGAGGTGCCCACAGAGGCTGAGCCTTAGGGAAAAGTTTCATTTGGGTAACTGAGCTCTGCCACAGCCTGGTGAGGGCCAGCAGCACAAAAGCCCAGAGGACAGCACAGCCCAATAGTCACAGACCCCTTCAAACCATCCACCGCACAGCTCAGAGGACACAGAGACACCAGGAAGGTAGCATATATTGTGGGAAGTCCAGTACCGGCCCAAGAAATGGATCTCAGAGTGATCTCCTAGTATTAAAATCAACACAATTGTAATCTAAGATTAGATTTTATCTGCAACCTGCTCCTTGGCAAGTACCTCATTCATGGCTCACTAATTCAGCAGGAAGGGCTGATATCCCAGAGAAGTTACAGTTCATTCACAGTGGTATTATCTTAGCGATGCTGCTCCCCTGCTGTGCTTCCCCCCACACTAAAAGCAAGCTGTGCCCCCCACCAGCAGCCCACCCTCAGGAGCCAGGTAAAGACCAGGATCTGCTTTCCCCGCCAGAGGCAGGGCAGCTTCCTTCAAACACGCTCCAGCCTGCTCTGCAGCAGTCCTTTCTGCCCCACCAGGAGTTACTGGGGGGAGGATGACACAGAAGCTATGGTCCCAGCTAGCCTCCAACCCCAGCTTCACCAAAAAATCCCTGGACTTTCAGGACCTGCAGTTTGCTGTTTGTGAATAGCATGGGGTGAACAATCTGAATGTTCAGATGCTCCCGGACAGGTTTTGTTCCACAGGCTGCCACAGTCCCTGAGCATCCCCAGGGGGATGTGCAAAATCACATATCCCTCAGTGCCATTCACCCTCATTATCATTTGATTTCTTAGCTCTATTACAAAACACTGCCTGCATGAGGTGACTGTGTAAACATGCAACAACCATACATCGGCCTCTCGTGGCTTCATGCTTTGCATCTCAGGCAGGCGGTGCAATGGGGAGAGGGCCGGGCACCACAGCATCTCAGGGGTTCTGGTCAGTGGGGTCACATTTCAGCATGACTTTTATCCCTTCGCCCCTCTTTGTGACCTCAAATGCCTCAAGAGCCCTTTCCAGGGGGAAGCGGTGCGTAACCAAGGGCTTGATGTTGATCCGCTTGGATGCAAGCAAGGAAATGGCCACAGGCCACCTGCAAGGGAAACAGCAGGAAGTGAGAACTTGGAGCCTCAAGGAAAGGGCAAAGAGGGACCTGGCTTCATTACAGTAATTTCTTCAGCCCAGGCAACCAAGGGACTTTTGCCCACAATCTTCCAGAGAACAAGACCAAAGAGGACAGCTGAGATTCTCCTGCCTTCAGGGCCAGGACAGCTCTCAGAACATTTGCAGACCTGCTTTTCTGCACACTGTGCAGTTCAGTCCTCCACAGAAAGCACATATGCCTTCAAATGGGTTACTGGTACACCCTCAGCTCTGGCAAAATTGACGAGATGAAAAGGCACCATCAGCAAGGCTGGGTGCGCATTAAGATTCCCCTAATCCTTTGTCTCAAAACAGACCACGTTAGGAAGGCAGAAGCAGCCAGCTTCTCACGCAGCAGTGTGGAGGGCCAAAGCTGCTGCTTAGCATCTCCCAACAGAAAGGGCCGAGAGCAAATGAAGGCCTTCTCAAGGACGTCAGGGATGAAAGGCACGGAGACCCCATCAGCAGTGAGACTCACGTGCTGCAGTAGCGGAATATCCCCCGGATATCCACCTCCCGCACCGCAGCGTTCACAATGGGCACCGTCACCATCTCAGGGCCCAGCCCCACCAGCACCAGGGTCCCTCCGGAACGAGTGGCCTGGAGAAAAGACACACAGGTATGTTGTATTTTGCCATCTGCCTAAAAATAAAGGTGCTCTCTGTGGCTGTGACGGATTGCCTGGGGCACAGTGGAGGAGTTGGGAGAGGCAGGATGCTGCCAGGAGACCCTAAGTGTGGAACACGTGATAAACAAGGCTTGAAAAGCAGTATTTAGAAATTCTCTGAGGGATTTTGTCATCTAAATCTCATTCTGAAAAACGACTAGGAGTACAAGAGTTACTTTTGGATCTCAGTAGGAAACGTTTAAAACATCTACGAGACTGATGCTCCCCTGGAATTTCACTGCAAACCTTAGGGAAGTGTCTTCTCCACATCCTACTATTACACAGTTCACAAGAGCAAAATATCCCCTCCACAGCTGCTTTTTTTCACCCTCTGGAATTAATTTTCTTAATTATTCTCTTTAGTTAATGAAAGATGCTGTTCTATGCTCTACCGGCTCCCTGACACTGCTGGGTCGCCACGCCTGGGTCTCCCGGTGCTCCTGCAGTCTGTGTGGTAAGTGCTCCTCGCATCAAAGCAGACAATTATTTCAGTGTTGTCTGCAAAGACTAACTTTTAATCATCCCTCAGTGCACAATCTTTCCCTAGTTTGTGGTTTTACAGACATCATCTCTCTCCTGTGCTCAGCCTGCTGAAACTGAGGGAATGGTCCTGAAAGAACTGTCATCCACCACCAGGTCCCAGAAAGGGAAAGCAAAAATCAGTACTGCTCTACCCCAGGGACAACTGGTACTCACGTAAATGCTGGCCTGGATGCAGGCCTGGACTCCGGTGCACTCCACAGTTATCTCAGGCATGCAACCAAGCAGACTTTTCACTTTGGCAGCCACCTCCTGTGGGGTCTCATTCTTTATCTGAATGGTGAAATCTGCCCCCATCTCCTTGGCAGCCTGCAGGCGAGAGGCAGATAAATCTGTGGAGGGACAAAACATGTCAACAACGGCTCAACACACAAACCGGAGAGGGAGCAAGACCCTGAGCCTGCCGCCTGCTTCCTGCCCCTATCTGACAAGCAGAACCACCTTGTTTGGCGCCCAGCTGTCAGCTACCTCAAGATGAGTCCCATGAATTTCTGCAGCCCACCCAGGCCAAAAGGTTGCCCAGCCTTGACGCGAGCAGATGACTGCCATTAAGGAGGCTGATGAAAGCACTTGTTGTTGGGGCCTGAATATAGGCTCACTGCACACAGCCAGGAGAGGGTTTGCATCCCCTCCCTCAAATTCACACAGGCTTCAGAGAGGAGGTAGGAAAGAAACGCACTCATTTTTAGGGGAGGCAATGAAGAACAAGCAAAGGAACCTGTGAAGAAAAAGGCAAAAGGAAGCCTACAGTAAGACAAAATCCCAACACTTCTTCTGTTTTCTCCTTCCGTGGGTTAGGGCTAGTTAAGGTGCCTGGCTATTGCTGACACCCCCAACGGTACCTTTCAAAGGCACTTGCAGACTGAGGCTTTGATTTGCAAACTGGTGGCCCACAAATCACCCTGCTACGGACAGCACCTAGAGGTGTTTCTGGTCCATGATTTATATCGTGGACACCGAGTGTTCTCTCTTCCACATGACACCAAACCCCACTGAGGCCAGGGACATCTCCAGGGAGGAGGAGCTGGACACTTTTAACTGCAGTAAGAAAGAGATAGAAGCACATGAACTAGAAGGCAGTGTGGTTGGACTCGGTGATTTTGAAGGTCTTGTCTAACCTCATCAATTCTATGATTTCCAGGTAGAAATCATCTCTTTGCCTGCCAAAGCAGTGATCTGCAGGGGCCTGCGTGTCTGCATTGGGAAAGAAGTCTAGATCAAAGGCAGAGAACAGAAGAGAGGACTGGTGAGTCCACTGCTCTGATGTGAGCCGCTGTGAGTCAGCCCCAGTGCTGGAAAGATGTGAGGCCAGAGGGCCTGCCCATCATGCAGGGAACGTGGCATTACTGCCAGGGCAGGTGAAGGACACGTCCCTGCCGGCAGCAGGAGGGCTCACGGCCAGGTGCAGGCACACCCTGGATGAGCAGGGTTATAAAATGCTGCCAAAGGAGGAAAAGCCAAGGCTGGAAACTCAGTGCAACACCCTGGAAACCCAAAAAGGTGAGACTGTAGGAGACATGAGTCACCTCTATTCTTCTCAAGCTCAGAGCACCTTGGGCAGATGTACAGTCACACTTGGCACCAAACTGCATTCAGGGACTTCTCAAACAACAAAAGTTTTCAGGCACTTTGAGAGCTAAGCAGCACTTCTGCCTGGCATGTCTCTCAAACCTCAGTGCACGGGAGCAAAACCCAAGGAGAAAACCACATGCTTCTCCTGCAGCTGGCGTCAGCTTCCTGATCTGCTCATCAAAGGAAGTCCTTGCACAGGAGAGGAACATAGCAAGAGAAGCAATACCATCAGAGTCAGACAGGCCTCTGGTAACATCTTGGAGCACTTGGCTTGTGTGAATCACTCTTAAACATTTACTGAAGCTGCCAGATTTGCAGGTTCTCCAATCAGAAGGCCACTGGATTGTCCACTACTTGTGAGTCTGTAGGACCAAACCGTTTAGATTTTAAAGCTCAGTTTGGCTGAACCCCACATAACTCTTGGGAGTAAATTCTCACTTAAAGAACAACAGGCCACATCTTGCCTTCAGGCAGAAATTAATTTTCACTTCCCAGGCAGAGATAATCAGTGTTCTCACTGCCACTCTAAGTAACCGACCTTGCATTTCTAATCCCACAGAAGTTATCAGATCACACTTAAGCTTCTTATAAGCCAGTTTAACTGGGAAATGTTCTTGAAGCTCTCACATGTTTTGTGTTGATCAACCTTCACAAAGGAGCTGAGCTTGGTCTAGTTATTCATCCTCCCTGACACTGAATTCCAGGGTTTCCAGAGGCACCAGCACTCAGGACTTGAGATTTAAACAGCACGAGGGAAGTAATGGCCCTTAGGTAGTGAATACCAAGTGTATTTTAAGTGACAGAAAAAGGCAAGACACTCTTATAGAAATATCCAACCACTGCTTCACTTGCTTGGGGTATAAGGATGCTCTTCTACATGTCTTTAAGGACAGAAGGTTATCAAAAGCAGCAATATTCTGTATCAGATAAGCTGTCATAGCTGGTAGGAAAGCCGAGTTCTGGTGCACATGAGCTTTTGGGAAGGGTAGAGTTGAGTGTCAGCCTCTAGCTACAGTGCTGGAGCTCCTGCAGAAGTTTTCCAACATCCGCTGGCTCCAGCTGTGACAGCAGCCATAGGAGGTGAGTTCTCCCCACGCCTGGGGAAAGCTCTGTTAGTGAGTTACACATCTGTGCACAGTTTTCCAAAAGAAACATTTAAAGCAATGAGCTCTCAGTGTGCTGAGCAGACAAAGTTCTTCATAGACATCATAAAAATTACGTGAGATGAACTCAAAGAGTTTGGTGGCAGACGACAGAAGGGCCTTGTTGATCAGTCACCTCACAGGTATCGGTTCCTAAAGCTGACACCAAAAGCACAGCAAAATCCCCAGAGACAACAAGGCAAACAGAACCCTTTTCTCAGCTCGTGTCATGCACAAACATTTGACTACAGGCGGCACCTGCATGGGTGTCTCTGAGTGTTTCAGCCCCAGGTGTGGGATGTGGAGATATCTATAGGGCAGGATTGTTACTCAGACCTCGCTCACCCTACAAAGCCCATATCAAGAATTCCCTGGGGTCACTTGGAGCACATGCTGTACAGACCTCTAGTTCACAGACAGCAGCTCCCTGAGCTACAGAGAAGACCACATAGGAGCAGAACCAGGGCTGGGGCACTGGGGTGACCCATCAGCCTCAGCCCCACCAATTCCTGCCAGCTCATCAGTCTCTTCCCCACCCATGGACCGGGTCACCCACCAACCTCTGCCGTAGCTCAGCTCTGCAGCAAGGGTGTGATACAAGAGATCAAGCTGATCTTCCTGTTACGGCAACCATCATCCTTGGATGACAACACTTAGCAAAACCTAAGGGCTGAATTGATTACATCCACCAAGCACACCCTGCAGGGTGGGGCCAGCAGAGCAAAAAGGCCCCTGACTTGGCAGTATGAGCACTTTGGGAGGGGAAGGCAATAAGCAGCCTTTGCTTTTGACGCACGCCAGTACTGAAGGATCCTTCTGGAAAAGCAAAAGGGTGGAACCGTAATTTTATCTCTCAACTTGAAGACTGAGGAACAGTAACCAAGAAGTCAAAAGAACCTGGTCCAAAGTGGGGAGATGGAGCAACAACCTTCTGAAAGAACCATGCTGGGGCTTTGGTCTAGAACGCTTCAGCAAGCTCTGCTTGCTGCTTGGTGGCATCTCCATGCTCAGAGGTTTTTCAGACCCAAACAAAAACATGTTGGATTGTATTTCTCCAGGATGCAGTTAGGCAAGGATTTCTGAAATGCAGGTTCCTGAAAAGTCCATTTTGGTCACTAACAGTAATTAGTGGAAAATGCACTCCCTAGCAGAAAAGCAGCAAGATAGACTGTAGAGGGACACTGTGGCTGGACACATAATGACCATAAAAATAATTTGCCCAGGCCACCATCTAGAACTACAAGAGGAAGGAGAACAATTTGCTTGGAGCAAAGCTCCAAGAAAACCACCAAGGAGGAAATAAAATACATTGAGTTTGCCTGCCATCAAGGTAATGATTAGAAGCAGACACAATCAATGTTTATAAGCATTATAGGGAAAAGAAAATCTGATAATCAAGACACCTTGTCCTGTGAGTCAAAGGCACAACATGAACCAAAACCTGAAAGCTGAGGTCAGAAGAGCTCAAAACAGAAACAAAAAGAAAACAAACAGCGAACAGAGGCAGCAGAAGCAAAAAGAACATCTGCAACTGTAACACTCGTAATGCAGATGAACGGCCTCTTCTCAAGAGACCTGCTCAAATTCCAATGGAAGCTTCTAGGGCTTGATCCAATAATCACTCATTAGCCTCTAGTTTATTCCCTTGCAGCAATGCAGCTAGCCCACTTCCACAATCTATCTCTGCTAGGAAGCAGGTGTAATTAGCCTGGTCAGATAACCTCGCAGAGAAGCACCAGTTGCAACCTATATGCTCTATAGATTCTAATTAGGGCAGAGAATATTCACAGAATCACAGAATCACCAAGGTGGAAAAGACCTACAAGATCATCCAGTCCCACCATCCACCTATCACCAACAGTCCTCACTGAACCACGTCCCTCAACACAATGTCCAAACGTTCCTCAAACACCCCCAGGGTCGGTGACTCCACCACCTTCCTGGCAGCCCATTCCAGCACCTGACCACTCTTTTGGAGCTGCAGTATTTCCTAACGTCCAGCCTGAATCTCCCCTGGCACAACTTGAGGCCGTTCCCATTTGTCTTATCACTACTTACACAAGAGAAGAGGCTGATCCCCAGCTCACTACATCTCTATTCAGGTAGTTACAGTGCTAAGAGCCTCCTTGTCCACACTGAGCCACCCCAGCTCCCTCAGCCACTCCCATAACACTTGTGCACCAAACCCCTCAGAGCCCTGTTGCCCTTCTCTGGACACGCTGCGGGGCCTCAGCATCTCTTTTGCAGCAAGGTGCCCAACACTGATTGCAGCACTCAAGGTGCAGCCTCACCAGAGCCGAGTGCAGAGGGACAATCACTTCCCTGCTCCTGCTGGCAACACTTTCTGACCAAGCCAGGATGCCATTGGCCTTCTTGGCCACCTGGGCACACTGCTGGCTTGTGTTCAGCTAAACACTGACCAATACACCCAGATCTGCTTCCTCTACACAGTCTTCCAGCCACTCTACCCCAAGTCTGTAGTGCTGCCTGGAGCTGCTGTGGCCGAAGTGCAGGACCTGGCACTTGGTCCTGTTGAACCTCATTCCACTGGCTTCAGCCCAGCGATCCAGACTGTCTGTCCTGGAGAATAAGATACTTATTAGGATTCCCTCCAAAAAGGCACTCTACTGGTGCATTCAGGGACAGGCACGAGGTGTCCAAGCAGTGACCTTGAAGTTACAGCAAGGAAGTAGACATTTTTGTTGCATCACATGAAAAAAGCATGCTTGTAAGGACTGAAAAGACTTACCTGTAACTATAACTGCTGCTGCACCCATCACCTTGGCTATAATCACATTAACAAGGCCAATTGGTCCTAGGTACAAAGGGCAGAAAAAATACATTTACAACTGTCAGCACCAGCTGTGGGATTTGAGTGTGCCCAGAGCTGGGCTCTGTCTGTGCTACCAGGTGGGCAGCTCTCAGATCACTGCGCCACAATTTCAGCGCAAGAGCAGATCTGGAGGCCAGCTACTGCTACACAAGGGACTCTGCAATGAAAACATTCCCCAGTCCCCTGCTCCCTTGAGCTGGCTGGCACAGTGTGCCTTGCACTTTGCATTCTGGCTTCTCAGAGTGCAGCTCTGCAGTGCAGTATGGCAAGCACAGCCTCAAGGTCCCCCCTGGCACTGCCAGAACTCTCCCATGACCCACACTTACATCTGAGCCTAGAAGCATAGCCTGAACCCTGCCCATCCCCCTCTGTGCCACTGTTGGCAGAGAACCCAGGGACTGAGGATGTTCTACCATACCTGAGCCACTTACAAAGACTTTGCTTCCCAGAGTGACTCCTGCCCTTCTGCAGGCGTGGATTCCCACCGAAAGTGGCTCGATAAGGGCCCCTTCTTCAAAGGTGACGTTATCTGGAAGCCTGCAAGAGTCAGACACAGGGCAATGGTAACCAAGGATGTTTATGAGAGTGATGAGGAAAGCGATACTTCAGGCGATACTGGAAGATTAAACATGGGTCTAATTAACCACTGCAAAATACATTCTCAAATGAGAAATGCGGAACTGAAAAGCATTTCAAGAGGCTGTATTGCCAAAGTACCCAACACAAACTTCTCCACACCACCTGTAGGTTCCCTACACCTGGGACCCATCAGTGAAGTCCCAGACCCATCATCTAGGTCAAGTCACGTAGCTCCACAGAATCATGGAATCTTTTGAGATGATAAGGAACTTTAAAGATCATCTAGTCCAGCTCCTCCATGCTTCAGGAAGCACCTTGCTACCTAGCACAAGCCAAGGGGGATTCCACATAAAGCAAAGGCAGCCAGAAGCAGGTCTCCTTATCATGCCCTGGATGAGATGCACAAAGTGGACTGGTCCCTGAAGACAGCACAGATGTGTGCAGAGGGTATCGAACACCTTTTGGACAGAAACAGAAGTGTAGGGCAGATAGCAAAACTGTTGAAAAAAAAAAGCAGAAGGAGGGTGAATCCCTTCTGTGCTGCTGACAGAAATAAAACCTAGACTTTCAGAAAGCCACCAGTGTGGCCTCTCACGCAGCAGGTGCTGGGACAGCATTGGGAAGCTCAAGGTCAGAGCTCAGCCAGGCCACCACGAAGAAAAGCAATGGAAATGACAGTTGTGGGAAGGTAGCTGTAAGATGGCTCTCTCTTATCTCCAGGAGGCATCAAAGGGCTGACTCCAAGAGTTTGGATGCCTGAAAGTTTGGCATCACATCCTGCAGAAAGACAGACAACACTTGCCCAAATGTGCAAATGCCCACTGAGCTCTGCCACCAGCTTTTCTTGCCAAATCTGTGCTGACAGAGCAACTTCATGCCAGGGAACCTCCTCTGCATCACACAGCCATGGCACTGCTGATTTGAACCCAGGAGAACCAGGCTGTGTTTCATAGTTTAAGCAAAAAAAATTGATTAATCAAAGCAACATCCCCAGATATTCAAACTGGGGAAAACAGCAGACCTCTCCCTAACATAAGACAGATACAAAAAAACAGCCAATTCCTCCCCCGCAAGAACTTATTGTCAGGAAATGTTATTTTAATGAAACAGGGAAAATCAATGAGAGTAGGTCTGTAGAGCAAGAAGTTAGGCCCATACAGAGCTGCATCTCATTCTGCTAGCAGCTGCTCAGGATCCAGTTTGAAAGGACCTTCCTGCCTGAGGATGCTCATGAGAAGTAAAAGCATTCAAATGCCTCCTTCAGAACGATTTATCCTGAATGCTGCCTCTGCAGACACCAAAGATCAACTCTGGGGAACTCCTTGCTTCACACAGATTGAGAAAGAAACGCTCCAGATAGAGACCTGTCTCAAGGAACCAGCATCTTACCCTATTTTTTCCTTCCTGTGTAAACGTTCTTACATGGGTATAATCTTTTTTTAACGCAATTTTTAGCATAGTAATTTGCTGGAGTACTTAAGCACAGTTTGCCTGTAAGCAAACATGTCAATCCTGCCACAATTAAGAGCGCAGTCAAATGGAGATGAAAACAGGTGTGTAACACTGGCAGCTCAGTGGGGCCACTCAGTGCCACATTAAAAAAAAACAGCTTAGCAGGGATGCCGTTTTCTCTTCCTGCTCTGCTGTAACTGGGGTGGCTTTGTTTCAAATGCCAGAGCGAAGTGTCAGCAATTGATGTGGTGCTTCCTGAAAAGCAGCAATAATACTGGAATCAAAGACCTGCAGGCACAGTTGTAAGAAGGCAAGGATATAAAAGGACAACAGAAAAGGCTCCAAGAGCAGGGAGCAAGTGGGAAAAGGAAATAATTATAGGGTACAACAGCAGAGATATTGTAGGAAATATGCAGGAAATGTCTGTTGATGTCTGGCGCCAGAGGGGACAGCTACACCTGCCTGATAAACCCTTTGCAAAGCAGCTTGCTGTCCCAGCCTTTACATGCTATTCATGGATCAGAAAGCAACAAGACCTGTTGTGTTCAAGTAAAGAGCGCTCACTGTGAGACTCAAAAGGGCCAAGGGTGATTAGGCTTCACCTCCCTACAGGGAGTGTAAGTTCCTCTGCAGAGGGCGCAGGACTGACTTGTAGCAGAAGCTGGCGCTGTGCTTGTAGTAGCGGCACAGGTTCCCATCGTCAGGAGGTGTTGCACAGAAGAAGATGGTTGGAGACAGGTTGTAGCGGCCAGCTTTGCAGAACTCATCTGTTTCTCTCGGGACACCAGGCTCGATGGCCACACGATCACCTGCCAGGGTGAAAGCAGAGTGTTACTCAGAGGGAAAGGTGGGCACACAGCTCAGAACAGCATGAAACCCTGGCACAGGAGAAGCACGAGGGACATCTGTTAGCTGAAAAAGATCACGCTGCTCACAGCAGGCAAGTTCCCAACACTTCCTCTACAGAGGCCTCCTCACCAAGATCTTCACAGTTAGATGAAAAGAGCTGGTGTTTCAGAGGCACAGCCCCAGAGCAGATGGAGGCTCAGTCACATATAAACCTCTCTCCAGCTGCATTCAGCCTCAATAGATGAAAAGACAGCCCTCAGCCTAAGCAGTCCCACATTGATCAGATCTCATTCAAAATCTGTAGCAATCAGAGTAAGAAATAATTAAGACAAAGCAGGAGAGCTCTGCTGGTCATCAAGCCGGAAAGTAATTCAAGATGCAGAGGTGACAACCAGGACTGAGGCAGGACGTATCAGAGAACAGAGATAGCTTGATGGTAATGATAGCATAGAATGGGTAGCTGGACAGACACGTGCTGCAGAACAAAGAAATATGACTTAAATATACTTACAAGGCAGGATGGACTAAGGGAAAAAAACGGTGGGACCATGTTACAAGTACAGAAGGGACAGAAGACAGTTCCTTTTATTTGGCAGAGAAAGCCAGTCGGTGCTAACTTCTCTCAGCTCTCCACCAAAAGGCTCTTAATCAGTTACAGTGACTAACGAAGGGAAGGATTACAGCCAAGGTCTGTTCTAGCTCGCTGTGATGTCTGTGATATGGCACGCAGGGAATGCCCAGGGGAGAAAGGGGCAGGACATGCTGAATTCTCCCATTACCTTCAGTTTTGGGGATAACCAGGCTGCATGTGGTTTCTCTGCATTTCACAGCCCACAGCAATTTCTCTTCCTCCTTTATCTGCACTGAATTTCATCAGCATCCCATCACCCAGGCACCCTGCTACCTCCCTCTTGTCCTCTCCCCTCTGCTTATCTCCCAGTCATCAGCAAAGGGCAAAGTCTGCTGCTAGGTCCATTTTCCAGGACATTTCCTGCAAACTGCTGAGGTCACAACATGGGACCTCGTACAGTTGCTCCAATGGCCCTCTCCACTGCAGGAGGCCACCTGCTCCTTCATGTACACACACAATGAAGAAACATTAACAGCAGGTTGTTGGCAAGAGTAATGCGTGTAGTTTCTTAAACTTTCTCCAGCTTCCTCTAAAGATACCTCTTATCAGCATGCATTATAACCTGCACTAAAACACAATCAGAGCAGATCAAGGTAACACAAGGCACCTTTCCTAAGGAAAACCACCGCAGTCAAGTTGGGTCTCAGCACTGTGGCACTTTTAGAGGAGGGTGACCCACAGCTCATAAAAGCAGATGCATTACTGCAATGGAAAAGCACAGCCTGATATCAATGCACCCTCAGGAAAACAAAAAACTCAACGGACAGACTCGATTCTAATCACCTGGTTTCAGATGTGTCACTCCTGCTCCCACTTTGACGACGGTCCCGGAAGCTTCGTGCCCCAACACCATGGGGTTCTTCACGACAAAATCTCCAATTCGACCATGCTGCCAGTAGTGAACGTCAGAACCACAGATCCCAACAGAATGCATCCGCAGGAGGACCTCTGCCAGAAAGGGACGAAAGGTTCCATGCAGAAAAGCTTACCTTCTCTGTCACTGGAAGAGACGCAATCATTGTCTCCGTGTCCCATGACCACAGTCAAACCAGCTCTGAAATATTCAGATTTATTGGAATTAAATAAATGCGCCAGAACCCTCTTTAGGGACAGATGGCACATTCATGAGACGTGCTGAAATGCAAAACTACACAAGGATTTTCATTTCAGGAAAGCTTAAAAGAGGGCGAGATCCCTGTCAATGAAAGCTAATACAAGCTAAGAGGGGCATGCTGACTCCTGGAGCAAACACAGAAGAGCAAGAACATTTAATTTCTCCTTCTGCCTAAGGTATAATTTCAGCCCTGGGGAGAGCATTGAATCAAATTCCCATGAGCCCATACACCCAGCCTGTTACTATTTAGCCCTTTGCTAAGACCTTCTGGCCTGACCCAATGGCAGCGTAACGTGAAATACATGAAACAGGATGCAAAAAAGCGCCAGATATTCGGATCCTTCTGTGACTGCTCCAGCTCTTCTTCTCAAAGGGAAACACAGCATTATCCATTTCAGCTGCAGATTCTTTTTTTAGATTATTTTATACTTTCTCAGCTGCATAGCATACATACAGTATTTGTAGTATCATGGAGCGACAAAAGAGAATGAGAGAAGAAAACAGAGAAGCAAAGGAGGCAGGCAGAACCAGCCCTCTCCAGACCTACCATTGGGACCCGGTTCTGGGATCGGACGGTCTTCCTGTGGACAAACAGAAAAAGACAAGAGGGACTCAGGTGCTTGTTGCCCAGAGATGTGGAGCATGCCCTGGAGACACTCAAGGTCACACTGGACAGGGCTCTGAGCAAGGGATGGAGCTGTGGATGTCCCTGTTCACCTTAGGGAGTTGGACCAGATGACCGTTAAAGGTCCCTTCCAATGCCAAGGATTTTATGATTCTATGATCATACTATAAAGAAAATATTCTTACTACAGAGCAATAACTAAATGTATAAATCACTTGTAAATGCCACTGTAAACCATGTTTGAAGTCACATCCTCTTCTCGCAATTGGCATGAACTCCTCTTTATGCTATGACTAATAAGTGCAGGCTTCTGAAAGTCATCACAGGGTGCTGGCTGTTGGCCACAGGCCATCCTTCCTCCCAAATGGTCTGCAAGCTTTCTGCCTTCACCAATCTCCCCCAGATACTCCAAAAGACAAAGGAAGAACTCTGTTGGGTCTAACAACATTGAGATGGAATGATGCAATGTTGTTCCACTGCACACTGTGCTTCCAAACATCTCTGAGGTTTGGGGTCAAGGGCACACAAATGTCCCACCTCTAAAGATCTGCCGTAGATTTCTTCTCAGAGTTCAGAAAGTAAAGGGGAGAAGGTTACATTTGTTTTCCTATTAACAAGAAGAAATTCACCTAAAACCCACCCCTAGAATCACACTTCTAAGGAAGTCCTCACCAAAGGTGTTTGTGCTAACCTTGCTCTCTGCTGCTCAAACGTTCATGCACCAGCGCCCTTTGCCCACAGGCCAAGACTGGGCATGAGTCCTCTGAGCAGACCTCCTGTTCCCAGAGCTCCTGTTTCAATACAGCAGCTACTAGGAAACATCTGATGGACATCAGAGACCAGTGAGCTCACAGCTGGTGTTTGCCCCTTGCAGTGCTTACCTCTGGCTGTATCTTTTTGCAAGAGTGCCTTCAGTATCTAGTTAGCAATGAAAGATCTCCAAATTCAATTTAGAAAAGGCAATTTTCTAGAAAATTCCAGCAGCAAAATGAAATTTAATGAGTGCAAAAACAGATACGGAAATCCTGAAGCTCATCTGTACACAAACCTGGCCACAAACCCGTAGGCTGATTACAGGGGTACTGCATCACAACTGGGAGCTGGGGGACATGCAATGGCAAAGGCAAGCAGGATAGAAGTTGACCCAGGCACACATCTCCCACAGCACAGCTTTCTTAAAAGAAATACCTACCAAATAACCAGTGGCACAGTGCAATGCGAAGTGTGGTGTAAGTCCATTGACTGAAACTGTCAATGCAAGGCACTTATTTTGGGAGGGAAGCAGCTCTGTCCCACCAAGGACACAGTACAGAACATCTGTTTTTAAAGAAGTTGATCTAGACATAAGGCCTGATGTAAGAAATGCAGTCTGGTAACACATCAGAGGTACGGACTGCCTCAGCTATCCCAAAGGGATCAGGCAGTCTCTAGTCAAGGGCTACAGATAAAAACAAAGCCAACTTTCAGCTGAAACTGTGTAGGTGGGATTCCTCAGTCCAAAGAAAAACATCTTTTTCTTTTCTTTTTTTTTTTTTTTCTTTTCAGTAACAGCTGTGTCAAATGACAAATGCTTTAATGGAAAACTAATCCAGCCTGATTTGTTAAAAACATAATGATCCAAGACTCCACGTTTCTAGACGAATGTTCTGTCCACTGCTGAAGTCCAGAGACAGCAATAGGTCTGCCTGAGGCTGTGAAGCAAATACAGCATTTTCTTCTGTGAAAGAAGATATATTAAGAGAGGAAGGATACAAACCAGTTTACCTCAAAGTGGCAGAAAATGGGAGGCTGTTCTTACTGTACAAGATTTGAAGAATTAACAAAAATATGCCAATAAATTCTCACGTAACATAGAATCTGAATTCACAGTGACTCTCCCTACGGCAGACAGGTTCATACAGTCGTGGTTATCATGGAAATTACCTCACCTAACTTCACCCATCAATAATGCACACAAAAGCTCAGTTTCCTGCTCAAACTCTTAATGTGACCAGTGGGGCACTGCAACGAGAGCACTGGGGCAAAGAAATACAGAAGCCCAACCCACCTGCAATGAACAGCTAGATCAGGGACTCAGAGCCCCATCCAGCCTGACCTTGAGTATCTCTTGGGACAGAGCATGCACCACCTCCTGCGTGGGGCAACCTGTTCCAGCACCTCACTATCCTTACTGTAAAACACTTTCTCTTTACATCCAACCTACATCTCCTCTCTTGCAGTTTGAAACCATTTCCCCCCATCCTATCACAACAGACCCTGCTAAATAGTCTGTCCTTTTCTTCCCGACAGCCCCTTTGGGTACTGAAGGCCACTATCAGGTCACCTTGCAGCCTACCCTTCTCCATGCTGCACAGCCCCAGCTCTCAGCCTGTCCTCGTATGGAGGTGTTCCACCCCTTGGAGCATTTCTGTTGCTCTCCAACAGCCCCATCTCTCTCCTGTGCTGAGGACTCCCCATCTGGATGTGGCACTCAGGTGAGGTCTGACAGCACACGGCAGAGGGGCAGATCCGCTCGCCCTGCTGGCTGTGCTGCTTCAGATGCAGCCAAGACAGAGTTGGCTTCCTGGGCTGCGAGGATGGAAGCGCTGGCTTCCATCCAGCTGCCATCCACCAGGACCCCCAGGTCCCTTTCGGCCTGTGGGATTAGAGACCGGCGACACAAGCGGGATGAGCCGGCACCCGCTGTCCCGAGCCTCGTGCGCTTTTTCTGAACGACCGGACCCGGGAACGTGCTTCTGAACCGGAGGGAGCGGCCTGCTCCTCACCGGGGCCGTTCCCGTGGGGCGGCAGCCAGGGCTCGCGGCGATGGCCGCCCCGGGGCCGAGCTGGCGGGGAGCCGCGCAGGAGGCGCCACCAGGTGAGCGCCGCTCGGCCTTTGGCGCCCCGCGGGAACGGCCCGCACCGCCGCCGCGATCGCAGCCCGGCACATCCCGCAGGTCCGACGCCCGCCCGAGATGCCGGCTCTCCCGCCGGTCAGCGCGGACAGCCGCCTGGCGCGAGGCCGGCACGGCCGGGTTTGAAGCGCCGCTCGAAAGCCGGCACCTGCGGCGGCACGCCGACAGACGCACGTGGCCCGGCCGGCTCCTCTCCGCGCTCCGTCCCAGCCGTTAAGCGACTGGCCGGCCGCACCCGCCGCTTTCCGGGAACGCTTTTTCTGGGCGATCCCCGCCGGCGGCGCGGCTCTCCCGTCTGCCTCCCGTTCTCCCCGCTCCCCCCGGCCCGTACCAGCCGCAGGTCCCCGGCTCGGTGCACTACCACGGCCAGGTTCTGCCCCGGCGCCGCCATGGCTCGGCTGGGCTCTCGGGTTCAAGGGCCGACGGCGGAGCTTCCCCCCGCCGCGGGGCCGCCCTCTGCCCCCGACCGGCCCGGCGCCGCCCCGCTCCCCTTGGCCCCGCCGCGGCCTGGCCCAGCTCCGGGCAGCCCCGCTCCGGCCTCACGGTGCCGCGGAGTCGGGGACGGCCGGCTGGGGGCTGCGGGCCCCGTCCCCGCTCGGGGCCCCGTCCTCTTTCCGGGCTCCGTCCCCGCTCTTCGCTCAGCGCGGCGTAAATGCGGCGCCGTCTCCCGCGCGGTGCGGGCAGCGGGCGGCAGGCCTGGGGCCTTGCGGCCACACGGCGTCTGCGCGCCGTTTCCCCGCGGGGCGATGGGCTGCGGGGAGAAGCTCGAGATTTCAGGCCCTGGAGGAGGCGGGGAGCGTTCTGTGTGAGATCTCCAGGTCGTTCACCCCGGTGTTCCTTGAGCAGCCCGAAGGTGAGAGTTTTCAAACCTGGGCTGCATTTAAAAACTCTGCCTTTGAAAAACAAAACAAACCACTCGGGATATGTCGTGCAGTGGTGCCAGAACCATTTAAAAATAGCCTCAACTGCTCATGTTGTTACTTCTTCCTGCTGCATTTGCTTGCTTGTATGAATGGCAGTACCTCTGAACTTCCTTTCCTTTTTTCACCTTGCAGGCAAGCGAGGGCTGACACGTTCCTGCATCGGGGCCAGCTGTATCTCTTGTTCCCAGTGATGTTTGTCGGAGGCAGGGTGGAATTAGTGGAGCTGACCTGTGGTTACAAGGGCAGGGGAAGGAGCATGTGCAAGGGAAGCGGTGACAGGACGTGTTCCTCGGTGGTTATACAGCACTACACCTCCCTTGACGAAGCCCCAGTGTTTACACTTCCGCAAACTGCAGAAACACAGTGAGTGGCTGGCTCCTCCTAAATGTGCCTATTTGCTGGAGGCACCTGCTTGTGGCTCCTTTTTGGGGCATGTTGCAGCCAGCCTTCAAGCTATGCTCCAGGACAGGCCATGGTGTGTTCAAGAAATGTTTAGATGTTGTACTGAGGGACGTGGGTTAGTGGGGAAATACGGGTGGTAGGTGGACAGCTGGCCTGGATGATCTTGGAGATACTTTCCAACTTTGGAGATTCTGTGATTCTACCCACTGATTTTCAAGGAAAACCCTGAGTAAGCAGAGTTGCCCAGAATTAAGCACGTCTGGGGATGCTAATGATTCCCATGCAGCCTAAGCTGTGCTTTGAATAACCCAGCAGACTGAAAGTTTGTTCTTCCAGCAGGAACTGGTGGTGCTGGCTCTTCTCAAGGTGCAGCAATGCCCTTTGCCAGCACAGCCACGTGGCTGGACAGCTTCTGCTCCCTGCCCCATTGCAGGATGTGAAGGAAGGCAGTTCCTTGGCAGCACTGGTGCAGACAAACAGCTTTTTGTTGGGGCAGAACCGGTCCCTTCAGCTCTTCCACCCCTCCCTGCCATGGCTGTCAGCACTCCAGCTTCAATTTCCTCTCCTCTTTTCAGCTTTTCTTCTTATTCCACTTCATGTTTTCCATCTGTATTTTCTCTGACAGTACTTGATGTCCAGTGTGGGTCTAATCCTTAAATATCACAAGGTCTTGGCCAGCTGCTATGAAGTTCCTCTGAGATCCTGGTTTAAAAGAAGCTTTGAAGCTCATGTCATGGTCTGTTTCTCGTTGTTTGCCTTTCAGTGCTACCTGGCAAACTCTTTTGACCACCAGCCAAAGAAAGCTCCAAATAAAAACTGCTGAGGACTTGGTTGTTTCTTTTTTTGTTTCTTTTTTTTTTTTTTTGAGAGCTGGTAGGCATCGACGACTTCTGACCACAAAAGGTGTGCATATTTCCCTCAAGCATGGCAGTAGCAGTACTATGAAGGTCATGTCATAATCGTCAGTTTATAGTGCAAAACAGTCTGTATTGCCAGAGCAGCTTCACTTCACATCAGCTCAACAAAAATGTGTTTACCTAAAAAGTCGATGATCAGGGTTGTTTTTCCCTTAGTAGATGAGAGGATAGGTGCCTTGCTGACACGACCGTAAGTCAGTTTACTTCCATCAGGCAAACTCAGCATGCGTTTTTCTTCTTTGCAAGTTCTGAAACACCCCTCTGGACCATTTCAACTCAAGCAGGTTTTACACTCAATGCAGTTTCTTTCATTTCCCTTATTATTTACCCCAGAAGAGGTCTCCATGTTTCCCTGGGAAGTGCAGTCATGCTCAACAGGATTTCTCTGAAGCTTCCTGCACATTTCAGCCTAACAATTCTATTTCTGTCTAACCAGAGCAGAAAATGCTAAAACACTTGTTCAGATCCACCAGTATCTTTGACAGCATTTCAAAAAAGAAGTCTTTTAAGAAAGCGTGAAAATACTTGTCCTCCATCCTGGAGAAAGGGATTTCCGTGACAACATCTCAGCCATAAGGTCATAATCAAGACCTTGGGTAGTTTTATCTCACTGCTTCAAGGCTCTGGGAGACTTTGTGGTTGCAGGTTATCAGGTTTTGCATCATTCTGTTCTGAGCCAGGACATTTGTCTGTCCCTGTGCCTACGTGCCACCACTCACTCTGCCTTCTCCATCAATTCCATAATTCAATTAATATGAAATCTCCTAAAATGGTGGCTATTTGCATAGCTTACACTTATGGTTTCTTCAATCCTCAGCTGCTCACTTCCTTGTTCATGCTTAAAGGGTATCACACTTTGGGTCCTCCCGTCAATTTGTATTTTGTTTAATTTTCCCCATAACAGTGATGCTTAGCTAATCATTCACAGTCCGCTTGTGATAAAGTCATCCAAAGATCTTTTATCATGCGTGGAGGCATGCACTTCCTCCTGTCCAGGGAGGGGTGCCTGTTCCTTTTGTGTCGCTCACTGCGGCTATCCTGTCCCTTGTTTCCATGTTTGGTCTGAGAAATACAGAACTTACCACCAACCTTTGTTGGCAGTGACTTTTGTCCAGCTGGGGTGTTTGTCCACCCTTTTTGTGCCATTGCCTGGAGTACTCCAAGCCTGTAGTACGCAGTAGTGTTGAGTGACTCAGGGGCCAAACTGCCCAGAAGTCACTCAAGGTAATTTGGTGACATGTAAGGGTCCAAGGCACGGCTGCTACCCAGAGAAGCTCTGCTTTATTCCACAGCTAGCTCCCGCGTCATGTATGCAGAAACACCTCTCTTCACCCAGATTTCCTGAGTTGTTGGGTGGTGGCAAATCTGTCTACATTTACGTCAGTGCCTGGTGCTTGAAGCACTGGCTCAGGTACATGTAAGTAGGGGTTTAAACCCCAAGCTCTGCTCTCAGTGCCTTGGAATAACAAAATGTTCTTGGGGCATCTGCAGTTACGAAACAGCTTTCCAAACAGCGTGATCTGTTTGCTAGTGCATTTCAAAGACTCTTGCACCGCTTCTTTCCTTGCTCTGACGTTGTCACATCAATCCCATGCAACAACATGGGTAGGTATGTGACCCACTGCTCCCATTTCCTTTCTGAAGTACAGTGTTACTGACTTCACAGTCATTTTTTTCACACAGGAAAATGCCAAATCTCCTCTAGCCGTTGACCCCCCACCTCGATACCATGTGTGGGAGCTGAGGGTGGGAGCCTTGTTCAGAATGTGACTCTAGGGCTGCAAGTCTCTTAATCCAGAAGAGTCACCTAGATTAACTGGTAATGTTTAATCCATGATCCCTCACATGCTACGGCCACACAATCCCCTACTGAAATTCCTGCATGAATTCAATTCTGGTATTAACCCTGCAAAGTTGAGCAGTCAAGTTGTTCGTGCCCTCTGAACCCAGTGGCCTCTGCCCAGATCCTCCTCTGCAATGCATCAGAGTAACAACTTTCTGAGTCTTGTTCACTGAATTAAGATGAAGTGGGGCAAAGAAGTGCCAGCATCGAAAGTTAGCATCATACATTGACTGGAGTTAACCTCATCAGGTTGATCAAATCTTTATCCAGTCTGGTCAGTGATGTCCTCGTGGCTGACGATCCCTTAACATATCTTTGTGCCTGTCCCATGGCTACACTGAGCATGGAGACTTCATTCCTTAAGTCCAACTGGTGTGTCTGTAGTGCAGTTTGAGCAAATAATTGCTTGTTGTTTTCTATGGGCACCTCTGAGATGAGAAGAGTCTGGTTCTATCTTCTCTATATTCAGTCTCTACTGAAGGCAGCAATAACATTCCCCAGAAACCTTCTCTTTTCCAGGTGAAACAAGCCCAGCTGCTTCAGCATGTCTTCATATGCCATGTTCTTTAGCCTTAACCATGTTGGTGACCCTCTGCTGAACTTTGCAGTTGACCAGCCTGTCCATTGTCCTCTGGAAGGATTTACTCCAAGTCCTGCTTCCGTGAGCACAGCCAAAACGAAGCAGTCAATGACATTCCTTCCCTTCTCTTGTGCATCTCTTTCTTTGTGTACCACCCTGAAGCTACGTGTCTCTATAAGCATTATTACCGTGCACCTTTCCTCAGTATCTTCTTTTCTTATACCATTGACACCTGGATGGTTTGAGACTCACCACGTGGTACTTGGAGGTACCCATAGAGAAACAGCTTGGCACAGGCTTGGAGGTACAGTCAACGGCCTACGTTTTGGGCTGTTTGTGTCATCATCTTTTTTGCCTAAGAAGGGACTTGTGATGGTGGAAGGATGCAGAAGCTGCCTGTATGCTTTTCAGAGCTTTTCCCATCCTCATGGCACAACCTTTCTGAAATCATCATTAAGTCTTCATAGGCAGCTGGGTATGATCCATGCAGGAGAGTTGAGGCTGGTTTTAGGGTGAGTGCTTTCATTTCTGGAGGACTGACTGGTGGAGCAGACAGCTCCAAGCAAGTGGAGCAGAGGTACGGGACATGAGACCACCAAAGAAGCATGGCTTGATGAGAGATGCAGAGTGGTACTCAGAGAGGGAGTAGCTTCAAGGAGGCTTTGAAGACAAGGAGCAAACCCTGTGCTGAAGATAGTAAGTGGATAATGCATAAGGAAGTTGGGGATCCAGGCTACACAAAAAGTCACTATATTTGTCGTTAGGGATCAGTGCTTCAAGATAGACTGTGTGTGGGAGCAGATTTTGCATGTTGTATCTTCCTCATTCTGGGCCATTCATCACAGCGTCTCCCTGCAAGAACCTGGCCTTAGCACCAGTGGCCCCGGGCTGGGGACAGTTGTTTGCTTTGGTTTGTAGTCACATCTAATCTATGCCTTCCCCATTCATGGTGAAGTCTGATACCGTTACAAAGAAAATCTATTTAAAAAGAAAATCACATATTTAAACACATCTCATATAACAAAGTTCTGTGGAATTAGTTGCAAACCACATAGGTGAGGGAACAGAGGGGAATAAAAATACCAAGCGCATCACAGAAGCTAGTACCAGTTTATTGCCCTGCCTCTCAAGATTTGTCTGGGAAGTTTTTTTTAATGTGTTGACATCGCATCTTCTTAAACAAAGTGACCTACATGCAATAAATTCAGCCACCCAGGGCTAGAAATGAATTCTGGATCTCACAGGAGACTGAATAACTTCCTCTTCTCAAGAGGTGAATCTCTTCTTTCTAATCTGTCACTGGGACCCATGTTCTGAGACCAGTATGAACAGGACAGTAAGTATTGGCCCCAGTGGAACACCCGTATTTTGGCCATGTGGGCAAAATAGGTTGAGACATCAACAAAACAAATTCAGAGTATACTTGGGTAAATGTCTAGCAAAACGATGATAAGGAAAGATAAGCTCTGCAGTGTGAGCAGATGAGGTGAATCTAAGTGGCCTGTGCAGTGAACATCCCCAGGAGCAGGAAGCTGGATGCTGCCCAGCGTTGGGTCTGAGCACCTGCCAACCAATGGAAGTGGCATATGAATTCCTTTGCTTGCACAACATGGCTTTGATTCATCTGGTAAACTGTCTTTAACTCAACCTGTGAGTTCTGGCACTTCTACCTCTTCATCCCTTCCCACATCCAGGCAGCACAACTCCCTTTTCAGCGGTGTCCCAGGAAACGTGGAGAGACCAGCAGCGAAGTAAGGTTGCCAGGGAGGTTTTCCAACCCATTAATTTCAGGTGTTAATTTCAGGAGAAAGACATTCTTGTGGTTCTCTGCTCTTCTCCCAGGGAGGAAAAAGATTAACCAAATGCTACAGGAACAGTTAGGGTGGGCTGCAATGGTAGTAACCTATGCTCCAGTCAGAGGCTACACATTACTTTCATGAAAGGTATGTAGGGCTTGCATATTCACCTGGATACCATGAGAATCTGGCATGATCTGGAGCATCATTTTTGGGCCAAACAACTGAAAGTTGGGTGTGGCTGGAAGAACAAGTTCATGGTCCATGTACAAATAGCATTTCTCAGGAGTGCAATGGAAAAAGCAGCTTCTGGAGGAGGAGGCTGAGCATAGGAAAACCAGCTTGAGTTGAGCAGGGAAGGAAAAGCCAAGCATGCGAGGACGTTAAAGGTCCCCAGTGCAGAGAGCCAGAGAGGATATGGGACTGCAAGCAGGAATACAAGGTAGTCCTTCTGCACACATCCGAAAGCAAGTGAGACTCTAACTGATGAACGCTCAGCTTTTTGCAGTGTGTGGGCTACCAAATTCCTCCCATAGGTTATGACTCCTCTGCTGCTGCATAGCTGAGCTCCTACACGAGCAGGGTGATGCATCCTTCTCCCAACCTTGCCCTGGAGGTCAATCCAACAGCATACATCTGCAAGGGTTCCCTCAGACAGCACAGAGCACTGTGTGATTTGCTTGTTCTCGTTTTTCACATCGTGTCCTTTTTCAGTTCCAGCCTTGCTACTTTGGTTCCCTTTAGCTGGACAGTGATCTCGGTTATACCCATAGGCATGCTCATGGGATGCTGGGAAGTCTGAAATCCACCTGAGCGGTTTAGTTGACTCAGAACTTCAGCATGTCTTGGCAAGAAGTGGAAGCCCAGGGCCTAGAAGGGTGATGTTCAAGAAAACCCAGCAAAGAACTTGTGTGACGGATTGATGACACAGATGGAAACTGCTCTTTTAACCCTTGGCAGATGGCAAACTTTTACATCCCTGGATGCAAAGATGGAAAGAGGCCAGGAAGATCTGGTCCTAACTTGCAGGCTGTCTGTAACTGGTTGGGCTTTAGGATGCCACACATGACCTGTTTGTTCCCTTCATCCTTCCAAAATAGCTTACACGTTAGAAGATTACAGAATTGGCTCACCTGTGTATTTCCTTGTCTTCTAAAGCAGTGACTGAGTTGGAAGTTGCCGCTGTTTCCTAATTAAATGCTGGACACGTCTTTTTGCAAGGCTATGGGCCATCGTGACAGAGTCCACCTCTGCTTATCACCACCACAACTGTAACTAGCAAACTAGCAATCATTACCTCTTTCTCACAAGCATACTGGTGGACACAGCCGTTAAAAAGCTAATCATCACTAGCAGTTTGCACTGCCAACCCATTTTGACATGGCCATGCAACTCCTTTGCTAGACCTGCTCATTTCTGCACTCTCACAACATTAGCCATGCAGGAGGGGAAGAAAACTCTCTGACCATAATCTGGGGGGAAATGTATTTTTCTGACATTTTGACATTATGTTGTCTGGTGTTTTTTTTTATAGCACTGATTAAAAGTGCACTTTCATGTTCTCTGGAATGAATACTGGTGATAGAGAAAATGTAGTTTTAGACTTGAGTACAGTAGGACTAAAAATCTCAGCCAAAATGAGCACGTCTAGATTCAGCTATCCTGCTTTGGATTCTTCATGACATTGCCAGTGGCTCCTGCTGCACAGTGCTTTTGGCAACTGGCTTTAAAAACCTGCAGTGAGCCTCTGAAGAAATTGTAACTTGAGATATGTTTATTTTTTTCTAGTGTAGAAAAATGTTTTCTAATTTCCCTGCCAGGAATCCACTTGGATTTCACAGAATCATAGAATGGCTTGAGTTGGAAGGAACATTATAGGTCATCTAGTTCCAGCTGCTCTGCCACCCACCAAATTAGGCACCAGACCAAGCTGCCCAGGGCCCCAGCCAACCTGGCCTTGAATATCTTCAGGGATGGGGCATCCACAGCTCCGAGCAACCTGTTCCAGTGCCTCTCTACTCTCTGAGTGAAAAATTTCCTCCTAACATCAAATCTAAATCTCCCTTCTTTTAGTTTACAACCATTTCCCCTTAATCATTACCAGAATGTGTAAAAAGTCTGTCCCCCTTCTAATTATAAGCTGCTTTTAAGTATAGGAAGGCCACAGTGAGGTCTTCCTGGAGCCTTCTCTTCTCCAGGCTGAACACCCCCAACTCCCTTAGCCTTTCTTCATAGGAGAGATGCTCCACCTCTCTGATCATCTTGGTGGCACTTCTCTGAACACAGTTCAACAGTTCCATATCTTTCTTGCACTGGGGACCCATGACCCAAGTGTAGCACATGGCCTTGTTGAACTTCATTAGGTTTATGTGTGACCCCTTTTCAAGCCTGTCCAGGTCCCTCTAGATGGTGTCCCTTCCTCACGTTGTGTCCACTGCACCGCTTATGTTGGTGCCATCAGCAAATTGCTTTGGGTGCACTCAATCCCATCATCTGTGTCACTGATGAAGATGCTGAGGAGTGCTGATAATGACATGGACCCCTGGGGGACGCTGCTCATCACCACCTCCAGCCAGACATTGAGCCGTTGACCCCAGCATTCTGGCTGCAACCATCCAACCAATTCCTTACCCACTGAACAGTTCATATCTTTCCAGTTTGTAGATGAGGTTGTGGTGTGTGCATGTGGATTTGCACAAGTCCAGGTAGACCACATCAGTTGCCCTCCCTTTCTCCACTGATGCCATCGCTCCATCACAGAAGGACACCGATTGGGTAAGGCACAACGTTCCCTTGGTGAAGCTGTGCTGGCTGAGTGGAATCACCTGTTCTTCTCACATGAGCCTTAACATGTCTTCCAGGAGGACCTGTTCCATGATCTTCCCAGGCACAGAGGTGAGTGTCACTGATCTATAGTTCCCTAAATCTTTCTTTCACTCTCTCTTGTAAATGGGAGTAATATTTCCCTTTTTCCAGTCACTGGGGGCTTCTCCTGACATCCATAACTTTTCAGATATGATGGAGAGCGGCCTGACGACCACATCAGTTCCTTCACATTTTCCAGCTTCACAGACTTGAACCCATTCAGCCTCATCAGAAGGTCTCAATCTTGCATTTCTCTGACACTGGGAAGGGTTCCACTCCCTAAACCCCCACTTGAGGATTTGGATCCCCACATACCATTCACCATCTGAGGGATGGAAGAAGGTTGCAACAGGGCATTAAAAAAGGATTTCACAAATGATAGGACCTGGAATGCCACAGGACAAGCCTTGTTTTCTGTTCAAGACTTCATAAGCTGATGCTTCTTGCCTAAACAGGTTGACAGAGACATATCCAGGGCTGTGCTTCTCAGCTGGGAAGCCGCTGATGGGGAAGGGGAACCGTGCGCTTCTGGAGGAGCAAGGGGCAAAGCCAGGAAGGATCTCAGAGTGCAAATGAGCTGCTGTGTTGGAAGAAAATGAGATCTCAGAGCCATGAATCAGCCTAGGGCCCTCTCCACTGCTGGAATAATACAAAAGACTTCAGCTGAGGAAGACAGGAGGATTCAAGTCTTGCTGTGGGCAAATATGACTCAAAGGGAAAGGCACGGTGTGGCTCCATGGGTGGAGGAGGTGCTTCTCTCCAAGACAGGAGCAGAGATTTTGTTTTCTTTGCGGTTTATTTTCTTTGTGTTACTTCAAGCCGGACTGAGTTGCCTCTTGTTTTTGTTGGATTGAAAATGAAAAGTTGTTCTGGGCCACCTGCCGGGCAACGCTACACAGGAACAAGCTGAATCACCTGCAACGCTCAGAGCGCTCCTCTGGGCCAAAGGAAACCCAGTCCTTCAGTTTCATGGGGCTTTCCACTGAAAGATATCCGTAGCAGCCACTTCGGTGTGTTGAGTGTGACCTGGGTCCGGCACAACATGCCACAGCAACCAGTTCAGCTTCTCTCTGCTTGAGATCCTGGTGCAATTACTAGGAGAAATTTGATTTCATCACATAATGAAAAAAATGCATTCTGTGCTTTTGCTTTTACTTTTCTATATTTGTCTTTTTACAGGATTAGTTTAATGGACTTATTTAGCAGCAGATTGGCCATGTAGCATTTCTCTACCTGTTTTCCTGCACAACAGCTCTGATTTGTTGTTTAGCCCAGGCTTTGCTCCCAGCAATCTTGGTCACAAAAGCGTCAGTGCTGATATAAACTCTGTATTAACGATTTCCTAAAAGAATATTATCAGAATGATTTAAAACAGCTGGCATCGTTTTTTTTTTTTCCCCACAGGGAGTTAAAACACATTTTAATAAGGACCAGAAATGATGTACACTATTGTCCATGCAAAAAGATTCTACTGGGATGACATCAGGATCCTCACGTGCATCGCAGCTTTACTCTGATCCAATAGACAACAAATATCTGCAGGAGATCACCTTTCTCTTAACCACAGAATATTTTCCTTGGACACCCAAGCTACTTACTGGCTTTGGGTTGGTGTGTGCATGTGTAATGATCTTTTTTAAGAACACAAACAGTTTGAAAAGCTGTTCCATTTTTCATTTGCACAGTGCTTTCTTAGGGGTGCACGTGATGAGAAGCAAACAGTGAGAAATGAGATCTGTTAAAAAGAAATTTATCCATTTGCATTAAGTGATAAATGGTTTCCTATTAAATGTGGCCAGAGTGAACTTCTTAACCAGACATATCCCTTCTTCTATTCAACGTCCACATGAATTGCAAGAATCAGAGAAAGTGTGAGGGCTGAAAGGCTCAGCCCACCCTCCTGCTCCAAGCTAAGGTGGGGTGCCCAAGGGCTTCTCCAGCCATGCCCTGAAAGTCTTGAAGGTTAGAAATCCCACTCTACTACTTTGCCCCCCGTCCAGCAGCTCAGTGTCGTCTTTTTCACTTGTATCCAACTGGAAACTCCCCCCTTTCTCAAGAGGGATTAGTTTTCAAGGGACCAGGTTTTTTTTTTAAGATACAGGTTTTCCTGTGTCTGTTTAATAAAACTAAATCCGTCATGGGAACTCCGTGCTTCCTCCCGAGGTGTCTATCGTTCTTCAACCATGGCAAATACATTTTTAGACAACAAGGACAGTGGTCCCTGGGATTTCCAAGTAAGCCTTTTTTAGAGGCACAAGATGTCCATGTCACAGCACTCGGCTCAAGGCAAGAGATGGCCATTTTAAGATGCAGCTGTTGAAAAATACAGAAGTTGCATTTCAGAAAGATGCCACCACATTGAGGCTGGTCTGCACGAGAGAAATGGTTTACTCTAGTTCCTCCAGGCTGCCCTAAAACCGCACTTATAAAAGAGAGGATGTTCTTACAACTGGTAATTTCCATGGAAAATCAGTATTCCATTACTGATGGGTAAGATTACAGAGGGGTAAGCTAAAAATATGGCAGTGAAACTGATAAGATTTTCTCCTTTTATCCTTGTCTGCATTTTGATGTGCATGGGACACAAACACAAGGATTGATTCAGAATGGGATAGTTGTGACCTGTGTCCAGTGATTTACTTGGGGATGTTTTCCTTGCAGAAATGAGCTCTTGGGATTGGAGATGCTCTCGTTCATTAACATCCCCAGAAAGACTCAGCTGTGGGGTGCAGGGTGGTGGTGGTGAGGTGAGAAATACATTATTTCTTGAGGAACAACTTTGTTCCATTTGTAGGTGAAGGCAGTGATGTGCTTATCAGGCTGTCTGTCAAACCATCAGATGCCTTATTGAGCCAAGCACGTGGAAGCAGTGCTGCTTGTTGTTGATTCTGGCTAACAGTGGTGCTTAGAACTGCAGCACCAGACCCTGTTCCCAGAGCAAGGTCAGTCAGCTGGCATCTTCCAACAGTGCCACGTGTAGGCTGAGTGACCCCTGCCTGGCCATTCGCAAGATGTTTCTACCCTGAACCCTCTAAGCTTACTCATTCCCTTCCACTTTCTCTTCTCTTTCTTGGGCAAGCGGCAGGGAGATTTGGTTCCCAGTAGGTTTCCACTCCCTCCTGGGAGCCAGAGGATGCTGTAAGGAGTGTGTCTATCTGGGTGGCATGAAGCCCACCAGATAAAGCTGTAGAGTCAGTCTTCTGTGCCCAGAGAGTGTAGGAAATAGTGGGTCTCTTGCCCAGTGGCTCTAGGGTCTGTACTGGACTGATATTTGCACAGGCTGCCCAAGGAGGTGGTGGAGTCACCATCCCTGCAAGTGTTCAAGAAATGTGTAGATGTGGCACTGAGGGACATGGTTAGTGGGCAGAGTTGGTGGTGGGTGGATGGTTGGACTAGATGATCTTAGAGGTCTTTTCCAAACCTAATGATTTCTCTGATTCTACTATTCCAGAGATAGCTTCATCTCCCTCCAAGCATCCTGACTTGCTCAGATCTTCCTGAGCTGGTCTCCTAGTGCCATCTGCTGCCTCATCCCTACACTGCTGTAGGCTGGTGGCTTCCTCACCCGCATCATATTAGGATGGTTAGCATCACACTCCTCATCCTGGAAGCCCAGACCCTCTCAGCAAGCCCATTGGGGTTCAGTGGGGTCTTTCTGTGGGCATGCTATAGCTGATAAAAAAATGGGATCTCCCTCTGGTAACTTAACACAGAATGACTTTGTCTGAAGTGCCTGCACTTTGCCCATCCCAACGTGAAGAGAAAGGTGCAGAGCAAAATCCAGATGTGTTTCATCTGCTATTACCGGCTGTAACCTACTCCTAAGCTGCTGCTTGGGAAACCATTCTGGATTTGTGTGCTCGGGTCTTGGATGCCACCTCCTGGCTTTCCCACTGTACTGTGCAGCCCGTCTCAAAGCACGCTGCAACGAGCCTTCCTCGTTCAGAGCAGCCTCTGTTTCCTGAGGCTCTGACCTGAGCTAGTTCCCCCATATGATGATTTCCAGCTGTTGTGCAGGGCGCAATTGTTCCTACACACTTGGAGCACACCTGTGTTTTTTGTATGTCACCTGTGTCTTTTTCTGCTCCCTCTTTGGAATATTTGATTGCTGATTCCAAGTGCCTGAAGGTGGAGTTGGGAAATCATTTCAGAAGCTGGGAGTGATAGCAAATCAGAGGGATTTGCTGAGGTCTGATCAGTATAAACTCCTACGGAGTTCAGCTTTGTGGGCAGCCACCTGGGTAGGGCCTTTCTGCAAAGGAAAGGAGGTCGCCAGCAGGGCTGGGAAAAGCAACACAGAGCTCAAGTTGGAGCCACCTGTCCTCTCCTCACAGATGCACAATTGTCCTCCAACCTGAGGTCACGTCTTCAACCATGAAAGACAGCCTGAGAGAGAAGGGATGCTCTGGGGAGGGAGGGCCATAGCAGAGGCCCTTCTGCCTGCGCTGCCGCTGCAGACCAGCAGATGGAAGCTGCTGGGCTTTGCAGGAGCCATTTTAATCATCTGCAGAAGTTGTCTGGATTGCTTTCATAAACAAGCATAGGATGAAGGTCCCAGATCCTGCAGAGGTCCTGGTGGGACCAAAAGAGACTCGCCTCCACGGGATGCCCTGATCTCTGAGCCCCGTGCTCCAGCTGGTCCTGGACAAAGACAGGCATTAAGCACTTGGTCTCCTGGCCTTCAGCTCCCATTTCAAGCAGGGACTGAGTTTGGCCTCTGGGTTTCCTTCTGGCTTCCCTAGTTTGCTGCGTGCCCAACCTGTCCAAACAGGGGCTGGGATCCATACCTGTCTACAGATCTACAGACATCCATGTATAGACATAGACGTGTACATAGATACCTATATAGTAACAGATGTACCTCTAGAAATAGATGTATCTACAGACACCTACAAGGAGAGATATACATACATACAGACAGAGACACACAGATCTATTGGTAGATATGGATGAGTGGATAGATACATGTTTAATACAGACGTATGGATACATAGGAACCTCACCCACAGCCATTCCCTGCCCCAGGAGCCCCTTTGCATAGTGACGATCAGCCCTGGGAGGCAGTCAGGGTCAAAGCAGGACCGTGGCTCTGCACCCCTTACACTACAGCTGCCCACAGTGGCACTGGGTTGGGGGAACAGCAGAGACCCTCAGCGCAGCCATGACCTACTTCAGCTCCACTGCGCCCGCTCCCGGTGTAAAAGCTTAATAGAGCCGAGCATCAATTATTCATCACCTGGCCATGTTAATGCATGTGCTAAAGGCCTCTTTTTTGTTGGTTTTTTTTTTTAACAACAAAAAAAGTCTCCTGTATAATTTAAAGCCTCACACGCTCCTGTCACTGGGGATGCTCTCAGAGGCGCTTCTGCTCCAGTGAACAGCAGGCAGGAAGCAGGAGGGGACCCACAGCCCTACCGCTGCACCCTATGCCAGCTCTCATCCTGCACCACAGGGAAGATAGGGAGACCCCACACCCTTGGCTGTGCCCAGACCACCACCCCCACGGGACACGCAGCACCCAAGGGCCCAGCACTGGGTGGAAGGGCAGGCAGAGATGAGGGTAGAGCAGCCGCTTGCTCACGCAGCCATGAAGGAGCTGGGCCACGCTGCAGCTCCAGCACGTTTTGCCTTCTATGGACATCTCTGCTGCACAAGGAGCAGTGCTGGCACGGATGTGAGGCCACCCCAGGCCCAGGGGAGGCAGGGGGAGGGAAGAAAAACACCCAAAAGCAGAGAAGCCTTCCTGGCAAAGAGCCCCATGTCCTCCTCAGGGGGGTGCCCCGCGCCTCCCCCAGCCCCACAAGAACACAGCACACAGCAGCAGAGTCACAGCAGCCTCTGGGTATATATATTTTTTTCTTTTGTTGCATTTCATATATTATCCAGTTTCACATTCTCATAGGATCAGCAAGTATAGAGCAACTTATTCTCAAATCTTTTAATACAAGCGAGACAGCCATGGTCATATAATACTTAAAGCACTTCAATACCAAGCAATAAGATGCTAAAACAAAAATTGCACAATTTCTCATTTACGATGCCTAACTGAATCATTAGTACAGAAGACAACCCTTCTCTTTTCAAGCTTTTAACTAAACATTAACTTATCTTACAGGATTACAATTTCTCTTTTAATAATAATAATAATAATTAATTGCACACAAACACACAAGAAATTCTTTATGATGCATAAATATTTCCTTATTACACATGGTACAAAAATACTCGTACTTTTTTTTTTTTGTTCGGTATTCCCATAAGGACGGCTGATTATTTGGCAGGACTGGATGCTCTCCAATCAGAAGGATGTGGAAAAAAAGGGGAAGAAAAATAAAAGAGGTTAGATAGCTTACAGCCTTTCTATATATAGAAGTCTGAAAAAAAAAAAAAAATAATAATATAATAACCCTGATTTTAAAACCGGAGGATGGATGAGAACAGAAACCCAGTGCATCGTACTTGGAGGAAAGGGGAAAAAAAAAAAAAAAAAAAGGGAAAAAAAAAAAAAAAAACATTTTTCAAATTCTTCTGGTCGTACTGGGAAGGGGGAGGGCGGAGGTGGGGAAGGGGTGAGGCAAGGACAGTTCGTGTTTCTCAGAGCCAAGTCTTCACCGACGCAAGATGAAAACCTCGATGGATCAGTCCGTAGGACCTGTTGCTAACGGTTACACAAACGCTAGAACAAACAAACTTACACTCACACATACACAAGTTAAGTGTTTTAATTCATGCCAGAAAACATGCAAAACCCGATTTGCCTTTCGTTTCCTTCAGCCGAGCTCAGGACCGAGCCCTCGCCGGGTGTCGGCGCAGCCCGGTGGTGAAGCTCAGCATGGACAGACGGATGGAGGGACGGAGGGATGGAGGTGGCGTGCGGCGGCTTCACAGTCCGGAGGGGGACGCGCCGGGGCCGGGCGCTTCGTCCGCTGGCCGCAAACCAAAGCAAGAGGTGGGAGCCATCATCCCTGGCACGTCCCTCCATGGAGAGGCAGGGAGGAGGAACAGGAGCCCAGGAGAGATGCTGTGGAAAAGAGGACAGTGAGCAGGGCTGGTAGGATCTGTGGCCCGCCCCGCTCTCCCTGTGCCCGCCGAGGTGGATCTGATCCCGCTGCCCATCAAGCAAAGCCAACTTTATCCTACATGAGGTGTATGGGGTGGGTAACATCCCGTCCTGCCCCCCCCCCACAGGAGCTCAGGGAGCCCAAGGACAGACAAGACAAGGCTCCAGGAGTAATTAGTTACTTACTAACAAACTAACAAAACTGACGAGACTTCCATCCTTGCTGGGTAGCTTCAGAAGGAGGATACCAGCGCATCTGGAAAAAAAGAAAGCCACGCCAGAGGTCCGTGATCCAGGATTATTTCAACCAGAGCCCAGCTCCTTTAGGCCACCTGTGAGCAGAGATGGCTCCAGTACTGGAAACAGGCACCAGGATGTACCCCAAAGTAGTGCTCTAAGTGCTGGCACCACCCAGCCCTGCGCTGGTGGCTGGTGCACGGACAGATTGAGGCTCACCAGGCACCCGGACAGGTCCTCCGTTAAGAAGGGCAAAAGGATCCCACACACCTGAAGGGAGCTAGCTCCCCATCCCAGGGCTCATCTCAACATCCCAAGTACCGTTCCATAACCAGCAGACAGCATCAAAATTCACACCCAGCTCACTACAATACATTGAGCAACACCATCCAGGCTGTTTGTGAAGCTTGTCACTTTGGAGGTGTGCAGAAAGGGACTGATCCCCCAGTCACACTCACACTCTCCCGAACATCCCATATTTACAGCTTTTCCTCCATTCAGGCTCAGACAGGGCAGAGGAGGCTCACACCAGGCAGCCATCACTGCTAGATGGTGACCAGTCTGCCCTCGGCCAACAAGAGAGATGTCACAAGCCAACACACTTAAACCAGAACTCTTCCACTTGACTCAAGTAAAACCTACCTCTTTCAACACAGAAAAGACCCAAAGAGCTTTTTTAAAAACTAACACAACCATCAGAAGAGATTCTGGGCAAACTATGCAATGGAGACAAGTGGCAGAGCTATGAGCCAGCAGGACTTGGAGGCCTCCCCAAGCACCTCTACCACCCAGTGCTGCTCTGCAACAAGGAAGGAACCAACAAGACATAGGAACAATAACCAAAGCTAGCCCTATACAGGGACAATGGGCAAGGTCTTTTTGAATGCAAGCCCCATCTGGAGTGAAGAATGCCACAGCTGCTAAAATGAATGCTTTGGTAGTAGAGGCTTCATGGTTCATCCAACTTGGAGGTGGCTATCTACTACTGTCATGTCACTGATGATCAGCATCTGGCATTGCCACAGGCTGTAAGCAGGCAGTAGACGTGCCAGGCTGCTCTCCATCATATCTGAGAAGTTGCTGTCATCAGGTGAAGTCCCCAGTGAAAAAGAGTATCACTCCCAGTTATAAGAAAGGGAGGAAGGAAGAAAGATCTGGGGAACTACATGCCAGTGAGCTTCACCTCTGTGCCAAGGAAAGTCAAGGAACAAATCCTTCTGGAAGAAATGTTAAGGCACACGCAAGCAGAATAAGTGATCCCACACAGCCAGCAAGGCTTCACTAAGGGCAGGTCAAACCTGACCCAGATGGCGGCCTTCTGTGATGGCAAGACATCATTGGTGGACAAGGGGAAGGCAATGGATGCCATCTATCTAGACTTGTGCATGGCATTAGGCATGGTCCTGCCCCACGTCCTCATCTCTAAGTTGGAGAGAGATGGATTTGATGGCTGGCCTATTCAACGGATAAGGAATAAGTTGGATGGTTGCAGCCAGTTAGTGACGAGCGGTGTCCCCCAGGGGTCTGTCTCAGAACTGCTGCTGTTCACATCTTCATCAGCAACACAGATGATGGCATTGAGTTTGCGGATGGCACTGAGCCGAGCGCTGCGCTGGATACGACAGGAGGAAGGGATGCCATCCAGAGGGAGCTGGGCGGGCTCACAGAGCGGGACCACGTGAACCCAGGGAGGTTCAACAAGGCCAAGCCAGGGTGCCGCACTTGGGTCGGGGCAATCCCAGCTGTGAGCACAGATGGGAGAAGGTCTCACGAGAGCAGTGCTGCAGAGAAGGACTCGGTGGTTCTGGTGGATGAAAGCCACAGATGAGGCAGCAGCGTCCATTGGGGGCCGGAAAGCCACCAGCATCCTGGGCCGCACCAACAGAGGGGTGGCAGTGGCAGGGAGGGGACCGTCCCCTCTGCTCTGCCCTCGTGAGGCCCCAGCTGCGGTGCTGCGCCCAGGCCTGGGGCTCCCAGCGCAGGAAGGGTGCGGAGCTGCTGGAGCGGGGCAGAGGAGGCACAGAGATGCTGCCAGGGCTGCAGCACCTCTGCTATGGAGACGGCTGAGGAGCTGGGGGTGTTCAGCCTGGGCAAGAGAAGGCTGCGGGCCCACAGCAGTGATGGAAGAGTGCTGGAACTCTCTGGTCCCTTCAAATTTAAGCCACCAGGAAGGCCACTCTGGGTTAAGATAGTAGCTGGCAATGCCAGGGAACAATGGACGGCTGTTCTCTAAGCACCTTCACACTGCTCTATAGTACACTGGGTCGTGCAGCAGCAGTCCTGTACTCGTGCACGAGACCTCCACAGGACATCCACAGGTCTTCAGAGGAGACAGAGCTGAAGACTCATTTACTGAGAGCCAGTGATGGCCTCAGCACCGTACTCCAAGCTAGACACATCCCTGTTCTAACCCTACTTCCTCTGCCCCTGGAAGAAGGAGAGGTCTGTCACCTGATAGAAAGGCCAGAGGCTTCATAATGAAAACACAGACAGCAAGTGCCAGGACCTTGAGACAGCAGCCTCCTGCCAGGAAGGGACACCAAGGTCACACCTCCCAGAAAGCACAGCTGCCTGTGACAGCCGCATCCTCCTTCCACCAGCACAAGACCTGGGAAGCCAGAAACTGAACAGCCCCAAGGCAGAGCGGGAGAGCCGAGATCCTTCTTGTGATGCTTCCCAAGGGAGAGCCCTGCCAGTTCCATCAGCTACGCAGAGCTGCTGGATCCCAGCTATCCAAACCCTACAGCTGGGAGGTGCTTGCTCAGCACAGCCACATCTCCCCATCCAGCACTCCTCCCCTCGACAGCTGGAAGCAGTTTCCTCCTGCCCTGAAGCAACAGGAAACTCCCCCTTCCTTCACAAGGCCACGCACTTAACCCAGCAGCGGCCGCCATCCCACGCACCCGGCCCTTGGCGTGAGCAGCAAGGCAGTGGGGCACGTGCACCCAGCCCAGTCTCCAGCCATGTCCCCAAACCTGCAGGCTCATCTCTGCTTTCCTCAGGAGCCACCTCCTGCCCCAGATGTGCACTCCAAAGCTTCTAGCACCTTTGTTAGCCAACAGAAATTCCATCCTCCTTCTGAAGAATGGGATCATCTAGCCAAGATGACATGCTCTTTAAGAAAACAGAGCCTTTGACAGTGCCAGTTTCTATTATTATCTTAACATCCCTCAAAATGCCTTGCTTTTCCCAGGCACTGGAAGCAGATTGCTCTTGGAGCTGCCTGGAAGGAATGCAGCTAGGCAAGAGGATCTGCAGGGCTGTCTCCAGTGAGCCTCAAGGCAGCAGGTCCTGCCAATACAGCCATCAAGGATGGGAGCTGAGAAAGAGTGGATGGGGCTATCCAAAACTGGGATGGGAAAGCAGAGCAGGAGAGGCTTTTACTGGAAGACACACCATTGCTTCTGGAGCTGTATTAGCTCACAGCTGGAAAGGAGTCTGATGTCAACTTGCATTTCTCTTGTTTGCCTTCTCTATGGAAGTCCTGCCACCTCCCCGCTGTCAGAAAGCCCTCCCTACACAGGACAGGACAAATCAGCCCTTCCTTGTGTTTCTGGGAGCCGGTAAGACCCCAGCAGCATGTTCCAAAGCTGGAAACACAGCAGGTGGCAGCTGACCCACAGCAGGAAAGGTCAGTCAGGAAGGCACACCACAAGCACTACCATCGCCCAGCAGCACTCTCCAGATACCTGTTCCCAGTCCCAGCAGCAGGCATCTCACTCACACCTCCTGCTTCCAGGGCCCTGAGCTGAGGAGGCAAACAGGCAAACCCTTGCACAATGTGCAAGACCTAATTTAGCTCAGCCCAGCACCAAGGAAATCTTAGTGGAGTTGAAGCAAGCACTCCCTAGCCAGCTAGAAAGCAGCACATCCTATGCTGTAAGCATGCAGAAGATGATAGGATCCATTCCCATTGCTCAGAAGGAGGACTTCGGGAAGCATCCAGTGCCTTGAACCACTCAGCTTCGAGGCAGCTCACAGACCTCAGCTTGCAGGTTGGGAAGTCACTGCTGATGGCATCTTGGTCCAAGTCACTCATCCAGTGATGCTGGGAGAATGGGTGCTCCCAAGGAACAGAGAGCATCTCACATCTGTTTTTTTCTGCTAAAAAGAAATAGCTCGCTTGGGGAGAGCCTGCCTTGGTCAGCCTGTGCCAGCACTAAGCCACTGGAGCTTGGGCGAACACCACAGCCACGGAAGTCTTGGAGAATGCTTCACACTTTTAAGGACATATGCCCTGAAAAAATAATCCTGATGAGTCCTATGTGACAGCCCCAGTGAACAGGCAACAAGTTACAAAACAACACACACTGTTTCCAGACGTTTCTGCTGTTTTCTGCTGCTTCCAGCCACCCACCCCAGGAAAGTCCATCAGCCACCACAATGTGAAGTGCAGGAGATCTTGCAGAGGGGACCCCAAGGCTGTGCCAAAACTCAGTGCTCACCGAAGCAGGATCCTCATGGCCCTACAGGTCATTGGGCTGTCCACTGCTCCAAGATTACCAGATTAGTGGCACCCAGATGATCCCACCCCAGCAAACAGCAGCATCCCAACAGGAGGCAGGGTCTTGAAGAGGAACACAGCATCTGAGCTCACCCTGGACTCCCAGTTATTTAGGGCCAGCAGCAGGTCACAGCTGTAGGCACCAGCCTTATGCCCAGCCGCTCCACAGCTCAAAGACATCCAGCCTGTCTCAAACAAGCCCACGCAGCTTACCAGAAGGAAAAGTTGGAGAATTAGGCAGAGCACTGACCTCCCCTTCCATCGATGGGCTCTGCCTCAGCTTGGTGTTGGGAAGCCTTTGAATCCTGCTGGCCTTTGCCATGAAGCAGAGCTTGATTGCTCCTTCCACTCCCTTGGGCTGATCCCAGATTCAGAATCCTGCCCTCACCACCCCCACTGAAGGATGCTCCTCCAAACCATGTTTCTACTGCTGGCAACAGCCTGGAGACTGTGGGGGCACCTTGGGCAGCCAACCAACCAAGATGGGCAGATGGAAGCTTCCATTCCATTATCTGCTCCCTGCCTTGGGAGCATCAGCCACAGCCTTCTAGGTCCTGGCTACTCAGCCTGGTCTCCTCCATGTACCATATAGTGACTACCACCAGTTTCATCCACTCCTCTACCCAATTCCCAAAGAAAGTCCAGCCCTCAGGGTTGCAGAGGCATCTTGGAAACATCTCTTTACAGAGGTGCACTGACAGCATGATAGGAGCCCCATTGTCTCCTACAGCACACCCAAAGCCTGGCTTAGAGATGCTCCAGAACACATGGTTTCACAGCAGAAGCACAGTGCAGTCCAACACAATCACACAGATGCTAGCTGAAACATTTCATTGGGTCTAAAGGGCTCAAGACAAACTGCATCCTGGTTTCCATCTCTGTACCAATTCCCCCTCTTCCCAACTCAGCACATCTGTGCACCCCAGAGTCTTCCAAGGACAAAGGCAGTCCTGGGCCCCCATCTTGGATGACTGCTCTCCCCAGTATCACTACCCACCACAAGAAGCAGCGATCCTGGACTCAATTCCTTCACTTAGAGCTAAACATAGCAACCATTCTCCCACATTCCCTTTTCCCGTCCTCCCGGTCTCCTACACTGCTCCCTTCCATCCCCACTCAGATGCCCTTCTGTACAGCTCACAAGAGCCGCAGCCTGGCTGTGGTTTCAGGCCGCAAAGAGAAGACAAGCTCCAGGCAGGAACTTGCTCCATTTCCAGTAACTGGAGAGAAAGAGGTGAGTTTAGACCCACAACTAAGGGCAGGGTCTGTCCCGATATGCAATTCTGGAATAAAGTGACCGCCAAGTGCTGTTGTCTAAAGGTGCCCGGTAGAATTTAGTTGTGTGCTATCGCTATCACATCACTCACCTCCCCCATTGTGTGCTAGGAGTGAGGTCAAGGTGTATCTCTGGTCGCCCTTAAAAGGTTGTGGATGGGGAGAAACCAGGTTTCTGTCACACCAAGTGGCAGGGTCATCCCTGCCCCAGCTCAACCGGGCTGCTCCCCTCCCACCAGCAGGACCTGGCCAAGCCTGGCTCAGCTGGGAGGAGTTGATGTAAGATGGTGCCATGCTGTGTGCGCCATGTCATGTGCTGCCAAGTTGGAGATGTGGGTTAGAAAGAAAGCCTGGTATCTCATTCCCCAGGCTCTGGTGGGTGGGTAGCGTGAGGCCCATGCACTGGGTGGGCAAGGAAATATGGGCTACAGAGATGGGCAGAAGCTTGCAAATCCCATGGTGCATCTTGGAGGATAGATGGTTACCTTACCAGTCTTTCCAAACGGGGCTGCCGTCATGCTTAACACTTCTAGGAATGGAGCTGTAGCACAGCCACTCCACTAGCTGCAATAAGGCATCACTAGGGTGTCCCATCTCCAGGGACAGCTCTGAGCTTCAGGGCTAGCCTGCGCTGGCATCATGGCTGGAGTTCACTAGGGACATCAAAGGAGGGATTTGAGAGAGGGTGGGAGGGAGGGAAGGCACATGGGACAGTCTTAAAGTCAGTGGAATCCCCACACGTAGAGGCTTTTAGCAGTGCCGGCTCAGGTCACAGTCACACCTATGGCAGCCTGGTGCCTGGAGGGACCCCATCTCCATGGCACAGCAGCTCAGCAGTGCCAGAACAGCAGTCATCCTGCTCTTCTGCAAGCGGCTCACTGAGAGCTCCTGGCAAATGAGCCGAGGCCAGACCAGCCTCCTGCCATCTCCTGCCAGCCCTCTGGCACGACAGACACCTACTCACCTACTTTCTACCAGGCTTGAACACAGAGCTGTGAGACTACGAGTGCTTCAAGTTTTAACCTTTTGCACCAAGCTCTCTGTTCAGCTACTGCCTCCAACTACGTGCTCCCTGCAGTGCTGATGGCTCGTGGAGCTGCTCCAGCCATCCCCATAAATACCCTCCAGCCAAGAGGAATCCCAGGAGGAGGAGCTACCGCTGTCCTAGAGAACAGCTCGCGTGTCCACCACCGCCAAGCCCTACCAGTGAGAACGAGGGCTCAGCACACCAAAACCAAGGTTACAGCTTTTAGCCCAGTTTGAGAGCAAAAGTCACCTCGCACTGCCTTAACTCCACCCTGCCTCAGCTCTGCAAGGAAAAGGGCTCCAGCCTAGAGATCAGGCAGCTCCAAGCAGCCAACTTAAGTAATGTTTAACCCCATAAAACTTTATTGGTGATGTATGCTGCACCAGAATGTCCCCCTGTGAGATCACCGCCAACCTCAAGCGCAGTGCAGCAAGGAGCAGCTGTAACTGCTCAGCCAGCCCAGCCACTCTTCTTCATCAGAGCCACAGCTCAGAAGGGACACACTGACTCCCCAGGCCTTATGGGAACATCATCCATTAGGGACTTGCTTGGGCAGGGCATCCCATGTCCTCCCAGTATCTCCCTGGAGCCAGAGTCTCTCTCCAGGATTCGAGTCCTCTGAGAGTTAAGCTGCCTGTCCAGCACAAGTAGTTTGCCAACTGGAAGGTTTAAACTAAAAACCCAGATGGAGAGAATCTGACTGAAGGCTTCCTTTATTCTGGGAGAGCAGTTTTTTCCTCTGTCCACCCTACACAACATAAAGCCCTGGTGTCTGACCCTGCTGCTCTGGGTCCCTGTACAGTCACTGATGATCATCCTTGAAGGAACCACAGTAGTAATGGTTCCACACTCCTCAGCAGTCCCAGCCAGGATGGAGAGGGCATTCCTGGTTCTTACTACTAGGGGCAGCAACAGCCCTTGGCTCCACCACCCTACACAAGGGAAGGACAGAATCTGCCCTCCTGGGCTGCCCAGGCGCACAGTCAGATGCTCCTGTAGCTGTGGGCACTCCTGGAGAACATCACACAACTCCCAAACTGGAAGTAACCCAGTGAAGGGTCAGCATATCTAGAACACCAGGCTGAGCCTGTCCTGAGCCCCACATGCCTCTTGCCTACCCTGCAGGAGCATCAGCCCAATGCTAGGTCACCAGCAGGACAAAAGCAGCAGAGGACAAGTCTGTGCAGGCAAGGAGCTTGCGTCTCTTCCACATTGCATCTGGACACAAGCTTGGCTTGAAGCCATTCACCTAGGGTCAAAACACTTGCAGGAGCAAGAAGAGGCTGAAGGGCCAACTTAGCTGTTAGCCAGGTGGGTAAGGCGATGGGACATTGCTCTTCTTCCTCCCAGGCTAAGCAGGGAAAAGCAGAGCCAAGCAGTTAAGTCCTGATGCTCTGGGAACAAAGCCCAGAGCCCCACTGCACTGGCCCCCAACACTACTATGGGAACAGAGACTGAAACAGGCAGAGCCCTTGGTGACATCAAGCAGGGTAGGTTCTCCTACATAAGTGCTCCAAAACAAGCACCTTCACATGGAATTCAGGCCTAACCTGTACTTAGCTTTCTTTTTGCATTTCTGCCATTTTGGAGGTGGTTATGCTTAGCAGGGGTGGGTGGCCTCAGAAGAAAATCATGCTTTCATGTACTATGATTCCAGTATCAGATGAGCAGAGGTATCCTTATGCCTCCAGCTATCAGGGAGCACAGCCCCTGCGACAGCAGGCAGCAGTATGCATCACCAGCACCTCCATAGCCTATGGCAAGTGGCTGCACTGCACCCACAGGGTCCCACACCTTTGCTTCAAGGAGGATGTTTCATGGTTATACTTGCTGGCACATAGCACATCCTCCCCACAGACACACAAGAAGCTTCTCTGGCAATGGGGACCAACGCCAGACAAAAACTGAGCACTCACCCCAACCCTTCCCTTCCCCCAGCCCAAGAGAAAAGCTGGGCCTGCAGGGTGGGGGAGCAGCAGAGCTCTAATTGCATCCATGTCTCCCATTTATCCCATACTCAGCAGCTCCACCACTTGCCCTGCAGCCCGTGCAGGGCCTGGAGCAGCAGGAAGAGCTCTGCCAGGAGCAAGGTGCAGAGGCCAGGGGAGAGCCAGCAGAGCAGAGACCCGAGGGAAGAAGCACCAGGGGAAGGAGAGAGCGGCTCTCTCTTGGCAGGGGCCAAAGGGAGAGACTCACCTGAGCGTGAAGAGCAGCAGCCGCAGCAGCAGCCGCTGGGTACGTGAAGGCGGCATGGGGGATGGCAGGGGTGAGCTCCGTGGTGTACAGTGGGTAGGGAGCCCATGCTTCTGGGGATGCCGGGATTAGAGCCGCTCCAGTCAGGTCATCTGGACAAAGAGACAAGGGGACAGCCAGCTCAGAGCTGGACCAACTGCCTGCTTTCAGGGACAGGCTCCGCATTTCCCACTCCAAGTTAAAACTCTGAGGCTTAAGATGAACACCACCAAAGCATGCCAAGGCTGCACGGCACAGCACTGCCCCTTCTTGCTTTGCATCTAGAGATGATTTAAAGCCCTTGATGGTACCACTCCACCTCCTCAGCACTTCCAGAGTTGGTCAGAAGCCTTAGCAGATGCCTGCTGTTCTCCTGCAACCCCAACCCACTGGCAGATATCAGCCAGAAGACACAGCTCTCCTTCCCACCCTGGCTGTATGCTCAGCTGCACCAAGCCCTGCCACCAGCATTCCCAGTGCCAGGTACCTCCCAGGCTGGCCCTCAAGCTGCATCCCAGCATACTCACAGGGGTCCCGTGCAATGAAGTGTGCTCCCAGGGCAGGGTGGATATTGGTGGGGTTTGGTGTGGCCATCAGCTTGCTCTTGGCCATCTTTGTGTTGGCTTTAGCAAACTCTAACCGCAAGGTCTGAGGGTTCTCTGGGTCAAAGCGGATGCCCTGTGACAGAAGAAAGCAAAGGAGTCTCTCAGAGAGGTTTCCTGTCCCACTGCACTGCCTGCAGCTATTCGTGTAACAGTGCCCAACAGCGGAACAAGGGCCATCACCCTGCAGTCACATACCCAGTTTGTCACCTCATGCTTGCATTTCCCTACTTAGCTGACCTAGGACCCACTGCTTCCACGTTAAGGGACATAGCTTTGCTCTTTATGTGCAGTTACCCAGCCAGCAAAGCACTGACAGCTATTGGCAGTAGTCAGGAAATATCCACCTGCTGGAGCTAAGATGCCCTGTCTGCTCTGGAGCTTCCTATCTGTGGTGCTTCTACACCTGTACCAGCCTGGGTTGGATAAGCACACACCCTGAGACTCAAGGCGAGCTCTGCAGCAGATCAGAAGAGCTGCAGATGTATTCCTGTTGCCTGTACCAGACAGCTCTGGCCACAGAAGCAGCAGCATGGGAAGGCTGCTTCCCCTACATTGCACCTTCCTGGAGCAGGTTCCATCTGGCAGCAGAGCTCCTAGCAGGTCAGAGGCCAGGACAAGGACTTACCCAGACTAATGGCACCCTTAAATATGACCAGCTCTCCCACTTGGCTTCTGGGAAATTGCATGACCAGTTAACTACCACATTTGAGGGCACAGCTGGGACTCCTTGGCTCTTCCTACGCTAGGGACAAGCCAAGTATCACTCGTGCTCCAGACCAAGTGACAGCAGTGTGTATGGCCCCCAGTCCTCCCAGTACCTCCAGTACTCACATTTAAGGCATTCTTTGCTGCTTCAGCACCAGCTCGGCTGTCAAAGGTCACAAAACCAACCGGCTACAAGAAACAACACTGATTTCAGTTTGGAAATATCTTTCAGATCCACTACCTACCCCTGCCACCCTTTCTATCCCAGATAGCTTACAGCAAGCAGAAGAGGCCAAGCAAAGTTGTATTGAGCCTTCGAAGCAGAGCTTGAAGGGCCTTGGATCGTTAACTCCTGCTCTGTCCTCTCCCAGCACAAAGTTTTCTCATCCCTACACAGCGGGCACTTCTCACCCTGGCAGCCTCTGGCAAAGCTGCTGCTCGCCCTCAAGCAGAGCTGCTGCTAGAATAGGGACCCCTGGTGCAGGGCTGAAGGACCTGTTCTCATCTAGCATCCATGACCCCAGTCAATCTCAGGAAATAAGGAGACATCCAGCATACACTGACAGCTTCCAGCCACCAGGACAGGGACAATGAGCAGAACCCAGCTGCCTACGTGATGCCACACACAGTGAAATGGCATCTGTCCCCAATTCCCATCAAGCAGAAGGGAGAAATACCCAAACTCTAGGAAAAGGAGGTACCTGCTTCGATGTTAGCTTGATCAGTGACCCTTCATAACCCTGGAGAAGAGAAGAAAGCAAGACAGCGTCAGGTTCCTGAAGGAGCCAAGCTAAAACTTGGCCATGATGCAACAGCTCCAGGAGCTCCTGCAGTACCAAACCCTACACAAGACAGGCTTTGCAGAGGGAGATCTATTAACCCATCTCCAAGGGTGCCAGTTCACTCTTTCCCACCAAAAGAGAAGACAGTCACAAAGCAGAGAAGGCATCTCATCTCAACTAGCCTATTCTGCCTCTCTGGGAAGAAATCTAGCTCTTGGCCAAGCTATTAAAAGACGAGCATCCTGCTCCAGTGGGGAACACAAGGGCTCTTGGAAAGAGGCTCATTTTGATGAGCCACCCATACCCTCTTTCTACACCACAGCTAGATGGAAGCAACAGCAGGTTGACTTATGTGCACCACATTATTTGATCAGTACATGTGTCCTAGCCCAGGTACATCGAGCTTACCTAAGCCAGCCTCCTCTCAACACATGCTGCAGACTACAGAAAGACTTCCAGGACATTTAGGACTGGATCTCCCAGGTTCCCCAAAGCTTTAACAGAAGGCTTAGCTCCTCACTTCATTCTTGCTTCCTGCCACAAGATAGCATCTTTTCCACTAAAGACAAAACACAAAGACTTCCTTACCTTGAATGGTCGGAAGAGTAGGTAGAGCTCTCTGGGTTTGATGTCCACAGGAAGGCCACTGACAAACAGCGTCCGTACCTAGGAAAGAGGTCAACGAGGTCTACTGAAAGGAGATATTTAGTACTGCAGGAGGAACACAGAGCGCAGTTCAGAAGCAAGGTGCAATGGGATTAGGACATCCTGCACCAATGGTGGCTTTGCAGGCACTAACACTTCCCTGTGTTAGAGCAGCACTGTCCTGGGCAAGGTGCAGGCAGGCCTTTTCTACTTCCCACAGTGGGATTTAGACCTTCACAAAAGATTCAGGCTCCAGAAGAAGACTTGGGTTGAATAGGGTATGGACAGCAGCCCCACAGTTTCTTAACAAACCTCAATGCCAAAGGCTTGAGGTCTGCTAGACGACCGTATGCTGTCAAAAGCACTAAAGGAAACTTTGACACATCATGGTTCCAGAAGAAACAACCTCAGCTGTCTCTCTAACTTCTTCTAGAGATATCAAGTGCTTGATCACTAGATGTCTTACCCCTAGCCCATCCTGGTGCCTCAATTCAGCCACTAAATCAAAAGAAAGCCCTCAACTTTCAGTGCCACCTCATAACTACACAAGTATCTTCGACTTCAGAAGCCCCAGGAGAATAATTTGGGGTCCAGCCCAACTCCTTCCTCAGCACTCTTTGGAAGTCACTCTCAAACCACACTACACCAAGTCCAAGGATGCGACTGCTCTTCCAAGCTGTAGAACTCATAAAACAAATCCAAATGCCTTTGTAGAAGCACAAACACAACAGAAGATGACTTCAACAGACAGTGGTAGAATGCACATAAATAGCCAGGAATATGGACCAGTGCTAAAGGCTGGGAAGAACGCTGCTGAGCAGCAAGACCATCATAGCCACCTTCTCCCTGCACTGGGAGATGCTGGCTGCCAGCCTATTTCCATAGGAAGCAGAGTGATGAAGCTGCCAAGATTTCCTGTAAGTCAGCATAGAGCTAGAATGGGAAGTTATATGCTACAGAGGTCACCAAGGCACTAGTCATCATTGAAAAGGACTGGGAGAAAACGAGCTCAGCTTCACCAGGAGTGAGAAGCATGGCAAGACAGAAAAAAGGGCTCTAGAAACAAGATGGAAATCTTTGTTCATTGCTTTCAAGTCACCTGGGCATGCCTCCCATTGAAGCAATCCCAAACATGCCTGTGGAACACTGGAAGTAGAGAAGGACAGCAAGAACACCCAAATGCCTGCTGGCACCAAATCATACCAGACACATCTAGGAAGGACACCCAGCAGGACCAGGAGCACAGAGCCCATCTCCTGGCCTACTTCCAGCTGGAGTTTACATCCCTATCACACTTCCATGGCATAAGCATTCCGAACCCACACTTGCCTTGGCTGGGCATCTCCCCTTCCTCAGAAGAAGCGGGCTGCACCTGACGCCTCTTTAAAGCTCTCTTCCCACTCAAGTGAGAAGAAACGCAATGTTTCTGTTGCTTTCCAATAGGAAACGCGTGCTCCCTCAAGTCCCTCTCTCAGTTCAGAGAGATTTTTCACATCAGCTCAGGGGGTACCTTAAACCCTATAGGATGGGCATAAATCACAAATTCTTGGATGCTCTGCCCCTCATTCCCTTCATGAGGAAGGATCAAGGGCCACCAGCACTCAGCAGGCACCACAGTGGGCTGCTGCCACCCCCTTTAGGATGCAGAGCCCTTCTCTAGGCCAGCGTATATGGGATACAACCACTGAGCATCCTTATTCTCTCCTCACATCCTCCCCACCAAGCCCAGCAACTCGTTTGGTGCCACAGCACACCACTCCAGAACCATCTTATGCCTGAGCTGAGCAAGCAGTGGCAGCCAGAAGCACCTTGACAACTTCAGGCTTCAGCATGGGCTATACGAAGCAGCTGCTGTGCATTCCCAGAAGACACACCGCCATTTCTTGCAGGGAAATGTTGCATGGAGTGCAATGGCACATGTGCCTGAGCCATGTGAAAGCACCATCCCTTTTCAATATTTCAGGATTTGAGTGCGCTCAGGCCCCAGAAATGGATGTTTCTTCCAAGCAGATAGAAATCTGCATCCCTGTTGGGTCTCTAAATGGTCCCGTGATGTGCAGCTCAGTAAGTCCTTGCGACAGGCATGACAGAATGAAGGACATGCCATTGCCTGGGGAGGGAGAAAGTCGGCTACCCAAAGCCCTTACAACAGCCTGATCAGAGCAGTGCAGGTGCCCAGGAAAGCTCTTTGTCAGAGGGAACAAGCCCCTAACGCTGTCCTCATCTGGACAGGAACAGGATACATTATTCCAAAGCTTAAAAGCTCCCCTTGGCCTCCAGGTACAGTTTGTCACAACACACAGATTGAGAAATGGGGATTCCAGACAACCCACAGCAGCTGGCAAGGATGGGCATCACCTCAAGAAAGCCTGGGCAATCCCCAGTGCCACCAGCCAGAATCTCCAAACTGTATGTGCCCAAGGATCACGAGAGACTAAGGAAGGTCCTGGCTCAGAAGACCTTGTTAGGGGAGGAGGTGGGACCTTAGGCCAACCTCCTACATACAAAAAGTGCAATTACAGAGGAGAAACAGTAAGGGGTCTGGAAAAGCATCTTCCAGTGGGGTAACTTCCACAGGGCTCTCCAAGAACCTTAAACCCTTCAAGAGGCCACCAGGACCTCCACCTTCCTGCCTTCATCAATTTGCCCCACTTCAATTCTCTGCCACTCAGCATCGGATCCACTTCAACATTCAGCTTCCCCACAGAGGCAGCTAGAAAAGCCACAAGACAAGAAAAAAAGGTATATAGATGTATGTATTCCCTTCCCTGTCCCAGCCCCCTCTGGGGATGTCCCTGGTGCAAACACCCGGCAGAGATGGAGGAGAGCCATGGAAAACAGGATTTGTGCCAGGACGGACAGGACCGTCTAGGCCATCGCTTGAAGAGGGAGGATCCCAGCATAGCTTCCCACGCAGAAGCAGGGAGGGACAAGGACGAAGCCATTAGTGCTGAGATCCTCAGTGGCTCTGAAGCCTTTCTTACTCCGCTGCGTGCCCCAGAAGAGATATCTGGTGTGAGCACAGCCAGGTTCTCAGCACCAAAGCTTCAGGTCCACATCTCCTGGTCACATTTGTTTCGTATAAGCTTGAAGGGGAGTCTTAAGAACACGTAGATACTGCCCTGCAGCCCAGCAAGGGTCAAGTTATGTCAAAAATGCAAAGGCACAAGCACACATCTCCTGCGAGGCTGCTCTGGGAGGTCTCCAGGCTTTCGTCAAGAGAGACGAAATCTGTCTACTCTGAATCCTCCCACAAGTGAGCAAGGCACAGCCTTCCCTCCTGTAGGACGCAGCTTTGACATCCATTTCCTACTCCCCTGTTCTCACAAAGCTGAGACCCCATAGAGTCAGTCAGGTCCCAAAGGCAGTCCCTGCTCCACACAGCCAGGTTCTCTACCCGTCCCCAAAAGGTCCCACCACGCCACAGCCCCCACAGCTGCTCCCACAGGAACACATCCCACCGATGCTCTGCTTGGGCACCCCAAAGATCAGAGCTCTCGGGATGCAGCCACTTGACACGAGGCTGCTGGAATGCAGCAAGGCTGCAGGCAGCCCCGGGAGCCGGGACTTATAAGGCATGGATGGGAAAGGCGGGGAGCCAAGCGTGCAAAATGTGGCTGCAGAGAAGGAAAGGCTCGGGAATGCCACTGCCAGAGCTAAAAACCCAATGGGGCCACTCCAGATGGCCTACAGGGCTTTTGCTCCTGTGGTCGGGGCAGGAAGGAGCTCGAGCAAAGGGGGGAGGAGGGCGAGGTAGCAGCAGCTGCCTGGAGCAGCAGGAAGCACATGGGTGCCGATAAGCCCTGGCACAACAGGGCAGCACCCAAGAATAGGACGTGGTTGGGGCAGAGGAAGCTCTGCTAGTTTTTATCCCAGGGGGGCAGCTTCACAGCAGTTGCTCTGGTGGGAGATGAGCTCCCACCTACCATTTCTGCCCTGAGCACAGGATGTGGGTTTGGCTGCAGGACCCTCCCCAGGTATGCCATCCTCTTGGGTCCTCATCTGCGTCCAAGCTCACGAGCCAGGCAATGGCAAGCTGAAAGTTTGCAGCAGTTCTCTGCTGTAACACTAGTTACGAGTGTCACTTCAAATCACACCTTTGGGGATGCTGGTAGGATGCCAAGGCAACTGCAAGACTGAACCACCATTGCATTAGACCAGTTCCTGGCAAGACAGAACTACAGCACAGCGCTACACAGAAAACAGACCCTAAACGCCAACTTTAAGCAGCACCAAGTCCTGATTCCCCTCTGCACCACACAGGGCTCTTCCCCACAAGACCCCACGCACACAATACAGCCCAGAGGATAGGGGCAGGGCAGATGCAAGCCCATCATCCTCCCAAGGAGAGCATGGGGAGCCAAGCTCCCAGAACAACAGCTTTGACCCACAAAGGCAAGCTAAGGTCTCACACCTACACCATGCCTCTGTGTTCACAGTGACAGCATCTGTGCCTATAGGGCACGCAGCAGAGGTCAATACCCACACAGGAAAAGGCTCCTTGCTCCCAGTCAGGGCACAGTGCTCCTGCAGAGAAGGTGCCAAGCACTCTCACACCCTGATAAATCTTTGAGCTGAAGCCTTTATTCTGGGCACTCAGGGCCAGGACAGGCAGAAGCTCCGTGATCTCACCACTCAATCTTCATGACCCAAAGTCTAACATGGCCAAGACCTACAATCCCAAAAATATCTTCTTGCTCCAAAAGCTTTCTCTACCAGATCCAAAGAGTCACACTTGGCTTCATGCAATGCCAATTCCCCTAGCAATGCCAGGAGCTCTCAGAGCTGCATTCCAGATGCTCTAAGAGCATCCTTCCTATTTCACCCATCTTGGCAAGGAAGCCTTAGATTTGGGCCCTTCAGAGCTTTACCATGCACCACTTAAAACCATTTTCCATCACGGAAAGCTCTGTTCTATAGCTCCTGTGGCTAGCCAAGGAAAGAAACTCAGTTCCGAAGCCACGTCTTGTTTACTAGATCAGCAGGCAGAAGGAATAACAGTTCTCATGTCATGGAGACCAGCTGGAATACTGATGCTCAAAGCAGTTCAGATTGGAGTCTAAGAAACGTAGATTTGAATAAGCGAGGAAGGAGAAGGAAGCCATTCCATAGGCTTCCAAGGGCCACCAGGAGACAGACTCCCACATCCCATCCCCCTGGTAAGAGCAGCCCCATTGATAGAGGAAGCCTGGGAACACAGCAGTTCCCAGGACCTTTCCAGTGTCCTCCTGGGGGAGGAAGGTTTAACATCAGGCTTCCAAATCCCAACCAGAGCAGGAGCAACACCTCTGCATCAATGGGACGGAACAACAAGATGCATGGTAAGCAAACAAGCTCCTTGGGCTGCTGGAGAAAGCAAGGAGAGCGCACAGCACCCAGCAGTGCCCCTCGGGATGGGTGCTGTCGCGCAGATCGGCAGTTGCCTGGAAAACTAAACAGAAGATAGCAGAAGTGGGGAGGGATCGGCTTTGGGGAGGTGTCTGGTGAGGAACAGCAGGGGCTGACAGTCGGCCCTGTTTGTTTAACATTCCCATTAGCGACCCAGAGAGGAGTAAGAGGCATTCCTGTGCTCAGCATGTCACCGGGCAGGAAGGGGCTGCGAGATGTGGGGGCTTGAAGATTAGATAAAGGGAAAGGCTCAATTTGGGAGCTTTGCATCGCCATATCTGGGGCACGCAGTGCCCTTCAGGGAAGCAGCAAAGTAGGCTCATGGAGGAAGGTGAAAAGCAGAAAAGGTGTTTACAGCTCCAGGATCTGGTGTTATTCTCTGCACAGCTTAGGAAGATATCCCAGCGCCATACCCCTTCCTGCTTGCATTGGGGTTGAACGGTTCAGTTCAGTAATTAAACGTAATTACTGCTAATGGGGAGTGAATTGACATGCAGCAATGGGAGCTCTGGATGAGAGCTTGAATTTGGGTTGGCTTGGATGTGGCGAAGTCCCCTGAACATGAGGTCATTCCCGGTCCCGCCACCACCATCAGGATCCTCAGCAGAGAAGCGCAGCTCCCGCTTAGCTGGGTAAAGCAGCACTGTGGGGGGGTCCTGCAGAGGACCACCACGGAACCCAAGCAGTCAGGATGGGGACATCCCACCAGTCCCAGAATCACCTCCAAGCATCCCCAGCTACCACCACGCAGCACATCTAAGAGGATAGGCTGGGCCATCCCTCTCCCTGCATGCAGTGCAGAGCAGGGGACACTCGTCACTCAGCCAGCCCGGCACCCCACAGCACAGACCTTGAGCCCCATCTTCCAGGTAGCAAGCATCACACTGGAGGCGACACACTCTCCAAACTGCCCAAACACCGTAAGGGTGCAGCACCACCGCAGCCAGCAGATAATTGGAGCGCACAGCCGCAGCCCCGCACACGCAGCGCACAGAACCCCCCGGTGCAGAGCCTCCCCGCACCCAGAAAACGGCACACGCTGTCCCCCCAGTGCCACCCACCGAGGTGGGACACGTCCCCAGCGGTGCGACATCGCATCACCTCAGCTTCGCTCAGCACAGCAGAAGGAACACTGCGGCCAACACCTGCGCGCCCATTCCACCCCATTAGCCAGGTCCCCAGGATGGAGGACACACTGTCCCCGAGGCAGCTGGCGCGCAGGGACCAAAGGGCCCCGGTGGGCGGCGGGCAGCCAGCCCGGGCGCCATGTTGCGGCGGTGTGAGCGCACGGCGTGCTGGAGGAGGGCGAGGGGAGGGGGCTGAGCATCTCCTGCTCCCCAGGGCCAGGCGTGGAGGACTGCAGCAAAACGTTGCGTTTTCCTCCAAGATGGAGGAGGGCGGGTGACCCTGCTGCACCACCACCACCCCAAGGGTTGTGGGATGGTTCCGTGGGCCGCTACACAGGGACGCTCAGGAGCCCTCCCATCATGTGGTCTGTCTCATGATGACCATCTAAAGGATGGGGATAGTGGCTAGGGTGGCACACAGCCCCATCAGCCCCAGCTAGGCTGTTGGTGCAGCTGCCATCACTACAGTTTAAATTTGTCCCTGTCACCTATATTGGCATCTGGATGTCAGATCTTGGTCACTCCAACTCCAAGGGAATGAGGTCCTTGACCCAGGAGACTACAAGATCACCCAGGGCTCACCACACTGCAGCCAGTAGTCATACTTCCAGCCTTGGATAAAGCCAACACACACTGCGCTGCAGTGCTGGAGCCCCGACGTCCCAGCCCTCCAGTTCTTACAGCTGGACCTCAGCTCTGCAACCCAAAGATGCATCAGCATCCCAACACCGTTCACTTACACTGTGTCTCCAGTGCTGCAGCCTTCACACCCTTGATCACCTATGCTCTGAAGCCCAGATATCCCAGGTCACAGCTCCTGGGGCTCCAGATCCCAAGGAGCCAAACCCTCAGTGCTCCTCAGCCCCACTGCCTCGAGTCTCCACTGCTCCGGCTCCCCACTAACAGAGTTCCAGAGCCTCAGAAGTCCCAGCTCCCTGGTGCCCCGGTGCCTTGGGCCACCACTCCCACAGCTTCAGAGCCTCAACACCGTGAGCCTTCAATGCTGCAGCTCTCAGGACTCTGGAACCCTCGGGTCCGCACTGCTCTGCATCCCTATTCTTGGGGCTCCTGAGCCTTGATGCCGGTGGGTCTCCGGTACTCCAGAGCCCCAACAGCCCCGGTTCCCTGGACGCAGGGTCCTCGGTGCTCCAGGTCCCTGCTCCCGGGACCCCGAAGCCCCGACGTGCAGCACTCCCGGTGCTCCAGCCCCGACGCCCGGCTCTCGGTGCTCCAAAACGTGTTCCCCAACGCGTCCCACGAGCTCCCACCTCCTCCTCGACGTTTCCTCCGCCGTTGGTGTGCTCGGTGTCCTTATTGAGGTTACTCATGGTGGGGGGCCGAGGGGGGTGGTGGTGGGAAGGCGAGTGAAACAGCAGCTCCGAGCGGGGAGCGGGTGCCGTGCGGTGCCGGTGCGCGGTGCGGAGCTGCCCTCCCGGCTCACATGCGGTGTCCCGGGAGGGGGGTTCGGCTCCGCCGTTAAGAACCGGGCGGAGCGGAGCGCAACGAGCCGCAGCTGCGGGGCCCCCGCCGCTCCCGGTGCCGCTCCCGGTGCCGCCGCCGCCGCGCACGGAGCAGCGGGGCCGGGACCCGCCCCCCCCCCGCCCCCCCCCCTCCGGGGGCGCCCCCGGGCCCCCCTCCTCCAATCCCGGCCCGGCCCGCCCCCGCGGGGGGGCAGGGGGATGTGGGGCTGGCTTTTATTTTTTTTTAATGCGTGTGGGTTTGGGGGGGGGGGGGGGGTTGTGTGTGCTTTTTTTTGTGGGTTTTTTTTTTTCTTCCTTTCTTCTCTCCCTTTCCACGAAAAACTTTCTCAACTTTGGTGAACTTTCGGGCTTCAACTTTCTTAAAGGGACCGGCGGCCACAGAGCAGGGGGCGATTCCTGTGGGCTCCCTCGAGGGCTCCAGGAACCTCAGGGCTGCAGCCCGACAGTCCTGCGGCAGCAATGCCGAAACCCCCCGCTGAAAGCTGCACCTCAGCCCTTGGGGCTCAGGATGTGGGCTCCGTTCCAGGGCAGCAGCCCCAAATCCCCCAGAAAAGCATCCCTTCATCCCCCAAAACGTTATCCCCATATCCTCCAGAAAAGTATCCCTTCATGCCCCGGAATGTTTTCCCCATATCTTTCTGAGCAGCATCCCCATATCCCTCAAAACTGCATCCCTGCATCCTTCAGAGCAGCATCCCCGCAGCCCCCACGGCAGCAGCCCCTCATTCCCTGGGAGAGCAGCCCTGTGTCCACTTTCTGCCCTTCTCCATGTCCACGCGGGTCCGTGGACTGGCCCCATCCCAATGAAATGGGCAGGGGGATCTGAGCTGATATCGTACTCAGTGCTGTCTACCTGCTCAGCCCCAAGGTTGGGTGAGAGAGGGAAAACATCAGTTCTACATTAGCCTCCTGGTCCTACTGGCACCCCAAGCTGGAAAGGCAATGTGTGCCCCCAGTCCTTTGCTTCCTCCTTCCCAGGCTGAAGTCCCAGATCTCAGCTTCTCCTCATAGGGAAGCTGCTTCTGTCCCTTGATCACCCTGTGGGTCTTTGATGGCCATCAACTCCCTTCCCTCTCCAGCTCAGGGACTGCCTTTATGGGGATGCTGTGAGTCACACACATCTCCTCCTTGACCCGTCCCCCATGGCCATCTCCCCAGCACAACTCCATTCCTTCCTCTTCAGACCATGCTGTCCCAACAGAGCTGAACTTCCCTTCGAAATGGAACTCAGTCCATGAGCAGGACATCAGCTGCAGGTCAGGGACGTTTTGCACACATGTATGTCATGAAGTGAGCGAGGCTGGGTGTGATCACAGCTGGTTCCTTCTCTCACACCTGGGTTTGGTGACCCTACTCAAGCCCTATCCCAATCTGCTTCTCCACCTGCTCATACAGGGAACAAACTGCCCTGAACTCAGCCACCCCGGCATGACCAAGGAGCTGTGGATCCAGCACCAGCACGAAGGTGGATCCCAAAATTAAGCAAAGCTTGACCATGTCTTCACATGAGGAGGCACAATGTGAGGGGAGCGCTGGCATTGCATTACTTTGCTTTCTAGGTTGGGGCTGCAGCAGCTGCAGCTGTGTGTGCGCAGCACGGAGGATTTGCACATTGGGTTCTCATACGGATGGTGGCAAGGCAGCTGTTTTTCTAAGGCTGCATAACGAGCTGCTAAGCCAGAGAGCCCAATCCCTGCCAGGTTGTTGTCCTCTGGGAAGGGAAAAAGAAAAAGCACTTTTTAGCTAAGAAACCAAATACTTGTTTTAAATGTTGTTTTACGGGGGTGGGGGTGGTTTGGTTTTCTGGAGATGTTTCACACCAGGGATACCTCAGCCCTGGCAAACTCAGAGAAGAGCCTCCAGCCTGACCCCAGCACCAGGGCCACAGTGGGACAGGGCTTTCTCCAGCCACCAGCAAAGCAGTATGAAGGCATCAGGAAGACATGGAGCCCACGGCAAGCAGAGGACACAGTGAGGTGGAAGTCAGAGAAGAAACAGAAGAGAACTGTGAAAATGCGATGCCTGCAGAGATTCAGGGTGAGGGCTTTTCATTGGGTTGTTTTGCAGTCCCTGCTTCTACATGGAAGTGAGTGGCTTTAGCTGCAGCATCTGAGAGGGTGACCCTGGTTCAAACCAAGTTTCTCCATGCAATATGTTTTCATAGAAGCACTCTTCACCCCAAAGCATCTCCCATCCAACAGCGTCCTCCTCTGCACCCTGTTTTGGGAGTGAAGGCTGTCGGTGTTCATAACCACTGAGCAGGTCCTGGGAAGTATTTCTTAAGTACCTCAGTGAAAAACAGGTTGCAATCAGCTGAGAAATCAAGGTGAAATGTGATGGAGTTCAGCAAGAAGCACACAGTCCTGCAGCTGGGGAGGAACAACCCCCCCAGCACCCCTGGGGGAAATGGCCGCAGGGGCCTGGGGACACTGAGGTGACCGTGGGCCAGCAGTGTGCCCTTGGGACAAAGTAGTGAGTGGTGTCCTGGGCTGCATTGGGCAGAGCACTGTCAGCAGGTGGAGGTTCTCTCCCCAAACCTTTTTATCCGCGTTCCCATGTCCTGTGTGAGTGCAAACCTGACTTGGCTTGCTGCAAGCACTGACAGCACCCAAAAGGGTCTGCCAGACAAAACACAGAGCCACCTGCCTGCAAGGAGGCAGAGTTTCCTTTGGGGGATCGTAGGGCTGTCGCAGGGGCTGCCTTGCATCCCTGCTAGCCCCAAGCCCATACAGGCTGCACTTTGGAGGAGGTGCTGTACTGTTTTGCTGTTTCTCACTGCTTATCTGGAAGCTGAGCCTTGGCACTTGTCCCAGAGCAGAGAGGACGTTCCCGTGTCATTTCCAAAGTGTTTGAGGGACAGTGATGGGAAAGTGTGCATCCTCCAGGCACAACATGGGTTTTCCTCTGCTCACCGCCAACACCGATTTCTCCTCCTCCCACTCTTGTCTGGGAAGTCTCACATCTCCAAAACCACTGAGCAAGCACTGCTGGACTCACCAATGGCAGTTTACAGGACTTCACATCAGCTCTCAGAGATCTTTCTGGCCAGCAGCTGCAGGACACTTTGGGGTTGAAGTGCTGTTTTCAGTATGGATCAGCATCCAAACATCTGGAGACCCATTATAGCATTACGTGGTGTTAGTGGGCAGGGACCTCCAGAGCCTTCCATCCAACATCTTGCTCACAGTAAGACTGTCACCAGTGATGGATGAGGCCAGTCCTGGCTCGAGAACCCCCAGGCATGGAGCCCCACCACCTCTCCAGGTTCCCACCTTCCTGCAGGAAACCCAGCCCAGCCATGCCAAGCCACCATCTGTGGCTACAATCGCACTTTATATTATCTGCCCCTACCGAAGGACACGTAGCTCCGCTATCTTTCTTCTTGTCTTGGAGCTGTAAGTGCTAATGGACTCCTTAGACCTCTGTTTGGCCAAACTACCCCGGCCCAGGTCCTTGGTGACCCTCTTGCAGTTTCTCCACCTCTCGTTCCCATTTCCATCTCACAGCACTCAACCCAGTCCCACAGCCCTTTCCACCTCTCTGTCCCCAGGCAGTGGTGACAAAGCTGAAGAGCAGCTCCAGGCTCTCTGCACAGCTTGGTCTGAGCACCATGTGGCCACACCACTCCCACGTTCTCCCAAGTTCTCCACATCGTAGGTATCGACACACCGATGCGTAAACCTCACATGGGCATTTCACATCTTCAGCTGGGTTTGTGAGAATGCCAGAAGTTCCATTCCTCAGGGCTCTTCAGGTCTGTTAACCCTGAATCTCCTTTCCTAAGCTAGTACTTCAAAAAATTAAGTATATGTCATGGTGACACCATTTTGAGATGGAAAAACTGAGGCTCAGAGCACCCAGCATCACGAAGCCAATAAGCAAAAGTGCCTTGCCCCTTTGGAGACCCAATTCCTGTTGCATTCAAGGTCGTTGTACATGACACAAAGGCTCCAGAGCAACGGAAGGATGCGCAAAGGCAGTGCAAAGGAGTGCAGGTATTGCGCTCCTCTCTGCAGCATCCCAGTGACTCTGGGGCACTACTAAAGAGGAAAATCAGCACCAAGGGAGGAGGGGAGCTGGGTACCAAAAGATGGAATGCAGACAGCTCTAACAGCACAGGATTTGGGGTGTCCCATAAAGCACAATGGGGAGACACCAGGGCTCGTCTGACATCACATGCCTGCAGCCGCTACTCCGAGCGCTTTCAAACTTTAATTCCTTCCCGCACGTCATCGCCCGTCTTCTCCGGCTCTGCCTTGCCCCATGAGACGTGCTGAAGCTAACTGAGACAGACAGGGGCTCGGAGGTGTGTGCAAATGCTTGCTCAGACGCACCAGATCGCTGCAGAGCGGCTTTTATGGGCATTTCGGAGCGGCTCCTGGCAGCGCTGCCGGAGCTGAGAGCCGGGGCCGTTCCCTGCTCGCCGCGCCCCGTGACGTCCCAAAGCCGCCCAGCGGGCTTCGGACCAAGAAGGGGTGAGGAGAGCTCGAGTTTAGGAAATCTGAATAAAAAATGCACCAAACAGAAGTGCCTTCTCGGAGCCAGGAGCACAAACAACGAGCCCGCAGGCTTTTCCCTGACGGACTGCAGATGCAGCGTGCAGTCCCCCGTTGCAAAACACTGCATGGCTTTTGCAGTTTATTCACCTAAGAAATTCACCTGGCTTTAGTCTGCCCCAAAGCTCTTCTTTTTCTTTTTTTTCGCCTTGAAGATGAAATACACACACAAAAAAATAGGCATACTTCCGAGCTTGTGCAGCGCAGTAACAGCACTGCTATGCTGTTAGTTTAATAATGTATTGACTGCACTGTCATATCAATTATGGGCGAATAAAGCAGCGGGAATCTTTTCTGTGGTTACTTATGAAAGGTCCCAGAGACAGCCCTCCCTGTGCCCAGCCCTGGCACTTGTGCCACTTCCAGCTCTTGTGGAGCAGAGGGACAGGACAGGGCTCAAGCTGAGCCACTGGGAGGTGTCACCGTGTCACGCTGTCCTCGTGTGTTGGAGCATGCTGGGTGTGACCATGCTGGGACCTTTGAATGCCAGCATCAGGATCCCTCCGTGCCCTTGGGATAGCAGCGGATGGAGCATGTCCCAGCAGCAGGTCCAACTCCGACCATCAGTTCCAGTCCTGCATCCTCTTACATCACCTTCATCCCTAACCAAAAGAGCATACATGGAGCATACAGAAGGCTGAAGCGCTCCCCAGATTTGCCATTAAGCAGCTACAAGTCAAGAAGGCCGTGCAATACGTTCCCTGGCCATCCCAGAAAGCACAACCAAGAAAAAAAGAGAGCCCATATTCATGCAGGGAATTAACGTCCAGCCCTTTTATGTGCTGAAGACCTTGGAAAACAAAACAAAAGGACTTGTTGTGGATGAAACCTTGGCAACACAGCCAATGTACACACGACCTTCTGACTTGCAAAACATGGCCAAAAACCCAAGCGAGCAGCCCCAGCGCACGCGGCATCGCTCGGCTCCCCAGGCACCACAGTGCTCTGTGGTTCATGGGATGGGACATGCAGGATGGCTGCTGCTCCAGCCTGAATGCAGTGCTTTCTCAGCAGCACTGTCCTGGAAAAGCCCTTCATCAGCTCTTTTCTGTTTATTATGTCCTTCCTTAGGATTCTTGGTGCTCCTATGGGATCCCTGAACTCAGTGCACATGCCCCTGGTGGCCCCCAGGGTAGGGGAGGAGCCTCCTCGCAGCTTTGTTTCTCCTTGCTGCTGTTCTGTAAGGTCTTGTTGGTCTTGGGGATGCTGAGCATCACTGAGGACACTTCAATAATCAGACTCTACTTTCTACACCCCGTCCAGGGGGAAAAATTACCCCACCAAGAAAATTCAGAGCTCCTGGTGGATTTGACCTCACAGCTCCAGCCTCCCATTCCCCATGCAGAACCTTGCCCTCCTCTTGGAGCCGACGCTTCCATCCAAGGGCTATTTGCTGCCCCTCTGTCATGTGGATAATAAGGGATTAGTGAGTCAGGGGAGGATGAGAGCTAAATGAAGCATGACCACCTCAGAAGAAGCTGCTCTATCAATCTTGCTGGAGTGGGTGGCCTCCTGGAGTCAGGAAAGGCAACGCTACGGCAGCACCTTCCCACCAGTGCCATTACCATCCCTGTGCAGAAGATGCTCACCACGGCTTTGCCAGCCTACTTTTGAGGGCTCCATGGCTTGGCCAAAGCCAGGGTGTTCCCAACAAGATCAGGGAACATCCCCATCTCTGTCCCCAGGGCACCCCAAGTCTCTCCCCTCAGTGTTTCAAGCTTTGGCAGCAAACCAAAGCCATCCATCTTTCCAATCCTTCATCCCAGAAATGCCGGACTTGTTTAAACTGAACTGTTTGGATGAAGCTGCTCGTGTCGGTACGTTGGACACCCAGCACGAAGGAGCTCAGCTCACGATTAATGCTTGGCACAGCTTGGAAACCACAGAAAACAAAGAGTTATATCATGGGATGATTCCTAGATGAGCTGCAATTACTTCTGCTCTGCTTTGACCACAGCACATAAACACTGAGCACCGATCGCTTCAGCCAATGGGACTGACCCTGTGCTGCATGCTGTGCTGGTGCCTGCGCTCCAGGCATTTCCCCACATCCCACATTCCTGCAAACACCCACTGCATCACTGATCACGGATGCTGTGAGCGCTTCCAAGAGCTGTAATTGTAACAGATCCCCACCACTCCTCTGGTTGCTCCCGATCCACGGCTCCCCATCAGTTCCAACCTTGCCATTTCCCCTTCTTCCCACCCAAAAGTGTTTACATGCCAACTTCCCAGGAACAATCCATCTTCAGGAAGGGAAAATTCCAGCCTCAGCATAAGTAAGGGGCTATGATGGAAACTGTTTTGCAACCTTTGTTTTTCTACCCTAATGCTGGCAACCCCATAAACTCATCGGCTTCCACATGGCCGCCTCCCCACCCTGCAGCCCTGTTATCTCTCTTCCTACACCCCAAGGAACCCTAAAAGCTCCTGGTCGAGACCCAGAGCTCAGGGGTCCATCGAGCCCCCTGCACGCACGCGCCCTGCCAGGCGAGCCCTGGGAACAGCTGATTTATAGGCTTGTGCCTCGTTATGTTTACGCCAGGCGAGTTATTTAAAACGAGGAGAGCGAGAGGAGCCGGGTTTTGTTTAAAGTCCGGCGAGGAGATTTGCCTTAAATAGTCAAGAGCTGAGATGGGAGGGAGGCCGGCAGCGGTGCAGACCTCTGGGGTGAGAGTGGAGCCGGGCACCGCGGGGGAGCCGGGGGGAGAGAGGTGGCAGCGGGCTCCTGGTTAACCCTTGGGTGCTGCTCACACCCGTGGCACGTTTCCCCTGCATGACTCACAAGGAGAGAGGGGGACACATGAAACGGCAGCCCTGAGAGAAATGCAGCTGGCAGCGTGCAGCCTGAAATCTAACGATGGCATTTCACACAGCAGATTACGCCGGAGCAGCCCCTCTGTGCCCACCCCCAAGGAAGCCCTGCAGCCTGGCACTGCTCCAGCTAGCAGCCCCCAAGCAATGACCCCCTGCTGCTTCCCCCCTGCCCTCGAGGTCTCCTCGCAAAGGCCGCTGCTGTGAGAGCATGGCACGAGCCGGGTTTGCTCGGCGCAGAGCACGGACACGATAGCTCTCTATAAATACATCCGGGGTCACCACCAGGGACGGGGCAGAGATATTTAAACTCAAGGGGGATGCTGGCAAAAACAAAAGGCTAAATATAAACTTTCCATCTGCAGCGCCAGGCTGGAGGGAAGGTTTTAACTCCTGGAGCAAGGAGGTGGAGGAAGAGCACCCAGAGCAGTGGGGCAAGGCAAGGGTAGTCCCCATCCTCAGTGCAGAGCAGATGGGAAAAGGCTCTCATCCCTGGCCCAAGCAGGGCAGTGAGGGGCAAGATGCTGCTCAGAGATCTTTCCATGCCCTTGACTTATTTGGTCAAAACCGCTGATCAATTGATCAGAATAACAAGCGGCATTACGCTGGAACAGGAGAAGCCAAAGCTGCCGTTGTGCCCTTTGCTGATCCCCAAATCCTTGCTCCTTCTGAAATACTGCAGTTGAGGAGAGGGGGTGAGGGGAAACAGCACCAGTGTGCAGGCAGACACTGGGATAAATCCTGGTGCTGCATGCACCTAATTTGGGGAGCTCAGAGCTCTGTGGTGAGGACTGCAACCAGCCCCATCTGACCTCTGTCCCTCTGTTCCTACACTGTCACCCCACTGAGCTTGGGCTCGATCTGCTCTGTCCTCATTGCACCAGAAGTGCGTGGGCCTTTGCAGGAGGCTCCTCAGCGTTTGCAGTCGTAAATCACAGCAGAGCTGCTTGAGCCTGCTGTGCTCCCAAATCCCCTAAGCTGCAGCCCTGATAGCAGCCCCACCAGTGCGAGCGGAGTCACGTCCGCAGTGAAAAGTGAAGAGGGCATGCAAAGGGCTGTGGGCACTGAGATGCTGCACCCCAACTCGGGCTGGCACCCTGATGTTCCTCAGACAGCACGGAATGTTCTCTCTGCTCCCCAGAATGGCTTTAATTCCTGCTGTGGTCCAATCAGCTCTGTGCTGACCCCATTCCCGTAGCCAAAAAGGGGCTGTAAGTCCATCGGGTCACCCCCTTAGGGAACATCCCTGCAGCTTCTCTTCCAGGTCTGGTGTGATCCCTGAGACCACAGGCCTGGGTTTGGGGCCCCAACAGCAAAATCTAGGGCAGGCAGCATGGCTGTCAGTGCAGCCACTGCATTCCCCAGGGACAGATAAAAGCACCAGCCAGCAGGGTCCTTGCTACCCTAAAAGGGTTGTCCTGTCACTTGGGCTGGCCTGGCTTGTGTTAGCATTGCGGGAGGAGCCACACGTCACTCGAGGAGTGGGTGCCATCTCAGCCCTGCTGGCTTAGGGCTGCCTTATCGACATGGTGGGGGCTGCAGGAGCATCCTTGGGCCACGTCACCCACGATGGGGACGAGGACGCCGAGGACAAGCCCAAGTGTGGCCGCACGCCCGGCTGGAGCCGTCACATCCCATCAGGCTCAGCCAGCTGCAACAGCTTGGAGATGCCCGAGCCCCCACGCTCTCTGAATTCCCCTCCATCCCTTCCAGCCTGTGGTTCCCCCTCCGCGCCCGGCTTCCTCGAGCTGACATCTTCCAGCTGCTGGCCCGGCACTGCAGCCCCTGCCTGCCCAGCTTTGCAGGGCTCAGTTGGGGGATGCTGCATCCTTCCATCCCTGTTTCGGTACAGCCACGCTCCGTGCCAGCCCCTCCGCTTTTCCTCCGTGAGCCATCAAATATTCATGGCCCTGCGTGGTAAATAAGCATTACGAATTCATGACTTGCTGAATTAAACGGGGTCTGGTTTGGGCCGCTCGGCCAGGCAGAAGGAAGGGCAGCTTTGCCAGCAGCAGGTAGGGCGAAGTGGGGACAACGGGATGTTCGTGTGTCCCCTGCACTATGGGCTCCTCCAGGTTGTGCTGCTATATCCCCAAAAGCCAACAGCATTCAGCACCGAAGCAGTCCCACGTCCCAAATCAATGACAGTGCAGCCCCCAAGCCTTCACACTGGGGCTCAGTCGCCCCTAGGAATCCATCCAGGACTCACGCAGTCCTGCTTGCCCCCAAAATGCTGCAGGAAAGTGGGACCCGAGGCTAAGGTTCGTGGCCTCAAGCAATATTCAGTCAAGCACTACGGTTACAAGACTAACTCGGGTTAATGGATAACACTGCAACTCTTCACCTGGTGAGGGAAATGAGCGCAGGTAGCTTTTCTCAGCATGCAGAGGATGGGATCCCCAGGTCTGACATGACATGTGGCACAGGAAAATACATCGGGCTTCACACAGACCCCTTCTCCTGCCATCAGTTCCCATCGCTGGCATCTCCCCACTTCCCCTCCACCTCCTCCATGGGGTCAGGAAGTTCCCATGTGGTTTCGCCTGCCCTGTGGTGGCTCTCACACGGGATAACAGCGTAGCCAGACCCCCAAGGATGCTCTGACCCACAGACTGCATCCCCTCGCCTGCCAGGGATGGGATCAAGCCCAGTCTCAGGGTGACCCCAAGGCTGAGCTGACAGTGCAGCAGCACCAAATCCTCTCCCCGGCTGGGCTGGGCTGCAGCAGGGAGGTGTTATGGGATGGAGGGCACAGTAGAAGGGGCTGAGAAGAGCAAAAGGATGGGGAGAGAGGTAGGGAGGTGGCAGGCAGCTCTCCCCTGGCTTTAAGGTTCGTGGCCTCAAGCAATATTCAGTCAAGCACTATGGTTACAAGACTAACTCAGGTTAACTGGGCTCCTGGCGTGCCCAGGAGGGGACACTGACAAAGGCCACAGTGGGAGGCAAGGGATGGATCCAGACACTGTGAGCTGCACAGTGCTGCACAGTGAACAGATTCCAGCTCCCTCGCTGGATCCAGGCTCAGAGAAATCCAGGCAGCTCATAGAGTGTTTCAGCAAACTTCTGAACCCACACGAAGAAGCGTATTCCCGCACGCTTCCACTATTTAAAATCAAAGACGTAGCTAATTTTTTTTCCAGGGAAGGCAGTCCCAAAAGCTCGAAATCCCGGTTGGGCGTCAGCGGGACGCGATGCTGAGCTGATCGTAGCGGCAGGGAAGCGCTCGTTGGGAAAGAGTGACCCCAACCGTCACGCTGGAAGGAAATCCACGCTGCTCTCAGCCTGCGGGAGCGAGGCGAGGCGTCTGAAGCCCGCTGCGGGGAGATGCGAGGCAGGGACAAAAGCGACGGGGTGGGTGAAGCAGGGCAGCCCCAAGGCTCCTCTGGCTGGAAATCGGTGCGGTTTTGTGAGACAGGAAGGGTTGCAAGGGGCTGGTTTGGAAAGGGATCTGGGTTTGTGTTAGGAGGTTTGGAAATGTTTTAAAAGGCTGCGAGATGCACAGGCTGGTTCGCGGCGTTACCTCCCCAGCGGCAGGCACTGCTGTGTTCCCAGCCCGCAGCTTCCGTGGTGGGATGGGGCACCAGCAGTTCCCAGCAGAGATCTGGGGAAGGAAGGACCCAAAAGCAGGGTTTTGTAAATAGCTTCCCTCAAAAACAAGGCAAACAAAGTCTGGCAGATCCACAAGTGGCACTTTAATATTTTCCCAAATATTTTTTTAGGTTTTAGTGCTCAGAAAAGGCTCCAAGTGTAATTAAAAAAAAAAGAAAAAAAAGAGGAAAACACTGAAAGGCACACGGGATATTTTGCCAGTCCCTAAGAACCTGCCCCTTCACCTGGCAGCTCAGATGTGTACAGGTGCTGCAATGATGGCCGGGCACCCAAATTTCAGTGAAGATGTGCAGGATTGCACGCTGCCACCACCAGGGCTGGATCCCATGGCCCTGCTGCATCTCAGGGGTGCCTGGCTGCATGTTGGCTCTGTCCCAAAGCCACATCACAGCAGGAGGCAGATCTGGGTGCTGCCAGTCCCTCACAACGCCGTTGCCATCCCTGCATCCAGGACAGGAGGAGGCAGGGTGCTCTCCCTCAGCCCTGTTTGCACGCTGAGGACGTGCAGAGGCAAACGTGAGCTGGGATCCAAAGGATCCAAGTGACAACTGCCCCTTGGAGCAGCTTCACGAGTCCTTTCAACAGCACACAGTGCCCTTCTACCAGCTAGCAGTCCATAAGGACTTCAGACAGCTCCCAGCAGGTCTCACATCACTATCCAAACGCCAAGCACGTGTGGGAGCTCCAGCATCATGCGTGCACTGTGGTGTGAAGCTTCCAGTGCCCTGTTTGGGAAATTCCTCCGTGCAGGTATCTCACAAAGCTTTTTATCAGCATTTCAAAGAAGCACAGGAATCCCCTGCTCAGCTGTTTGATGGGTATTTCCTGACGTTCTTCCTTGATTTTTCCTAAGCTTGGGTTTTCTCAGTGCCTGCAGTCAGAGCCCCAAGGACTGCAGGATGCTCGGGAGGACAAGAGCACCGGAAATAACTGCAGATGTGGCTCTTGAAGAAGAGTCTTTTGGTTTCCTCATTGGTGCCTGATGCACCTACACGGCAAAGGTGTTTGAGTTTGGATTGAGAGCAAAGCTGTACAGAGCCTGGGAGGCCTTTTTCCTCCTTCCCCCTCCTTTTATTTCCTTTCTCCATTCTTCAGTGCAAAGCTTTGTTCAAACAACACTTCCCTGGAACAAGGAGAACTGCTAGGTAATCAGCATGAAACGTTTTGGCATCTGAATGTGTTCCAAGCTAAGAAATCCACACCAGATTCCCATTGCTCTCCTAACAATGCTGGAAAACAACGTGCAGCACACACCCCTGCAGAGAACCTGCCAGGGAGAGCGCTCACACACAGCGGGGCAGGAGCCGCACGGGCAGGGGAGCTGCCAGCACCATCCCAGACATCTCCACAAGGCAAAACATGGAGAAATGGGCAACAGTAACATCACAGAGTTCACCAAAGAGCAACGGGAAGTCCTGCAGCTGGGAAGGAACAACTCCAAAGCCGTGCTGGGGCACCCAGCTGGAAGCAGAAATGGCCGCAGGGTGCTGGGGACACCGAGGTGACTGTGAGGCAGTGATGTGCCCTTGGGACAAAGTGGTGAGTGGTGTCCTGGGCTGCATTGGGCAGAGCACTGTCAGCAGGTGGAGGTCTTCCCCCAAAACCCTTTCCTGCCTCCCACAGCATTACACTCACTACAACTTGCTCTGCACGCTGACAGCCCCAGAAAGGGTCTGTGGTTTTCTCTGCAAGATGAAAATCCAGAGCTGCTCATCATCCACCTTAAAAGGAGCCTACCTAAGAAATGCAGACTTTATCCCTCCGGAATACAAGAGGTTTCTTACTCTCTGCATGCCCGACAGAGATTTCTGGGGCTGTTTCAAATAAAGAATGCAATTTTATACAAGTAATTTAAATAACGCCTAAAAAAAAAAAAAAAAACCCACAGAATGCAGCAACTTTGAAACACTACCAAAGTGAAATTGGTGGTTTTGAGACAGCCAATGGAAAGGGTTGCACATTCATACTGCATCAAGCAATTTAGCAACCTGTGTCATGAATAAACAATCTACCTTCATCTCTTGGCAAAATATCCATTAAACCTTAAAGAAGAAAATTGTAGAAGACAAGTATCCACACCCATTTATAGTCATTCACACTAAAAATACCCACAGAGTAGTCTCAACAGCATTTGGAATACATACAGGAGCCCATGACAAGAAAATCAGCAGCTTCAAGTTGATCAGTGTCCTGGGTTGGGTTGAGAGGGGCTGAGGGGCTGCAGAGCAAAGTCAGAAGCCGTGCCTCAGCTCCCAGCTGCAAGCGAGGCACGTGGCTTTTCAGGACAATGTTCTTCTCTTCGCCTCCGTTCCCAAGCAATCCAGAGGGTGAAGACGCAGCCAGCCTCAGCGGTGGTTTCACTGAGCCTGAAAATTCCTGTGGGGCCACAGAAATATCAGCTTTATGAATCTGACCACATGGGAATGGAAAGGCACCGAGCAGAAGCCCTTGCACGTGCAGAAATAACCATGGGACAGCCAAATAGGAGCATGAGGGTTTGGGGTTTGTAGAGAGCAATCCCAAGCCCACATGTGCACAGAGCAAGGGAAAGAGGAATGGTGCTACCTCTTCCAGCAGTCCACAGGATGGGACGGAGGCAAGATCAGGTTCAGGAAACATCTGGGTACCAGACCTCAGCTGCAGCCTCCAAGTGATCCAGTGGGTTAAAACAGGCCCAGACACATCATTATGGGGGTGTAGAATTGAGAAAAGCAGTATTATTAGAGCAAACAGAGGAGGTTCTTTGCCTGGACAGGTCCGTGAGCTCCTCAGCTCTTTGTTCCCAGCAGCTTCAGCAAGCAGGCGCTTTGCAGCCAGGAGCGAATCCGTGCTCCTGGACCACCAGGCTGCCCAGCCAACAGCCAAGGCAAAGCCTCCAGCATCGCTTCACAACATGCCTGAAACCCAAACACCGAAGCAGAAAGAAAGGCTCTGAGTGAGCCTTGCTGTGCCGGTGCGGAGCACGCCAGCCGGATTTTGGCTGACTTCAGACAGCTCTATCAGAAACACCTCCGGCTCCATTCAACACACTGCCACACGGCGCCGAAAAGCAGCCAGGATGAGATGCCCCAAAGGTGCCTGTTTTTCCCTGAGGACAACAACAGAGCTGCTTGTTCCCAGCTCACATGCAGAGGGCTGAAGAGAGGTGTGACGAAGCCCGTGTTAAGTGAACAAGGGAGAGGAGATGTGCCAGAAAGAATGAGCTCATTGCAAAAGTAATTGAAAGGGCTTTTACAAAAATCAATACAAAGACCTAGCTGGATTCAGATGTGCAGTGTGTCAGAGCAAGACACTTCCTCACAGCCCGTCTGTTTTCCATGTCACATCCACCAGTCCTTTTGCTATCAGCCACAGCATTTCCTTTGCACCCATCAGTGTGCCACAACACAAGGCAGCTTGCATGACACTTGTCTGCACACTAGGAAGCATGTTCCTGTTTTAAACATAATATTGTTCTTCCCAAAGGCCTCCTTTTCCCCAGGCAGGTCCCTCCAGCAAAGCACTCCTCTCTCTTTGTTAGCAATCCGTCCTCAGATATTTCTCCAGGGCTCATTTTTGGCACTTGGTGCCACCCAGCAGAGCCTGCACCAGGAGGTCTTGGATGTATCCTACAGCACGAACGGACTCCACAGGCAGCCAAAGAAAAAGGCTCCGGGCACAGAGGAAGAGGGAGGCCAAGATGACGCAGAAAAGCAGCTGTGAGCATCCTCCCATCACAGCAAACAGGGGCAGAGAAACACAGACGCCTTTTTTTAACCAAGGGAAGCGAGCTGACACAGCCACAAGCTGGGAGCCACATGCCCCAACCTCTCACTTACACGTTCCTGCCTTTGCTGTAGGCTTTGTTCTTCGTGGCTTATTTTTTCCATCACACCTCATTTCCAGGTTGTGCTATGCCAAGTGATCACAGACGGAGGAAGTGTCTTTTTCCAGTATGTGAAGTAAAACCCTGCCTGCCCCTGCAGGGCAACACATCCTGCCACTGTGCAGGCTTGCTGGGGGCTCACGTGTCTCTCACAGCAGCACCTCACCACATGACCACCCCGCTGATGCAAGCAGAGCCCTCTCCGATGCCTGTAAAGGCTTGGGGGCTGGCCCAGAGCATCTTCAGAGCACACTGCTTGTTGGTGACACACAGAACCATGGCGGGCTGATGGATGGGCTACCACGTCTTGTCACCAGCTCTCATCCCCCGCCTATGTTCTTTTGTCTGCCTGCTCAAGACCTTGGATGCACCAGTATCGCCTCTGCTAAGCTTGAAGCTCAGCGTGCTCTGAAACAACGTGTTCCTTGACCTGCTTTTCTCTCATCACTAATTCACACCTAGCAGATTTTCAACTTAGCTCATGCATGAACTCTGCGCTGACACCACTTAATGGCAAAGTAACGAATTCTGACAGAGCTCATTAAAACACAGAGAGGCATGGATGGCAGCAGCGTGCCTCAGCTTTGACCCCCAGCTCCAGGCAGGTCTGCCAGGGAAGCAACTCACTATGACGGGAATATGAAGGAGCAGCAGAAAACTGCATCAGCATGGCTTGCTTCAACCATTAAAACCCAACCCTGAGGTGGACAATCACACGAGAACTCTGAGACACGATTCCAGCCTCACAGCCCTGCAGGCTGACCGACTCCCCTGAGCACATCCATGGCTCACCCAGAAACACGGGAAGCCAAAACCCAGGAACACTGCTGGTGCTGCAGCGCTGGTAATGCAATACATGTCAGCACAGGAAGGCCAAACTGGCAGCCTGGGAGGATCAAGGTATGAAAACAAAATTTCTTGGCAGCATTTCTTTTTGTGTTTTTTTTTTTTTTTTCCCCTAGAAAAACAAGATCCTAACATAGAAAACAAGCAGTCACAAAAGCAGGGTGAAAAGGCTGCAGCTGAAGACATAACTGCATTCCCAGATATGTTCTCAGCCCTAGAAATTTCCAAATGGCACATTCCTAAAGACGATTTTAAATAACTAAAGGGCATTAATTACTTGGAGAGCTATCGATCTTTTTCTATCTTTAATTTCAAAGTTCTGATCCTAAATATTTTCCATGAGGCAGCACGCCTCTGACACATCCAGCTATGCGGTACTGAGGGCTCTCAGGTTCTGGTCGCAGTGATGAGGGCACAGCCAAGGGAAAAGCATGCGGTACTCACTGTGGGAGCAGGCAGAGGGAAAGGCTACAGCTTCCCTAGTACAACCAGCAGCACGGGTTTCCTTATCTGAGAGGTTGTGGCTGTGAGGTCAGCCTGTGACTGCATTGCCATGGAGCCAGTCAGAGGGGTGAACGGGCTTATGGCCATTTCTCACACAAACTCATGGCCAGGACTGATGACAAGGAAGAATGCAGAGCAAATGTTCGAGAGATGCTCCCTTCCCACAGGGACCCTGCTGTCCTTCTCAGCCTTGAACATCTGGGTAGCATCTTTGCTGTCAGTCCCACGTTCAGGAAGGCTGTGACAAGCAGCTGTCCTCCTGTCATCTCCTCACTTGTTTCCACCTAGCATCTTCCACCCTAGGCAGCACCATGAGGCTGCCAGGCTCTTAAACACCAAGGCCTGCAGACATCATCACCTGGAATTTGCGATGATGAATCCTAAAACTGGCACAATGAACAGCAGAGCTGCTCTAAGGTGCCAGTCCTACCTCGCGGTGGTTGCAGCACAAGAAGTGTTCCCAGGCCAGGAAAGGAACATGCTCTGCTGGATTGCATGTGGAATGCCACGCTAAAACAACGCACAAAGCTTTGGGAGCTGGGAAGCTGCTTGCAAATGGCTTGTGAGAAAAAAAGAACAGAGAAAAGAGGACAGTTTGCTAGGCAGAAGGATGACAGTGACCAGAAAAGCCTCACTGCTGCACAGCAAGGACAGCAAGCAGGGGACAGAGGAATGCCCTAAGAACAACAGCAGCTCACTGCTTTGCAGTGCTGGTAAATGGAAAAGCCACAAGTGCCACAGACCTCACTGGCAGGTGAGAAGTGCCTTGGAAATGGGCAGACGGGCGGAATCACCATCCTAGCAGCACATCTGCAAAGTACCCAGAGGCACTGGGGATGGCGGACACACACATGCCACGGCGCAGAGACACCCAAAGCATCTCAGCAAAGCTTCTCAGAGCCGCAAACAGCAGCAAGAGACCTCGCGCTCAGCAAAACGTTCCGTGGCACAGATGGGGACATGAAGGGACGCGCAATAAAACCCTTCCCGGGGGATTCAAAAATAATATCGTGTACATTCCAGCTTCCCGAACAACAATCGCCTGCAAGGCAGCCACTGTGGGAAAGTCTCAGCTTGCTTTTCCTGGGTATTATAAATAGAATTACGGCTGTGAGCAAGGCTTTAAACATGGAGGAAGGGGGAAAGGCCATTTTCTGGGCCGTGTTTGAACTCAGGCTCTGGCTGGAGGCCAGCTTTCTGCACAACAGCTGGTCACTTCCTGCCAAAGCAACGCAACGCTGCAGCGCTGGGAACCAGGGAGCCTTGAAGCAGCACTGCCTGCAGGCTGCGAGCCCACGGACCGGGACAGATAGCGTGAGAGAGGGCGAGTAGGTGTGAGGCTTCCCCAGATGTGCTCCAGCTCAGCTCCCAGGGGCCTGAGGAACTTCTGTTCCAGCAGGCTGAACCCATCACAGCCCACAGCTTGCTTGCACTGCCCGGCTCTGCAGGCTCCACATCCCCCTGCTCATCACAAGAGCGTGCAGAGCCCTGCAACAAGCAGCTGTGCATGCTGATGGCCACATTCCCATTTCTCTTGTCCTCCTGGCTCCTACACATCTGGTCCTTCTGGTTTCTATACATCCAGGCTACGGGTCTGTAGCTCTTTTTGGCTTCTACTCATCTGAACTGTGGTCTCTACATCCTTCCGGTTTCTATGCACCTGAGCTACGGGTCTCTACGTCCCTCTGGCTCCTACTCATCCAGGCTATGGGTCAGCAGGTCCCCAGGCCACCTCTGAAGTTCGATTACCACGAACCAGGCAGGCTGTCACGCATCACACCGACCCACGGACCCACGGCAGCCGGACCCGCCTCGGCTCCCCGCCGCCCAACCCCCGCGAAGCGCAGGGCTGAGGGGAGGAGCGCACCACGCATGCGCGGCAGGGGCGCGCGCCGCCTTTGTTTGGGGCGGTGGATCTTCCCGGCCTGCCCGGCGCGCGCTGGAGGGGGCGGGGTCAACGAGAGGGGGCGTGGTCACATGTGCGTGGCCGATGGAAGAGGGCGTGGTCAAGCGCTCGGGGGAAGGGGGCGGGGCGCGGCGCGCGGCGGGGTCAGTCGGAGCGCGGCGGCGGAGGAGGGAGGAGGTGCGGAGCCGAGCGGAGCCGAGCCTAGCCGAGCCTAGCCGGAGGCAGCCGAGGATGATAAACACCCAGGACAGGTGCGCGGCCCCGCCGAGCCTCTGCGCGCTCTTCGGGGAGCCGTAGGCTGACGGAGAAGGGCGTTGGGCCCGAGGAGCTCCGGCGGGGTGGGCCTCGGCGGGCTGCGGCCTTCCCTCGCTGAGGTGGGCGGGAGGCGGCGGCCGGGCGGCCCGCGCTGTAGGGCCCGGCGCTCGGCCGTCCTGCGGTTAGCGGAGCCGTCCCTGCGTCCTCGGCACCGGGAGGTCGGCACGGGGCCGGCGGTGGGGCTGCGTGGGAACGGCACCCGGCACCGCTCTTCAGCGCGACAGAAGGAAGCGGCCCGTCTCGTCGCGGCGCGCCCCGGAGGTGCAGGGCTGCAGGTGTGCGGCTGGAAGGTGAGCGGGTGTCCGCTGCGAGGTGACACCCGACGGCGTGGGCGCGGAGCTCTGCGCGTTGATCGGCCGGAGGAGCCCGGGGGGCTCAGCGCCTTTGCTACGGCGAACACGAAGAGGCCGCGGATGGCAGCGCTGTGCAGTTTGTGCTCTGCGTCGGTTGTGTTGAGGAGGAGGTTTTGTCGGGCTGTGGTGTGAAGTTCTTCGTGGGACCGCTGCGTGGGAGAGAAGGAAAAGTCCTTCGATTGGCGCCCCGTGCTGCTGTTAGGGCCGCTTGGTGGGAGGTGAGGCAGCGTGCCGGCTGGGTGAGGCCGGGCCCGGAGGCCGAGCCCTTGAAGAAGGGAGCTTATGTTCTGCCTCCTGCATGTGCCGGAGGAAGCAAAACTGGGAAGTGGCTGGAGCTGCATTGCATGAGAACCGCTGCCTTTCTCTCTTCTTATTTTTTTTTTTTCCCCCACGACTGCACTTCATTATCCAGCTTCTCGATGCAGTGGCTGCAAGTTGGAGAGAGCTATCAATAGTACATTGTTAACTAGGGGTGAGGGAGGAGGGAAGGGAAAAACAAAGCTGCCAGCAGCTTTCTGGGGGTGGGGAATGGCACAGCAAAGTGCTTTGTCATGCCTCTCCACATCCACTACTACTGAATACACACTGGTCCATTGATGGCCCCAGTCACGCCGTGCCGAGGGACTGTATTAACACAGAGTGCAGCCGGGCGTGCGGGAGGGATTCTGCCCTCAGCCATCTCCAGCGTGAGTTCCTCATGGCTCTTCTGGAGGGTTCAGCAGCCTGTTCTGCAAGCAGCATCTGGTGTAGGTCGTGGCCACGTGGAAACACTGCAGAAGAGCACTGTCTAGCAAAGCTGAAGGAGGGATATTTGTGTTTTCTGCAGAGAGATTGTTTTGGTGTGGGGTAGATAGCCAGGACTCTAGCCTGTGTCGTAACTGCGTTTGCAAGTTGTTTTTGGCACCCACAAGCGTTTTGGTTGTTTTCAACCTGCTGGTGTGCATTCCGTTCCCTGCACACTGCTCAAGCCATTCAGGTGATCTGGCTCCCTGGGTGCTGAGCTCACGGAGCAGGGCAGGAGTGCAGAGCAACGCCTCACCTGAGAAGCTTCAGCACAGCCAGCCAGCTGTAGATGCCTGCATGGAGCCTGTCCTTTACAGCCTCGCTCTGTTTTTCGGGAAGCTGTGACAGGGTGGTGGTCATACAGCTCTGTGCTGGTGTGCTGCATCACGGCAGTGCTGGGCAAGGGCTGCTTTCTTTGTGTTGGCTTTGCAGGCTTGGTTACAGGAATGCTGCTGCTGCCCTGTGCCTTGAGAAAGGGCTTTTTTGGTGCTGGTGAAGGACATAATGCTCCAGAAGCAAAATAACTTGCCTTTGTGAACGTGCTGAAAGCTAGGGTAGTGGTAAAGCCTGTAAAGCACAGAGTGATCCTGAGGGGTCTTTGAGATTGCAAGGGGAGCTTCTTTCACTTGTATTAAGCTGATAAAAAACAATTTCAGGACGAAGTCTGTGGGGTGAGCTTGTAATGATAGGATCGGGCTGAGGGAGCTGTGTGATAATTCACGCGTGTGTGGAAATGCCAGCTGGGATGTTGGGCAGTGTGTTGGAGGCATCTGAAGAACCAGCCCTCTCACTCCTCCCTGTTTCAAAAACGTGAAACTTTAAACCTCCTCCTTCTGAGCCCTGTTGGTCTATTTGTAGATATTTGTCTGTAGAAAATGTGTGCTCATCTGGTCATGCGTTTCAGCCATCTGCTCCTGGCAGGCTCCCAGCCGTCCCTTATTAGCAAGGGGTGGCTCAGCACGCTCTCTGGGTTTGTGGCTACCAGAGCCCTTCTGCCTCCAGCAAAGCTCTGCTGTTCTCACAGTGTGGGCAGCCAGGTGGCTTAGTGCAGACCTGCAGGTGTGGAAGGTCCGTGGGTGCCCTCCCGTGTCTTGGGGAAGCAGCAATACGAGCGGCTTGGGGTTGAGCTGGAGTGTTGGAAACCTGATCCCTGCTAACTGCTGTCCTCTCTTTCTCTTGCAGTAGTATTTTACCTTTGAGTAACTGTCCCCAGCTGCAGTGCTGCAGGCACATCGTTCCGGGGCCTCTGTGGTGCTCCTGATGCCCCTCACCCACTGTCGAAGATCCCCGGTGGGCGAGGGGGTAGCAGGGATCCTTCTCTTTCAGCTCTGATTTATAAGGTGAGCAACATCTGATGTCCAAATAATGACCTATATCTGCATTACAGCTCTGCTTGCTTCCTTTTGGGAACAAACACAAATAACTCTGCGATAATATGTGGGGAAACAGCTCATTTTCTTCCAGCAGCTCTGCCAGCAGCTGTCTTGCTTAAGTACTGCTGGTTTCTTAATAGACTTTTCTCGGAGGTGTGCAGCCAAAGCTGGTGAGCCCCGTTCCCAGAGGCTGTTCCAGCTGCAGAGCCATGAAGCAACTTCTCAGACATTGTGCAAAGAGAGGGGAATGGGAAGCAGAAAGGTGAGATGCAGAGGGTGAGGGTTGGTAAGCTCCTCCCTGTGCTCTGCTCCAGGAGGTAACGTTGTCCAGGCCTGGGAGCCACCTGAACTTCGTGGCAGCAGCAGGCTGCTCTCACACTGCAGCGTTCCTGCGTGCAGGGAGGGACGGGATCACAGTTTCTGCAGAGTTGCCTAAGAGTGCTGTGTCCCCCTCATTCTGTGGCCACCTGTGCTGTAAGGGATCTTTTTGGCTTCCACCTGGGTTGGCTCTTTAGTGCAGTAACTGGTGCTTGTGCATCTCCTCTGTTGTGTTACAGTGGTGCATGTCTCGCCTTCTGGGACGAGGGCTGTTTTCCACAGACCAGGCTGTGAAGTGCTATTGGATGAAGTTGCCTAAATTCATGCTAAGCTTGCACATTTAGCAGCTCAGACAGCAGTGTTGTCATAGGTGTTAGTCTTGATTTTAATTACCCTGTGGGAGGCAAGCAGACTTGGTATGATGAAATGATGCAGGCCCTTCCAGGTCACAGCTACACAGTCTCCTCTGGAAATTCATGAGGAAATATCACTGTTTTGCTGATAAAACCCAGTTTGTTACCAGAGTCTTTGAGAACTGACCCCTTCCTTAACAGAGCTCATCCCAGAGTGGAGCAGATTGTGTTTTTAAACCGTTTAGAGCAATTTCAAGTTCCACTCCAGGTGTGGGTCACTGTGGGAGCCCCTCTCTGCTGCCTGCTCAAGTCAGTGGTGCTGCAGTGTGACATGGAAAGGCGTCTGGACCCAAAAGCTTAAGCCCTTTTTCCAGCTGTATCAGCTGTTCTAGCTGAAGGCATGACCTTTCTGAATGAGCCTGCCTTCTTCCCGAGTCTGCAGCACAGTGCCTGCACACAACAGCATTACGAATTAAGCAGCATGGCTCCCTATAGCTGTTGGTGTTCTTGCATTCAGAGCCTTAACACAGAAAGATCCTAACATCCTTCTTCCCTGTTCTGCCAGCACCCAGGGCTTTCCCCCTGTCCTGCTTGAGATGCTTGAGGAGTGCAACTGGGATGGAAAATTTTGCACTCGGTGAAGTATAAGCAAGTGGGAGCTGGTCCTTGTGGCTCTGAGCTGCCAGAAAGGAGCCTGGGGTTGCAGAGCAGGCAGCTGGGATAAAAGACAGAGTGGCGGGGACATTCTGCAGGGGTGAGTGAGCGAAAACTGGATGCTTGTTGCACAAACAGGATTTTGCTGTGAGCATGTTCCAAAGAATTCTGGGCTACTGTTTCACAGGAACAGCTTCTGTCCTCGGGATGTCACTATTTTGACAGGAATAAAATTCCACTTGCCTGAGATGGGCTGCATAAATGCAGTTCCCACAGAGCCAGGGGAACTGGTTCTGTTAATCCATGTAAATGGGAAACCTTGCTAGGTTCAGAGCTTGGAGAGAACTTTGAAAGTGATTGGCTTCTGCTTGCAGAAGGGCTGGGAGGCTCTGGGAACCCTTCCCTGCTGCTGCAGGCTTTGCAGACCTTCCCACACAAACCAGTGCATGTGCCACCCCTCCCCTGCTTTTCTCAACTTCCTTCTCTTCTTGTTTTTGTGAAGTATGAGAAAAGCAGCTGTAAGCTTCTCATGCTTGAGAGATCCCTTCCTCCATGAAGGGACTTTCTGTGCACAGGAAAAACTGCAGAAGGCTCCCATGAAAGGTGTGCATAATCCCTTTGTTGTGCTGTTTTTAAATGCACCTCTGTGGTGCTCTGACTCTTGCCACTGGCTCTGTGCCACGGTCAGGTGTCCCTTTCCAGCTGCAGCTCTTGGTAGGTAGGCTTCTGGGTGCACTTGGCTGAAAACCATCACAAAACCCACAGACTTGTTTCAAGCTCAGCCAATAGGTTTATTTCCTGCAGGATATTTATTCTGACCAAGTGTAAACTTGTTTTTCAGCACACAGCTTTGTGCACTTGAAACAAACAGCAGCTTCCTCTGCTTTGGTGACCAGCAGCAGGCAGTTCCTGATTTACATGCAGAGCCGATGTCACCAGCATTAACTTGCTCAGCAGCTTCTTTCTTGGCACAGCAGCAAAACCAGGGGGGTTTGACTGCTTGCATGTGTGGTGATAGGGGGTAAAACAGTGGGAAATGAGGTGGAGGAGCCTGGAAACCCTCTCAGAAGTCTTCCTGCTGAACCACTTGTTTCTGCAGTGCTTGCACAGCTGAGGAAACGTCCCCTGCCCTCCTGGTTGTGAGGAGGAATACCATGGATCCAAACCGAGCTGCCTTTTCTCAGGTGTGGGCATTATGGTCAGTGCTGCATAGGTGGAATATATTAATTAAAGATAAGAAGCTGAGGTGCTCTTTCTGCATCTCAGAGCTCATAAGCTGGCTCCGTTGCCCTGATACAACAATTGAGCTGCAGCTGACAGTGTTACTCTGGGGCCTGATGAATTTCTCCGGTCGTTTCACTGGGGCTTTTCACAGCTAAATGTGGAAGTTATTATTGGGCAAGCCTGCTGCCTACGAAAACTGTCAGGAGAAGGAATGGCATTTAACCACAAAATTGTTTTCTAGGAACTGCTCACTGAATTTGAGGCAGGCTGCCTGCTTGGCATCCTGCTTGGAGCTGTGTTAGGGGGGCATGCGTGCATCTGTGGTCTCTGGAAAAGACCTTGCCACAGCCTTCAATCCGTGTAGCTTCTGTCTGGTTTGGGATTCTCTCTGTGCTGTCTTTTCCTCCCTTAATCCACTGCCATACCAGCTGGCTGTAAGGTCTGGGGAAGCAGCTTGTGGTCGTTCCTTAAACAAAGAGACTGTGCTGGGGAGCAGGGTGACAGAAGTGGTCAGGCTGCAGTGGCAGAAGCTGTTCTAGCATGTTGGTTCAGGCTCCAGGAGTCGCCGACAAACTGCCCTCCAAGATCTGAATGGTCCCTTGCTGCCCAGGGTTTGAGTGTAGGGCTAACATGCAGAACTGCACTCACGTGAGCAGGAAAACGCATTTTGAGCCCTGCTGTAAGGCCTGAATGCTCATTGTGGTGTGTCTGCACCCTGCAGTGCATGTCATGAGCTCTGCTCCCTCCCTGTGCAGGATGAGAAGATCACTGTTAGCCAAGATGTCCCGGTGCACGAAGGGAAGCCTCATGTTGTCCACTTCCAGTACAAGGTCACAGAGGTGAAGACTTCCTCCTGGGATGCAGTGCTTTCGAATCAGAGCCTCTTTGTGGAAATCCCTGATGGGTTATTAGCTGATGGAAGCAAAGAAGGGTAAGTCTGGGGTCCCAGAGCTTTGCCTGTGGCCTTTTGCTTATGTTTGTGATGCGGTGTGTATGGGGAGGTGAGCTGCACATACAACAGCTCTGTTCCCTGGTTTTACACCTAAAGGATGGCCTTAACACCTTGTCCTCAGAGATGTATGTATGGGAGACTAGCATGAGGATATTTTCTTCCCCTTGGTGGCCATTCAGGATGGGTTACTGTTTTCAGAGGCCCTGTGCTAATGAAAAATACTCAAGAAATGAGTGGAGTGATTCTTTGCATACTTTGTGGAACATTTTATCCCACTGGCCAATTGGCAAGCTGCTTTTGGCAAGTATTTTCCTCTCTTCCAGGGGGGAAAAGCTCCATTATATTGCTGTGCTCCTTCTCATCAGTAGGTGGTTCTGCTGTTGGGCTGCTGCCACGCAGGCTGCCAGCTCTGCCAGAGCCTCTGATTTTTCTCTGCTGGCAGAACAGGGCCGTGTTTTGTCCAGACAGCTCTGCTCTGGGAAGTTTGTGTAAGTGCAGCTTCCAGAGCAGCTACTCCCAGCCAAGCACGCTGTAGGAGATCTGTGGAGGGGAGCACCGTGGCGTAGATGTGGCTTTGCTGGATTCCTGCGCAGAGCCCCCTGAAGCCCTTCTGAACTTCAAGACGGGCTTCATCAGCACGTGTGACCAGCTCCTGCTCATCACAACAAAGGCTCCTTGGGTACCTTCAGCCCGTGCTGTTCCTGCTGCCTCGTGCTGGTTCCTGTGCTCTGAGGCTGGCTGGCTGTACTCCCTGCGCTTGGCCCCACGTGTGCCCCTGGTTCCTGGGGGCCTTCACCAGCCCCACTCATGACTTCAAGCACGATGCCGCAGGCTTATTTTTAGCTGGGTAAAACAGCCGAGTGGAGGCTATAATTAAAGTAGTTCATTACCATATTAACGAAATCCTGGCAAATTCAATCTCCCTCAGCGTGCTGCGAGCTTGCTGACTGCTGTTTAATTAGATCTCGATTCCAGCCCTGTTTGTCACCGTGCTCACAGCCCGCATTGCAAATGGCGGCGGGGCTCCGTGCTGCTCCATGCCCACAGGAGGGGCCCGTGCCTGGGGAGAGGAAGGAAGCTGGGCTCTGCCGTGCGGCTCCTCGGCTCTGCCAGCCGGGTGATGTGTGCAGGAACAGCTTTGTGCACCACGGGTCGTGTGCGTTGCCAGCGGAGGGAATGAATGCACACGGCTGCCGTGTCCAGCTCCCCAGCTCCGAAGGCTTTGGTGCAGCACTGCTGCGTGTCGGTGGGTGCTGGGGACTCGGATTCAGGCTTGGACATGAAGGCAGGAAGCCCATTGTTTTGGCACCCATTGTTCACTGGGACAATCTGTAAACAAGTCATCGTTCTGCCTGACAGCATCCAAGCCACGGATGGTGCTCGGTGGCTTCCTCGGGACAGGACTTCCTATTGCTGATGTTCTTTTGTCTTCTCCTTGCTCCTTGGCAGGTTATCAGCACTGCTGGAATTTGCTGAAGAAAAAATGAAAGTCAGCTATGTCTTTATTTGCTTCAGAAAAAGCAGAGAAGATAGAGGTGAGAGCTTGGCCCTGCTGTCAGATTTAGCCCTCAGATCTAAAGCAGTGCTGCTGAACCTGTGCAGAAACCTGGTGTGTCCCGGGGCTTCAGGGGGTGCTTTTTCCTGCAGGAATCCTTACATGTGCTGCTTTTTTTTTGGAGTGTTTCCTTGTCCAGAAAGTTCAGCCTCCTCCTTGGGGGAGGAATGGTATTTGGCACCAGCCTCTGTGGTTTGGAGAGCTTAATACCCAGGACGTGAACCCTGGTAGCTCGTTGCTCCGATGCCCTTCTCCTTTTTAAAGATCTCCCAGCACTTGTGCCCTTCCTAGGCCTGCAGGTAATCCTACCTCAATGGGAGATGCTTACGGCTTAAGGGGGCTGCTTTAGGACCTAAAGATAGATGTGTTGGGTGAGCGATTAGAGCACGGAAGTCGGAGGAGATTTGTGGTGAGGTACAGAGCTGTGGATGTGTCGCTTCGGGTCTCATTCGGTGCAGGCTCATAACGGAGCAAATCGCCGTGGCAGGAGTAATTCCAGCCTTAATTCTAATTTTACTCTGCTACATCACAAGCTGCGCTGCGCTCCCCAGAGCAGTGCCTGCTATTGCAGCTAAGCCGCACTGAGCCCAGGAAGATGTCACTCCATGTTAGGATGCCAAAAATAATTTTCAGCTGAACGAGTTCTTGTGTTTCGCCAGCACTGGCTGCGTGGGTGACCTCTGTAGTGGAGGAGACACGTGATGCTGGGTTCTGCTCGTTTTTTAATTATAAGGCATGGGGTGCTGCTCTTAAACCTGGCTGTGCCTGGAAGCTGATGGCCAGCGGTGCCCTGAGCTGGGATGGCTGTTCTGAGCAGAGCTGCGGCCCCCAACTAAATGCAGTGAAAAGCATCGGCGTGCTGCAGGATGGCTGTGGATCCCCACTGCAGTTAGGAGGGGAGTTCGTGGCTCGCGGGGCGAGGCAGCTGCAGAGGAGGCTCCTGGTGGTAACACGTTTCCTTCTCTTTGGTAGCGCCGCTCCTGAAGACCTTCAGCTTCTTGGGCTTTGAGATCGTGAGGCCTGGTCACCCCTCTGTCCCCTCGCGGCCAGACGTGATGTTCATGGTGTATCCCCTGGACCAGAACTCTTCCTCTGATGAAGAATAGCTGCGGCGGGGGACCCGAGCGTGACCTGGAAACCTTTTGAGGGGAGAGAGGGTTACATCTCCTTTCTTGAGGAAAGGGAAAACGAGCTTTTGTTGAACTGAAACTGCATTTCTCATTGTTAGATTGGCCTGTGTATCCTCAGAGTTGACTATCTCATTGAAACGTGTTGCCTAGAGAACTATATATACACACATGTAATCACCAAATAGTAAATGGAAGATGTTTATCAACTGGCATAGGAGCTCCTGCCCTGCAGCTGTGTGCCATGCTGGCCTCGAGGCCTCGCTGGGCCGCGCAGGGAGCACAGCGGTAGATGCAGCATCGTCAGCCCGACTTCTCTCCTGGCTGTTGGTCTGTCCCCATCACCTGATGTGTGGCGTGCGCTCATCTGACCGAACACCTCTTGGTTTTCACTCACTCTTAAAAGTAAGGCATGTTTGGGGGTTAGACGTGTGGAGGAGGCGTGAGTTAACCTTTAACACTACATTAAAACCCCTCTGCGTCTCTGCTTTGGGGCAACCAATGCTGTTTTAACTGGTCTTTTTTTTTTTTCTTTTTTTTTTTTTTTTTTAAAGAAAAAAGGCCCAACTTTATTTCCTCTTCCAGCTTTTGTTTAAGCAGTCTTACTCTGTCCAATGTTACTGCTGCACTATCACTGCGTTCAATAAAAGGGGCATTCAGATTAACTTCACCAAGCTGGGGCTGCTTTTTTGCAAGAGCGGAGCCTTCCTTGTACTGCAGCGGTTCCTGTGGGGTGGAGGAGTGGTGGGAACATCACCTGCAACCAGTGGTGGTGGGTCTCAGTCCAGGGCTGGCTGTGGGGCCGTTCTCACTCCTGCTGTCCTGCAAAGGATTTCGTCAGAGCAGAAGCTGAGCCGTTCTGTAATCGTGCTCAGTATTTTCTAAAAGGGGAGAGAGGTGGAGCAGGGATACGAGCTGGTGTGAACAAGTCATCTCTTTGCCCTCCTTCCCTTCCAGTGTGATGGAAGCAGGGCAGATGTGGGCTCGAGGGGCACGGCACGGGGGCTGCCATCCCTTTCCAAGTCCCTTAGTGGAACCGATGGCTGTGATCCCTCCCCACAGGCCAGGCAGAAGGGCGAGGACTGGCTCCTAAGCTCAGTGCTGCCTTGCTTCCAACACACCCATCCCTTTATGTAATTGCTGCCCATTAAAGCCTTAATTATGCCTGTTGCCTCTCAGCAGCTGACCTTCCTGGAGTCCCTGATCAGTTATCCCTTTAAGTAGTGCATTTCCGGGCTTTAAGTGGTGTAGGGATGGGTCTCAGCCCTGGGCTGGGTCCCTGCGCCGTGTTGGGCACCAGGGGCTGCCTGTGGATCCCCCAACGCAGTGCAGGGGAGCGGGGAGGGGAAGAAGAAGCCACCCTCACAGGTTTGTGATTGTCTCTTAAAAAGATTTATTCTCTCTCCTTGCCCAAATGTACAAAGGCAAGAAGAGTACAGTTTGTATATATATATATTTATATATATATATATATATAAAAAACAAGGAACTTGGTAATAATGTACACTTTACAGAAGGGCAGAATCAGGAAGACTGAAATGAAACCCAACACAGCAACTCCAATGGAAACGAGAGCTATCAACACCAACGGCTCAGCCCCGCTCTGCTCCGCCTGCGGTCGCTGGCCCTACCGGGGCGGCCCTGGCCCTGGGGTGATCCTGCAGCACCCCGGCCCCGCTGCCTCTGGAGCGACCGCTGGAAGAGCGACGAGCCAAGCTGGGAGGCATCGGGGAGCGCCGCGCTGCCGGGCATCCCTCGGGCTGGGAAAGGTGGGAGAGCGGGGGGACGGGAAGAAAACAAAACCCAAAAACAACAGCTTTCAAACAATTGCTTTTTACAGTATGTACAGAGCATCCCGGTACAGCGGCTCTGGGGCCGGGGTGCCTCGCGCACGCACAGCGGAGACGGCACTGCGGCCCCGGCCCGGGGGGAGACAGTGGGGCCGAGGTAGCGCTGGCCGGGGGGCGGCGGGCAGGCAGAGGACCAGAAAGCCCCTGTCCTCGGGTGCAGGGAGCGGCGGCAGCGACCTCGTGCCTCTGGGCAGAGCCTAAGTGTGCTTGTTCCTCGCTGAGCTCTGCCCGCAGCCCGGGGAAGCCGATGGGAGAGGGGAGGGTGCGAGGGGAGCGGCACCCCGGGGGGCACAGCTCGGAGCCCAGGGGGAAGCCGTGGGGCCGGGCCACGCAAGGCACTGGGGAGAGACCCCGGCAGCAAGGCAGGTGGTGGGGGTCCCGCCGCCCAGCCCGGGGCGAGGGGCTGTGAGAGGCGTACGGGGTGGCTGTGGCCGACGGGGGCACCGAGGCCGCCTGACCCCACGGCTACGGCTGTGGCCGCCCCGCTCACCTCCCACAGCTCCCTGAGACTGTTGTAGCGCAGGGCTCGGCCCGGCCGTGGCCCCGCGGAGGCGGAAGGCAGCATCCCAGCCCCACCGCCTCGTGCCCCATGCTGCTCAGCCCCACGGCGAGGCTGCAAATTCATCCAGAGACCTCAGTGCTTCCGTTTCCTCTTCATATGCACCAGGTGGGCGATCTGCTCCCATCCCGAGCGCCGGAGCCCAGGAGAATAAATACTTCCGCAGGTGCCGGCTCGCCACTCACCAAAGGGCTGTGGGGCTCAGTGTGTGTCCGACGGGGGAGAGGACAGAGTCTGCCTCAGACGATGGCAGAACGTCCAGCAGAACAATCAACACCATTCAACTGATGTCTACCGGAGTCTCCAGCGCGTCCCCATGTGAGCCTGTCACATGCCTGCTGCACAGCCCGGTCCCGGCGTCACGTCCTGCCAGAGCCAAGGGCTCAGCCCGCGCCCAGGGGCCAAGCCCAGCCCCCCACGGCAGCCTTACCGTCCTCACCTGCGGGGCGGCGGGTAGAGGGAGGGTGCGGAGCCCTGCTGGCTGGCCACGATGGCTGTGGAGGACAGACCTGCGGGGAGAGGGGGGGGTCAGCAGCCAGGCCAGGAGCGGGGTTCACGCCGCCCAGCACTCCCCAGGGCCTGCAGGGCTCTCACCTGTTGCATAGGGCAGGTTGTACTGTGCCGGCAGCAGCGAGTACCCGAGGTGGTGGTGGTGGTGGTGCGTGGAGAGCAGGCGCTGAGATGGTGAGGTCCGGGGCCGCTCTGCGCTCCTCTCCCCACCGCCGGCTCCTCCAATGCTGCTGCAGCTCCCGCTGCCCCCTACCACCCCACAGCCGCTGCGGTCCCTCTCCTGAGCTGTCTTCTCGCTTATCTGTGGGGGAGAAAGCAGCGGGCGCTGAGGGACGGGGGTATGCAGGGCTTCCCTCTACCAGGGCTGCCCTGATGGCACAGCATCCCCATCTCCCTCGCTTACAGGGTGCACTCAGCACTGAGCAGAGCGAGGGGAAGGATGGTGAGAGTCACCAGCAGGTCTCAGCCCAGCAGCTCCTCCCTGCCCCAGAGCAGGGGCTGCCTCAGAGCCCCCCTGTTCCCCACTCAGAGAGGAGCTGCCTGGTGGCCCTACATTGCTGCGGGACACGAACAGCCCTTGCATTCTGCCCCTCCACCCACCAGCTGCAGGGCTGAGTGCCTCCCTGGAGCAGCCCTGCATGAAGGTTTGGCTCATCCACTCCAAAAAGTTCTGGGTTGTGTGATTACCCTACAGCCCCAGACTTCCTATAGCAGGAGCTCCTCCAGGCTGCAGGCACCTTCCAGAAGCTCCTGTGAGCTAGGCAAAGCTGCTGACTCTCACCGTGGGTGATTTGCTCTTGTAGTGGCTGGCGTGCTGCTGCAGGATGTCCAGGGCCTTGGACTCGGAGCTGGACTTACAGCTGACACTGGGGCTGGCGCGAGACTTGTCGCTGTCATCACTCCCAGATGCCTTGCTCCCGTAGGGCGAGAAGGAATAGCTGGAGGGAAGGTACGAGCCTGCGGGGGAAAGGCAGCAGTCAGGGCACGGGGAGGAGAGGTGTGCTGCTCTGTACCAAGCTGTGCCCACATTCCAGTGAGTGAAACAGAGACCCCAGCCATCACTCCCCTGTGCCCCTCCCGCTGGCTCCTGGAGCGTGGTCACCAATATCACCACGGGTCTGGGCCGGGACACAGGCACGGCTGCCCCTGAGATGGCCGTGGCTTCCTACCTGGGTAGTTCTGCATCATGACGGTGGGCATGGCCCTGTAGCTGGGGTGGTTGGGGTCGTACGACTGGCTGTAGGAGTAGCCGTGCATGTAGGGGATGTAGGACTGGTGCTGCGTGAGGGGGGAGGACACAGGGACGTGGACACTGGGCCTGGGGTCCTTCCCCACCATGCGAGCTTCCTCAGTGGGGGTCAGTTTGCACTCGGAGCTCGTGCTCTCCTTCCCATCCTCCTTGGACACCACTTCTTTGCTTCGATTTCTTTCCTCCTTCAACTTTCTGTCCCGCTCCTCCTTCCATCGCTCATCCTCTGTCTTGATGTCCGAGTACTTTGCTGGGTAAACGTAGGTCCACATCCGGGGCTCTGCTTCCTGCAAGAACCACACCCAGGTCAGGGAGCTGCCTCCCTCCCCCCCCAGCCCCGTGTGTCCCCATACCACTGAGCACTGGGAAGAGAGCAGCACAGCCATCACCCCTTCCCCAGGTTCTCCATGTTCCCCTCGGTGGCCCCCAGCCATGGAAAATCATGGAGTCCCTTCATGATGGGAACAAGCCTTGGATCAGAGGACAACGCGCGTTTTCTGCAGTGACAGCCCTGGAAAACACACGGGGAAAGCCCACCAAATGGGCAGTGGGCTGACATTACCTGTCTGTACCAGAGCACAGGGTCCACCTCTGCCTGCCGACCGCACTCAGAGCCTCCCTTTGTCTCTGCAGTCTCCTTGCCAAGGTGGCCGGCCTCGCTCAGCTTCACCTTCAGCCCCTCAGCCACCTGGCTGCCTGACAGCTTGGACGAGTCCTCCAGCTTGGGGATGATGACGGATTTGGCCATGTCAGCACCTCCCTGCTCCTTGGCCTTGCTCAGCCCTGACTTGACAAGGTCGGTGAGGCTGGGGGCCTTGGTGAGCGTTGGGGGCATGGGCGGCTTTTGCTTCCACTCCTCCTTGAGAGCCGCCTCCCGCTCCTTCATGCCGAGCTCTGCCTTCTTCTCCAGTCCTCTCTGCTGCTGCTGCTCCAGGCTCTGCCTCTGCTTCTGCTGCTCTTCATACTGCTGCCGGTAGGCAGGGTTGGTGCTCAGCAGGTGAGCGTGGTAGCCCTGCTCGTTGTAGCCATAGGGCGGCACGTAGGCGTACTGGTTGTAGTAGAGGGACTGCATGTACATGTTGGGACGCTGCTGGATGACAGAGGGCTGCTGGCTGGAGCTGCCCAGCTCTGCCTTCTTCTCTTCAACGCCCTCGCTCTTCACCTTCACCTCTGGGCTCTCCTGCTCCTCATCCTTCTTCAGCTTCAAGGCTTGTGTCTCGGCCGCAGCCTGGCTGCTGGGGTTCAAGGGCCCCGGGCTTGCCTGAGGGTAGCCAGGGGAATAGTAGGTTTCGAAGCCTTGGTAATAGGGAGACTCTTTGCTCTGAGGTTGTGGGGGGAAAAGAGCTTTTTTGGCTCCATCCTTGACAAGCTGCTCTGGATCCTTTGCCTTCACACTCTCCAGCTTGCCCTCGCCGTCTTCCCCGGCATCAGAGATGTCCGAGTAGGCCGGGCTGTTGGTTTTTACTGAGCTCGCTTCCGCCCCATTCTGGGTGACGACGTGCAGTGGGGTCATGGGCTGGGCAGGGTTGGCGTTCTCCAGCCTGCTGGCACCACCGATGGAGGGGCTTGGGGCATTGTCGGTGAAGCTGTAGATTTTATCCGCCTCAGCCTTGATGCTAGCAAGCCGACTCTGGTGGGGGTCGGAGGAGCCGTTCAGCAGTCCCTCGCTTTTCGTCCCGAGGTCGCTCGTTTCCCCCCGGAACGGGCTCTTCCCTTCCTCCGCCCTACACACCTTGCCAGGAGTCAGAGGGTTTTCTACCTCCTTGGGCTCCTTCTTCTTCTTGTCTTTCTTTTTCTTCTCTTTGGAAGGGGTGAGGGCAGGGTTGACTGCGAAGGGCTCTCCCATCACCGTAGGTTTGGGCTGGATGGGTTTGAGCTGGGGGCTGCTTGGCATGGTCTGAACCACCGTGGTGGTGAGGCCTGTGGAGGACCCGGGGCTGGCTGCGGTGAGGGTGGCCGTCTGGAAGGTGTAAATAGGCTGCGGGGGAATGGCAGGGGCAATGGGTCTGGCAGACTTCAAGCTTTTGGAAGGCATCTTCTCCTGCTTAGCACCAGATGCCTTCTTGGACTTGTCTTTATCCACGCACCTCTTCTCCAGCGTGTCGAAGCCGTCGTTGCTCGTCTCATCGGCCACCGAGGGACCATCCTCGGAGCCGTCGTTAGACAGGGCACCGGGGTCAGTGTCTCCTTCCCCTGCCAGCTTCTTCTTGCTGGGGACCTTGGCGCTGAACTTGCTGGATGGGGAAGGACTGTGGGGCTCCATCAAGCGGACCTTGGGGGTGGCCGAGCGCGCAGGCGAAAGCGAGCCCTTCTGTGACATGGAGGCACCGTTGCAGCTCCCCACGTCGGCGTGCAGGGAGGGCTCCTCGCCGTACTCGCTGTCCACGTCGGCCTCCAGCTTGCTGTCATCGTCCGTGTGCGCGTGGGCCTGGTGATACTTCAGTCCATTGATGTGCTTGTACTTCTTGTTGCAGTTGGGGTGGGGACAGTCGATGAGGATGGGAGAGGGGCAGTTGCGGTCGAGGACAGCTGGCTCCACCTTGACCGTGGTGGGGGGCACAGCTGCCGAGCCCATCGAGTTCGTGCGGATGCGTTTGCTGCCCTTGGAGTCCTCCGAGCTGGAGTTGAGCTCCATGTCGGAGAGAGGTTTGCTCTTCCGCTTGGTGACAGACGAGGGGCTGGCCTTCACGTCTTCCGCCGTGCCGCTGGGCGGCGTGCGGTGGTCCGAGGAGTTCTGGCTCCCGCGGCGCCCTTTGCTGTTCGCTCCGGCCCGGGTCTTGCTGCTGTTGCTGGTCCCTTTGCTGTCCGAGGCGGCAGCCGTCTCGTTCACAGGTGTGTTGCTGTTGGGACGCATGCGCTTGCCTCGGCCCCGGCCGTTGCGCATCTCCAGGTCGCTGGTGGGAGAGTCACAGAACCTGCAGAGAGAAGGACGGGGGGTTACTGTGCCACGGCCCTACCATGCTTCCACGTGTGGGTTTGATCCCTGTGCCCGGGCGAGGCGGGCTGGGAGCCGCTCAACCCAGCCCTGTGCTTACCGGGGAGGTGCCCAGTCGTGTTGCGTGCAGTCCAGCAGCGTCCCCACGTACGTCTTGTTCCTCCAGGTCACGTTGACCACCAGCATACCTGCAAGGCAAGGGGACAGGGTCACCGCTCTCCCTTCCCTGGACACTGGGCAACAGGGGAAGGGGCATTTATGTCTCACGCTCTGGGGTGGACAGAGGCTCCCAGTGCATCTCAAGAGCCTGCAGTGGGGGAAGCAACCTGCACAGAGTAACTACCACAAGGCCCTGCTGTGGCTGCAAACCCCATGTCCCCAAGGAGGGGGCGTGACTGCCACTAGATGGCAAGCTGAGCCCGGCATCACCGCCATGTGGGCTCAGGGTGGTGATGGGAGCTGGGGCTTTCTTTGGTGAAAGATTTATCTGCTGCTTTGCCTGGCTCCTGTGCTTCTTTCTTGGGGTCTTCTGCAGCATCCCACGGCTCTTCCCATTGCTGCAAGCAGGGAAGGCCCAGTGTGCATCTAGCCGGCGAGCCCACCCGATGCTAGCACCTTCTGCAAGCTGCAAGAGCAGATAAGCAAGTGACTGCACTGCATATTCTGAGGCCGTTAGCAGAGTGAAACTCAAGTGGGTATTTCCTCCCAGCAATGGACTGCTCTGATTACTGCATAACTAATTTGACCAGGAGCAGAGTCCATTGTGCTGAGTACATTTATCTGAGCAAGGTAAAACTTGGAAGATAGAAATCTCATTTAGAAGGGCAGACCAGTGCATCTAGATATACGGCCGCACAGCCCTGGAAGATGAATGGAGCCCAGGGAGCCCACAACAGCTGTGCCTGAAGCACATTTGTAAATCTCGGGCCGTGGCCTCGCTCAGAAGGTGCCAGCAGCCAGTTGCAGGCTTTGGAAGGACAACGTCAAAAATGGAGAGGTGCTCACGCAGCTGTGGCCCCCGAGAGATGAAAGACAGAGTGCTGGCACGGGCTGTTCCTTCCTCCCTGCACAGCAGCAAGCCCTCTGCCATGCTCCAGCCTATATTTAACCTGCTGCAACCAATCATCCCAAATCCCCTCCTAATCCGCCGCCAATAACCCAGGACAATTTAAAGCACAGGGATGGATGCTAAGCAGCTTTTTTCACCCGCTGTCCCCTGCGGGTGCTCTGGGACGCGAGGGCAGGCAGCGATGCCCTGCGCTCAGCATTGGAGGGTAATGTGTCACCGATGTCCCAGCAGTCCCTTAGCCTCCGTCCTTGGCTGGAAAAGCCCTTGGAGGTGATGAGCTCTGCACCAGGCAGCCGAGCACGGTGCTTTCTGCGCTCCTTGGGAGGGCTGGAGCTGCAGCACTGTGCAGCCAACCCCACCTGCTTTCATGGGGAAGTACCACATGCTGATGTCACTGCAGCAGGGCGCAGAAAGGAGGATGAATGGAGGGTGACACTGCCAGGCTGCTCCCAAGGAAGGCGGCAGTGGTTTGGATGCAAGGTGCTGCACAGTGAGGAAACCCTGCAAGAGTGCGTGCAGACAAAGAGGTGAGCGTGGCGGTGCAGAGCACCCTGCTGGCCAAGCTCCCGTTTTGGAGCAGCTGGGCTGCCTTCCTCCAGAAATCAGTCTGAGGAGACAGGAGCTGGGCACTGCAGTGGGGTATCTGTTTGCTGGGACAGATCCAGGCTGAAGCTTTGCGTGCGAGGAAGGTTTAACTTCCAGCACAGCCAGCACATCAGCTCCCTAATTAGAGCAGTGCTCAGCTCCCAGCCCTGCTGGCTCTCCCCTACGGACACAGGCGGCTTCAACTCCTTCTGCCTCTGATGTTCAAGGGCTGAACAAGCGGCTCCATCGCACGCAGAGCATCCCCATCCCACTGAGACGCTGCCATCCAGGAGCTCCCATGCTAGACAGAACAGCTGCGGAGAGCTCTGCTACCTCGCTGTTAACCTGCAGGTGCAGGAGCCTTCTGCAAGGCAACGGGACTACACCCAGGTGCATTCTCACCATGAGGAACAGTCTGCCACAAACCATGGGATGGGATTCTTCTGCTCAATGCGTCCTCCTGGAGAAGGGAGACAGAGGAACCAACACCAAGCGCGCTCCCACAAAGCGTGGCACAGCAGATTGCAGCTCAAGAGCCTCCTTGTAAACAAGCCCTCTAATCCAGGCAAGGCGGTGAGGGCGGGAGCCCAGCTGCTATCACCTAGGGCAGCGACGTACACGCCTCAGGCAGCTCGACACCAGCAACAGTCCTGTCTGGAGCAGAATATTGCTCACCTGTTGATAAAACAGCCTTCATACAAAGCTGACAGATGCTGAAATAAACAGTGCTTTGAGAGTGATAAGCAGTGCATTAGCTCTGCTCGAGCTCCCTGCCTCCCTGCCTCCCTGCACTGTCAAGCATCCTGCCAGCCAATATTAGATCTGAAGCAGCAACGCTGCGGGAGTACCAGGAAATTATGCATGATAAAGCCCCTCTCCTCTCTGTTAGAGTGTGAGCAGCTGCTTCGCTCCCAGGGCTGCTGCTTCCCCAGCTGGGGCGCATCAGGACAGCAGCACCCAAGAGGGGATGTCCCTTGCCCGGTGGTTTCTGTCGTGCTGTGCCATGTTGCTCGATGCTCCGAAGCTTTGAATCCCGAACGCTGGCTTGTTGGGGCTGCAAACGGCACTGTTGTGCGGTTTGGGTCTGGTCACTGCTCTGAGTGAGCGCAGCAAGGACGTGCCACCCTGCTGGTGACACTGGCGAGCAGGATGGAGGAGAGCCGGGAGCTAATGAGGCAGCAAGTGGAGTGATGCTCTCTAGTATAATTAGATCAGTTAATAGTTCCTGCAGATCGAAATCACACCTAACAGAATTAGGGAAACTGCCAAGGCAGCTGCTCCTGAGAAAGGCATTTAACAATGCACGTTCCCTGCACAAGATGGGCTCGGTGAAGGGGAATGGAGGTGTCACCATTGCGGCAGTGGGACAGCACAGAGAAGCAGGGGCCACTGCTGGGGACAGAGGAGGAAGCTGGGTGTGACTGTGGGACGTGTCGGTCAAGGCAGAAGAACATCAAGAGACTCGTGGGAGCACCATCGCAGTTGGGATGGATTTCCTTGTCCTTCTCAGGATGCAGGATTACTGGTGGGCCTTGGCTTTGTGACGCCTTCACCCTGATTTCCTGGCCGTGAGGACAACCCTGAGACCATTTTCTACAAAAAGGGATCCACACTGCCTTCCTCTGCATAACCAAGCCCTTCCAAGCAAGGCTTTGCATCCTCAGTCGCAAGGCAAACCCACTGGAAGGGGATGAATCCAAATATCCATGCTCCAGCATGGCCCCCAACCCAGCACCACTGCCCTGGGAGCAAGACACCAGGCAGGACACCAGAGAGCCGCTTTCACCCTGAGCTTCCAGGTGCACAGAGCTGAGCAGGCGGTGTGCTGCTCCTACAGGGGCCGACAGATGTGGCGGACTGGAAGCAACCAGGGGAAATGGTGAGATTTGTATTCTGCGTGACAGGAGTGCAGGGCTCGCTGTAAAAGCCATCGCTCCTGACAGCAGGAGCCAAGCAGCAGGCAGCGGAGGCAGGCAGAGAAGGATCTCCACACAAGTTCATTGAATTACTGCAGACTAAAAATAGGCGAGCCGCAGGAAAGGCAGCGCGCCTCTGAGGCAGGGGCTGAAGACAGGGCTGCACACCGAGGGGTGATGCGGACGGACAGGCGGACAGGCTGTGGAGCTTGGCTGGAACAATGTGGGAAAGCAGCAGCAGAGCTGCTTCCTCAGAGGACTGGAGCCCCACACAGCGCTCAGCGCTCAGCCACCCTGCGAGCGAGCAGAGCGCACTGCTTGCGCTTCGATCCCTCCTGGCTAAGCAAGGAGTCTGTTTGCTCCTCTGCCTCCCGTCGGGGTGTTTGTTCCTCCTTGCACGTGCAGCACGCACCTCTTCTGATGCCCATCCTCCAAAAAATTAACGGAAGGTCCATCTCTCATCACCACTGCCCCTGGGGGTTTGACAGAAACCAGAGCCCTGGGGTATTATAGACTGCAGCCTGTGGCCAAGGGAGTCACGCAGGACCCCAGACCCCAGTGGTGCTACCGCCATGCAGCGCTCTCCCTGCTGGCTTCCTGGTACAGCCCTGGGGCAAGCAGAGCAGCAGCTGCTTCCCAAGTGTTGATGCACACGGCTGTATCCCTACCAGCTAAGACAAGGGTCCCCTGGGCCCGATTTTACAGCACGTGGCATTCTCCTGCCTCGGGAGCAGCAGAAACCACACACTCAGCTCCCTGCTAGCTACATTCAGATGGGTTTTTCCACAGCAAGCAGAAGGGAACACAGGAGGGTGGGAGGTCCCACCCAGCTCTGGGTGCCCCATCCTCTGCCACCTCTGCCCTCCCGGGCTCAGCTGAAGCCAGACACAACTGCGAGGAGTTCACCTCAGGCCTCCAGAAGCAGAACCCTCCCATGTCCCCGAAGAGGCTGGAGGGAAGGCCGGGTTCCAGCGCTCGCTGTGCTCCGCTGAGCCACCTATTCATCCTTGTGTTTCTTGGCAGAGCCCCAACAGCAACTCAAACCCATCAAAGGGGCTGGGAAAGCAAAGCAAGCTGTGTGCAGATGAGACGAGCTCCAGCGGAAAAAGGTTCGATTGGCTTGGCAGAAGAGACGAGAGCCTGATCTCCTGTCGAGTCTATTTTGAAAGCTGCGCCGGGGTTTTTTAATCCAGCAGGAGATTGCTGCTGCCTCCCAGGGTTTGAGCGCTTTTGTGACAGACCTGCAGGTTGCCAAGCAGAAATGAAGTCAACTCTGTCGAGTTCCCGTTCGGGCTGGCGTGGCCTCTCCTCTGGCACCTCCAGGAGCAAGTCAGCTCTTGCAGAAAGGCAGGGAAATGGCAGCTGAGATTTTCGCCCACTGTCTGGGCGACGGGCTAACACAGTGCGCAGGCTGACGCAAGTTTTGGCCTGCCATTCCCTCCGCCGCACAGCCCGCAAGCTGCTCCCACACAGCTCCTCTGTCCCGACCACCCAAATTGCAGCACAACGCCCTGGAAGCGCCAAGGCACGGGGACAGAGGAAGAAAAGGATCACCACAGCTCTTTGAACGGGAATGCTGGAGAGCAGAGAGCCGCCACTTACCGTCCTCCGTCTCCTGCCAGACGATGCCCTCCAGGTTGACGCTGGTGCCGGGCTCGCAGGGCCCCAGGCACTCGGGCTCGGTGGCCAGCGCCACGTCGCAGGTGTTGACACCGACGGAGCGGGTGCGCACCATGATCTGCTCACACGGCGACGAGATGTCGTTGTTGACCACGGGGACAAGGAGGTGCAAGGGCAGCACGGCGGGCGTGGAGACCGGAGATTCCATCTGTGGGGAAGGAGAAGCGTGTTGATCACAACAAGCACCAACAGGCAGCCGTGCTTCGGAGAGCCTTGGGAGCTTCCAGTGCCCAACAGAGGACAGGACCTTGTCGGTCTCTCCCACCCCGGCACGCCCGTACCCACGAAACCCTCAAAAGCTTTGGAGGGGGGTGGGTCCTTCTGCAGGAGAGATCTGCAGAAGCGGGTGCCAAGTTCCTTCCCTAACCGCTTCTGCCGGTGCCATCGGGCCCGGTCAGCACGGCTCTGGGCTGCTGCTCTGATGCGCAGGCACTCGATGGCTTTGGACCCGATGGCTCATTAGAAAAAAACGACAGGCTTCTGCTCGACTGGCAGGACAGGCCCAACGAGCAGCGGGCTCCGTGCGGTCCCATGAAAGCCAACATCCTCCTCCTCCCACATCCACCCCGTGACCATCCCAAGACACACGTCCAGACCATATCCCCCTTCTCCAGGCAAAAATCAGATCCCAAACACCAACCATTCTGCCCTCCTCCTTCATGTCACAGGCAGAGCTGGGCTTGGACACGCCAGGCGTAACTGCCACACACATCTGCAGTGCTTTGGGGCTGGCTGCTCATCCCCTGCTCGTCTCCTCTCGCACAGTATTTTATGATCTTGATAAGGCACCGAGCAGACTCAAAACAGAAGCAGGCTGAGAATTATCACTGAGTGCTGCCCTAGGTTTCGGTTTCAATCAGCTGAGGGTCTCTAGAGCATCCAGCCCAGAGACTCCTTGCACCAGGAGCTCACACCACACAACTCCCTGTCCCACACACTACTGCACATCGGTGCATCCCATGCACCCAAACAAGGATGTTTGCCGTGAGCTGCAAAGCCTCTCCAAATCCTCAGCAATGCAAAGCATCTGACAAAGCATCCGGCATTCCATCAGCATGTGTCCTGTGGGATGCCAGGAGGTTTTGGCTATAGGGACCTCACCAGCAGACACCTCAGTCCCCTAAGCCCAGCCTGCACTCTCAGTGACTGCAGGGATGAGATGCTCCAAGGAGGCAGCAGGGTCCTGGCGGGGCTCAAGGAAGCAAACTCAAACCACACACCAAGTGTTCCAAATCTGAGCGAGTCCCCTGCAAGAAAAGCCATGGCAAGGAGCAGGAGGGATGCTTCGCTTTGGGCTGCTTGTTTGTGCATGCAGGGGAGAGGAAGGGCACCTGTGGGTTTTGAAACTGTTCAGCTTCCTTCCACTTTGCAACAGAAACCACAGTGCAGCACAGGAGCATTTAATTACAGTTCCAGCTCTGCTAATTATCGCTCGGTCACATTTGTAATCTGCATTACGCCACAGTGCATAATAAGCAGCTCACTGCGATCTCTCTAATAAGCGAGGAGGCTTTATGGGATTTCATATTTCACCCTGCACTGGAACAAACACAGCCTCATTTATCAGCCATCAGGAAAAGGGGCGCTTGTCTGCTCCCACCAAGAGCCCGGGAGCAAAAAGGGGCGTGGGGAGGTGGGCATGGGGATGTGACCTGGCGTGGGGAGTTGGGTATGGGGAGTGGCCATGGGGAGCTGGGCATGGGGATATGGCTGAGCTGGAAGAAGAAGAAGGCAGATCGGCCCCTGAATTCCCCCTGCTGCATATCTCTTATCTCCTGGTGCTGCAGCCTTCCCTCCTTCTGCTTCACTGGGGTGAAGAGATGTGCCTGCTGAGGCTGAGGGCAGCAGGGACCAGCGTGGGGTGGCACAGAATCAGGCCCCTGTAAGATCTGCTGTGTGAAATAACGGCACGCAGTGCTCCCATCCCACGCACAGCGAGGCCCTGATGCTGCCGTGCCCTGCCCTATGGGGCCAGCTGCTGCTGCCGTGGGAGATGTGGGACCCAAGCTCCCATGGCGGCATAAGAGCATTTAATTCTGCTGCTTGCCATGAGCTGGGGGATGCAGAGGCAGCGTGCGTGCCCTCTAGCAGGAGCTGGGCAGGACCACGTTTCCCATGCCGCTGCCCCTGCAGCGAGCTCCCTACTGAAAGCCCTTTGTGTCCGCGCGGAGGTTTCCCCATCACGAGGAATGTGTGCCCGCCGCCGCCGAGGACAGAGGTGGAACGCAGCCAAGGCTGGTGAGCAGCGGCAGCGCCTGGGAACAGCAGCTCTGCCATCACACTGTCAGCATGGGGATGCTAAGGGAGGAGAGGGCGGCACGTCAGTATTGCTGCTCTGCCCGATGCCAACATCTAAAGCACCTTGCTTCGGGCAGAGTCGCGCCAGGACCAGCAGTTATGAATTTTCTCACTCGTTCCCAATAATCTAAGTCATCCAGGCGTGAAATTCTGAGCAATGAAAGCCAACAGGTGCAAAAGCCTTGTTTGGGAGCTCTGATAGCACCCAGCTCCGTCACCATGTCACCATCCCACGGCACACACTGAATGCCACCTCCCTGGGGTGGGATAACCGTGTGCAGCTCCAGCTGGCAGCTTCAGTGGGTGCCTCCAAGCCCGACAGCACAGCCCCCAGGTGCCCTGCTCAGCGCTGGCTGACAACATGCCAGAGGGCGGTGGGGCTTATCTCAGTGCTGGCAGCACTTGGGGATCAGCGTGCCTTTGATCAAAGCAGGGACAGTGCCCAGGACAGACGTGCTGGCACCCAGTCACCCGCTCCAGCCATTTACAGGATTATCAGAGCAGCTCTAGCAAAAGAAAGCAACCAAAAAAAAAGGTGTTTTCTATTGGAGAGGGGCAGCAAAGAGCAAAGACAGGGGATGGGTGTGTGAGGAGGAACGGGAAAGAGAAATCTCAGACATCGATCTCCTGATGGGGAGATGCAAGTCCAAAAGACCTCAATGCTGCAGCTCCTTGAAAGCGTGCCAACAGACACCACAAAACCCAACTGAAGGACACAGGACTCCAGGCAGCCGTGCCAGAGCCCGCCCCACAACCCAAATCCACACACCCTCAATGCATTTGGGACAAACTGGCTGAGAACTCCTGCAGGGCCCATCCTTCTCGGAGGGAGACTTCTGAGCTCTGCTGCTTCAGGGAGGTCAGGAGGACACGCTGATCCTACACCATCCTCTGGAGGTGGGGAGAACCCAACTGTTTCCCACACACCTCCATCAGGATGAGCACCCACCAACCACAGCACACAGCTGACACGAGGTGCCGGGGGCAGGCACTCAGCTGGAAGACAGCACAGCTCCGTGTGCTTCCTTTGCCTTTCTTTCATCTTTCTCCTGAATTTTCCAGCCTAAATCCTGATCCCATGCTCAGCCCCCAGCAGCTCGCACCATGGCACGGCCACGCAGCATGCAGAGTGGCATGTGAGCTGGGAGCATGAATTATTAAGTCACTTGATTAATTAATGATGCTCCTGCAAGCACAAAGTCCTGCACATTCAAAGTTCTCTTTGGAAAGCTGTGGCATTTATAGGACAGCCAGTGGAGGCAGAGCTTGGGATCTGGGAACGGCGTCGGTGTAGGATGACTGCAAAAGCCAGGCACCTGGCTCCTGGGTGCAGGAGGATGAACAGGAATGGCTCAGCGCACCCAGTGCCCTCATTTGCCTCAGTCCCAGGGTGCCCCAGCCACGGATGTAGGAGAAATGCAGCAAACCCATCTGGCGGGTGCAGAGATGCAGAAAACAAGAGTGCTGCACATGCTCAGCATAGCTGGGTGTTCAGGGCTCCTGGAGAGGCTCCATTCCAGGGTGAGAGAGACATATTTCAGATGCGATAAGCAGCAAAGTCTAGAAGGAGTTTCAGATCTATTTATCCCTCAGGCAAGAGGAGACATCTTCCTTCCATCTCTTTAATATTAAAGACCTGTTTTGGTATGATTTCCACGTCTTAGCCCTCGCAGGCTGCACGTTTAGGAAGCTGCCCGCTTGGCTCTTATCTCCTCTTCTTTGTAGGTTTTGCTCGAGTTGCCAGGAGAGATGCTCGTGGTTTGCAGTCACAAAGCCAGCTCTGTCTGACGGCTGATGGGGAGATTGCAGGCGGGGAGGCAGCGAGGAGCCAGCCAAAGAGCAGCGTGGTACGTGCCAGCAGGGCAGGCAGGGAGACAGCACCCCACATAACCTGCATCGGGGAGGGGACCAACACGTTCCCTGCTGCAGAGCTGCCCCCCCTGCACATCCAAACAATGCAGAAAAGCATGCTTGAGTGCTGCTCCATCAGCTCCTCTGGACTGCAGCAAGCTTAGAGCTGAGATCCAAGAGGGATCTGAAATCCCCAGGGGTGGGAGCAGGGGGACGCCGACACCACCCAGCCCCGGGGCTTTCCTCCAACCCCAGGAAGGTTCCTACACTCTGACCTTGCAGTTCTCAGCCTGCACACAGAGATAGATGTCACCAAATCTTGGCTAGCTAGCCATGGAACAAAGCCCAGTGCTCAGGGCAAAACAGCAGCCTGGGTTATGCTTGAGCAAATTTCATAGCTAGCATCCCTAAAATAAAGCAAATGCGCTGTTAGAGAAAGCATCTGCTTTATTCCCCAGGGCTCTCCATGCCACACACCGAGCTGCAAGAGACAGTTCCTCCCAAAGAAACACTACAGGTTCAGTGCTTAGTGTGCAGGTTGGGCATCCCACGTTGTTCAATCCAATCCTTGTCACTTCTGCCCTTACAATGTAGGGACCCTATGGCACCGTGGCCCCAGGGTCCTACGTGCTCGCACCACAGCTTTTGGCTCCTAAACTGGGATTTTGTTGCAAATTTGGCTTCTCTGGATGTGAGGGAACCAGAAATAAAAGGCCAAGAGAACTGGGACAGCAGATACCCTCCTGAGAATGGCACGAAGAGATTCCCAAAGAGAGGATTCCCCATTATTTAGAGGATAGACACTGGTCTGTAGAGGAAAAAATAAACATTTCTGCCTCCAAATTCCTGCAGAAAGCCCACCTAACCTCCAGCTCCTCTCCCTGAAAACACAGAGACAGCATCTGTACCCCCACCCTGCCAACTTCAGCCATCCAGAAACATGTAGCTGGATCCACTGGTAGAGGTTCCAGCTATCAGAGGCAGGAAATGCAGGGAAGGCTGCGTGGATGGGGTTCTTGCCTATAGTGGGGACTGGGGCTGGGAAGTGGGGTGCTGGCCGGGATCAGTGGGTCAGCAGGATGCCCTGTGGGTGGGCAGGGTGGCTGTGGTTAGCTTTTGTCTAGCAGATGCAGGAGGAGATGCCACAGTGCCTGCCAGAGCATCACCATGTTTTTGTACAGGGGCAAGAAGAGAGAGAGCTACGAGGCTGGAGAATGCTCTGGAGCACGGAGGCTGCAGCCACATCTTGTTTTAATTGCATCAGCAATCACTGAGCAATTAATGGCAGGGAGTAGGAGGAGCAGGGCAGCAGGAGACAGAAAGGCACACAGCAAGTAGGGAGAAACAATTTGCTCTTTCTCTGAGGAGAGCAGCACCGTTTACATCCACTGCGCCCTGCTCCCAGAGCACCTCTTGTGCCATACCCAGGGACTAGAAGCGGCTCACCGCCCTCCCAAAGCGGTCACTGCAGAACACTGGCTCAGGGATGGACAAGCAGGGACCAACCACTGTCCTGGGAAGCGCAGCCCGGATGCCAGAAGCCACCCCGACCACTTCCAACCAGATGCAAACACTTCAGCAGCGCGGCCAAGCTGACCATGGGCCCCTTTCACCCAGCTTACAGGGATCGGGGCGCCTCGGGAATTGCGCCGGGTCACGGCACGCCAAGCTGTGCAGAAGGGAATGGCTGCAGTGAAGGAGAGGCGGGAAGCGGTGATTGATGTGGACGATGTGCCATTCCAGGTCACATATCGACAGGAGCCGTGCCTCCTCGTGGGCGGTGAGCCAGCCCGATTATCTGTCATATGCTGCAAGACGCAGTGCCAGCAGCCCGGCCGAGATCACCCAGCTTGTTTGTAATAAGAAAATACAAACCCTCGGATGCAGGCAGCCAGCTTTTGTTCAAGCCTTCACTTGCCCGTGGAAGGTGAGCGAGCGCAGCAGGCTGTGTTAAAGCACGCAATGCCTGGAGGCTGATCCTCCCTCGTGCTCCTCAAAGAGCGATGGAGAGCAGTGAGCAGGAGCGCTTCCAGAGGGAAGGACGTGAGCTTTCCTGGGAGCCAACGCTCTGTTAACCCTTCTTCTTGCTTTTCTTCTGCTGCGGAATCCTCAGATGCGAACCCTCGGCACACGGTGCCATTTTGCGTCCCGCAGGGAGCACCAGAGCCTTTCTGCCTCTTGGGATCAGAAGTGGGGAAAAAGGTTTGTGGTGCTTGTTTGACAACCCCGGCGAGCAAGCGTTATGCAAAGCTTAGTGCTTGCAAAGCGTATTTCATCTGGAGTTTGAAAAGAGAGAAACCAAATTACACGGAACAGAAAGTCAAGGAATGAAGGCTGCAGGTTTCAGAAGAGCTCACTGGTTTTTGCTCCCTTGGGTTCTGCAAGTGCCTTAGAGGACGCCCATTTTCCAAGGGTGGATGTTCAGAGCTGCTCAAAAGAAGGCATATCGTAACCCACACATCCATCCTGATCACCTACGGAAATACGGACTGAAAGAACAGTGTCACCCTGGGTTTGGATTGCATCCATAGGCTGGAGGACCCAAATGGTCAACGCGCCATCGTCACTGTCATTCAGAGCAAAGCCACTGAGGAAAGAGTCGAGGGTTTGTGTACAGACAGCCAAGCACGCCCAAGGCAAAAGCTTTATCCCAGAGTTCCAGCCCACACTGTCCGGCACAGGCAGAGCAGAAGCAATGCCAACAAAAGCTCCGTAAGGCTCCTGGAAAGGCTGCAGCCTCAGCTGACCTCCATCTAAATAACAAATCTTCACCTGCGACTTCAAATGACACGGCACGCCGGGAACCTGCCATTAGGTAATTAGGAACCTGAATTTTTACACCCGAGATCCAGCACCGCAGGTCATGCTGCAGTCGAGCCACCCACGGCATCAGGCCTGGCACTGGAAGAAAATGGGAGCAGGAGCTCAAGGATGTGGGAAGAGAAATAAAAGCTTGGCTTTGGGAGCCGGGCTTTGTCCCAGCAGGGCTTGCATGCTAGAAGTTTAAGAAGGGGTTTGTTTGCTGACAGCTTAAAGGATTTAAGGGAAGGATTAACCATGGCTTTGCTGATGAGAGAAGCAGTGGCAAACTCGGAGCAATCCCACGCACATGGGGAGAAGCTGGAGGAGGATGGGGAAAGGGGGATGAGCCGAACCACAGGGCCGGACTGCTTTGTGCAGTAAGCTCAACTGGGAGCCACTCTTCCCAGTGTTAACAACCTTCATCTGGTGCCAGAAGATACAGGGAAAGCCTAAGGAGAGCCAGGCCCAGGGTCTCACGTGCATGCTGGGATGGAGCCCAGCTCGTTCAGGTGCCCAAACAGCAAGCATTTACAGCCAAATCAAGCTCACACTCAGCAGGACCCACAAGAGATAACGGCAGGAGGCAGATCTGCTCCAGGCAGTGGGACATGCAACTGGAGGGCTTCCTTCCAGCACAAGATGTCCGTCACTGAGCACCACAGGGCTCAAACAGATGCAGCCGATCGATGGGCTTGTCTGGCAGGCTGGAGCCCAGAGCCAAGGACGTGCTCCGGCTAATCCAGGTGCTCAAGCCATCGCGGCCGCCAGGCAAACAGGCATGGCCCCCTTAAAAGAAGGCATCGCCAGCACAGATTTAGCCGCAAGAGGGTGGGGAGATCGCTGAGCTCCAAGCCACGGGCTGAATCTTATCTGCTGCTTTAATACCTATCAGTGTTGATACAGATTAAAGGATTAGGCAGGATTACCGAAGGCAACCCCCCTCTGGCCCCAGGCGGTGAGGCTGGGCATGGGTGCGGTGCTCGCATTCCCCTCCTGCGCCCACAGCCCTGAGGGAAGCAGCCTCCCAAAATGTGGCGAGGAACCTTGCGAGAGCAGTACAGGGAGCCAGGCTGGGCTCTCCAGGAGGCAGAGGAAAGCTCTGGAACACCAGCAGGCATCATTTTGTTCTCCCCGAGGTTGCCTACCAACATGGAACTGGTGGCATCACTGCTGCAAGAAACCATCCCACCCATCCATCCACCATCCCTTCCCTAGCCCAAAGCTCTCTTACCAACACATTTGGGCAGCCTAGGGAGGCCGCCTGCTTAAAACCAGCTTTTTTCTTGCTGCTCGGCATAGCTTTTAATTGGATCACTCCCTGACCCAGTTCCCCACATGGCTGCACAAACCCTCCAGCATCAGTGTGGGAGGATGCACCAGGACGCCTCCTGCAAACGCCGATGGCCACATCGAACAGCTCCCGCACCCAAGCTGCAAAGAGAAGTTTCCCATTTTCAAATAGATGCCTGCATTCTAACACAGCTGCTTTCATGTGTGTGGCTACAGTGGGAGACCTACCGACAAGCGGTAAAGGAGTGTTCCAACTGGGCTGCTTCCCTTACCACACAATCTCCATTGCAGTGCCGCTGCAATGAGCACCATCTGCAGCATCAGGTGGTGCCCATCCAAAGGTCTTTGCAAAAAGTCTGAGACGTGAGGGAAAGAACCCTGCGTGACTTTCCAGAGCAAAGCTGAACTTCCCTGGGTTGCACACACGAGCCAAAAGCAGTGCCCTTGTCACCCAGCACTGCAAAAAAGCAGCTCCACTGCAAGCTCTGCTCTAGCTGCTGTCTTCCTCCCAGCAAAACACCGCCAGGCTACAAGACCATCAAGACCTGCATGACTGGACTTTAGAAAAAAGAATAGGGGAAAAAACAAAACAAATGAGCAACATAACATCAAGATTTCCATTTCAGTCCAGAAAAAACAAACAGCGTTTGTCCCCCCGCCCAGGAAGGCACGAGCTGCAGAAGCTCGCCGGGTGCGTGCCAACAGCAATAAATCTGGGATGGAGCTGTGCTGCAGCCCGGCGTCAGGACAGATCCATCAGCCCTACAAATTCTTGGCCAGAACCAAAAAGCAGCTCCCTCCCTCCAGCCCTGCTGGGCCGAATGCCAGCTGGGTCCCCCAGTGACCCTACTGGGCCAGGCTCCCCATCCCACAAAACTGCCCATGGGGTCGATAACCACGGAATCAGTGAGAGTATTCCAGCCAAAAATGGGACAGATGGGCTATTCCCACCAGGAATAACCCCAGGTGCAAATCACGGACCCTAAGGTTTGATGGGACACGAGTACCTCCAGCCAAGGGGTTCAGAGTTAAGTCCTACAAGTATCCTTTTCTCTGCAGCACCTTAAAAATGGATTGCTTTGGATGACTGCAAATAGAAGTGAAGAGGTGTCCATCAGGAGAAGCAGAGCGTGGTGCAACACCAGCACATGTCAGGAGAGCGTGTTGTGCTTCTTCCAGCAGAGCCAGCTCCGTCCCCATGAAGCATATGGCATCACAAACGTATTTTGCTTCCCAGGTGCACAATTTGGGAGCACACACGCCGTGTATCACCTACATGTCTCATCGGGGAAGGAGCAGAGCTCCTTGTCACCGCGCAGGAGTTGTCAAACAAAGTCACAGCACAGGGACGTGTGATGTGTAGGGAAAACACTGCCAGAAGGAACACAACAAAGGGGGCAGAATTGAGGCTGCTGCGCTCAGCTTTACGCTCTTCCTCCCAGGTGCCAAGAGCCCACCTACTGCTCAGATGGCTTTTCACTCCACACTTCAACGATGAGCTGCATCCCGCTGCCACCGCTGCCTCCTGGCACCCACCAAGCAGAGACAAACTCCCTGGGGACCCATGGCCCTGTAAGCCCTGGGAGCTCGAGAGCCTTCCTACAGCTGCCCGCCTCACTCACCCACAACTCTGCTACACAAGGAAGTCCTGAGAGCAGTACTTTGTCCCAAGCAAAGATTATTTTTGGCAGGCTTATCAGAACAGTTCTTGCTCCCTTAACCTCTTGGATAAGAGCGCTCTTAGAACAGTCCAGATGTTGGAGCACCAGTGAAACAAAAAGAAATGGACAACACAACCCATGATAAAAACACACAACGAAAACACACAGAAGCAACAGCAGCACAGTCAGAGCCTGAAATGAGAAGCTTGAGCTGAAAAGAGGGAAGTTATGGGGAACTCAAAGTTACGGGGTGGAGATGAACCTCCCATCCCAGCAAAGCACTGCTCTGAGCAAGGGGTCACCTCTTAGGCTGCTCCAAAACCCATCACCCAAAGCGATCCTCCAACGCTCTGAATCGCACAACGTTTCCCGCTGCTACCAACAGATTCCCAAACAAATCCAATCTGTGCAACCCCTACAGCAGCGATTACTGTAAATTAAGCAATCCTCCCAGGCCGGCGCTGGCCATCTTCAGTAGATCTGGGACAACTTTCATCAGCTGCTCCCACAGGACTGCAGCTGCCAGCAAGCCTCCAGCGCTTTGAAGCAGGCTTATTTTCTTGTTCTCCTCACCCAGAAGCACTAACACGATCCGATTAAACGGGCCACATGAAACCCAACCCACCCACACGCTCCCCCATTTTTGCCCTTTCCATTCATCGGCAGCCTCAGCGCAACGCAGGTTCGTCAAATTTCTCCGCTTTCCTTAAATTCTTCTGCCAAGTTCTGATTAAAATCCTCCTAAGTGGTTTTCTCTTGATTCCATTTCCTAGAACTGAGAAGTAAAGCAGTCCTGAGCGCAGCACTGAGTGCCAGCGTTAATAGCCGCCGACGCAGCCGGGCCATCTCGGTCTCCCACGCAGGCTCGTTAGGATCAATGGGAAATTGAAAGCAATTCTCTTCCCATCTCCCCTATCAGACCACCAGCTCCCAGAGGAGGTTGGGTTTTAATAGCCCTGCTCGTACCACGCTCGGATCGCTGTCAGTGTGGGCATGTTTCACGCTGCACCACCGCTGTGGGTATCGCTTCAGTGCTGAGTTTGAAACGCCGATGGATGACGCCTTTCTCCGTCCTCTTCTCCCTTGACCTGAGGTCTCCTGCACACTGCCTATGGAGGCAATGCAATGGGAACCCCAAAACACTTCACTCAAACCAGAAAATCCAGCACCTGCCCTCTCCACCCTGTCCTCCACACCTGAAGGGCCCCACAGGGAGAAGCACAACTGCCATCAGTCCCCAAACCCCATTTTTTAATTCCACAAGCACCCTTGGAGACCACTGAATCCACCTGTGGGAAGGCTCACCCACAAGTGGGTCTGAGCCCCCACCCATCAGGTTCTCCATCAGGGAATACCTCCCTTCTCTTGTTGCAGGGCAGACCTAAGAGGAGTTGAGGCTGTGAGTCCTGTGCTGGGATCCACCAACCCCACGCAGACCACATGGGCACACGTGGGCACACTGGAGGGCAGCTCCACATGCAGCTTTCCTCACACCAGGCCTGCGGCTCATCTCCCAGCAGTTACAGAATGCTCTGCTCGTGGCTGTAGCGTTTTTTCCTCCAAAGGGACACACAGAGGCCTTCTTGCACAGGTCCGCCCTAACAGCTCCCTTCACCCTCATACACAAAGTGTAGTATTAATAGCCGGCCTGAAAGACCATAAAACACCAAATATCTAAAGAGTTCCTGTGCCTTGAAATGTAAGCTAAGCAAAAAAAGAAAAAAAGCAGCCTTCCTGTTAGCAAACAGCTGTGATATATATACACACGCTTGCTTTCCTCCCTTCCAAGCCACAGAAGAGCAAACAGCACTCGAAGCTCTGCAACGCCGCTCTCCCTACAAGGCATCCTACAGATGTGCTGGTCTCCCTGCACCAGGATGGCATCCGAGCTGGCTGATCACTTCGTTTCCACCTCAAAGAGCTCGTTGGCACCTCGCCAACGCTCCCCTCACTGGATCCTTTCCAGCCCTCAGAAGCAACCTGCCCAGCCTCAATCCTCCGCCCTGCCCTCGTCCCCTTCTGCCAAGCCCCACTCTGGGCTCAGCTCACCGGGGTGAGGGGGATGAGCAGGGCTGCTCCCAGCTGGAAGCGGAGATGGAGGCGAGCGGGACTGCGCTCGTTTGCATAGCACCTGGGAAAAATCACAGCACAGCATTTACATCGCTAATTGGGGGAGCGAGCTTCCTGGAACAAGATTGCTTTCTGGCACAGGGAAGAAAAAAAAAAAAAAAAAAAAAAAAAAAAAAAGGAGACACACACACAGACACAAAAAGCCTAACCACCATTTGTAGCTGCGACTCCACCTGCAGCACCTGCCAGCACCAGGCGTGCATCCCGCCGCATTTGGTGGCATGCCGTTCCTCTCCCACCAGCGCGCCCGCACACAACCCAGTGTCACCCTCAAAAGCCCCAGGTGTGTTTATTGCCACCCCTCAGCTCCCTGCACAGCCCCAGGCAGGGCCAAGTAACAGGGATAGCAATACCTCCAGCAGACACTGCCATCAGAAACAGCACATCAGCAGGCTGCAGACACCTCCCCGTCCTTTCAAAGCCCAGCCAGCCAGCCAGTGCATGCCCGTGGCGTTACAGGGATGCTCTGAAGCTGTACTTATGGAAGGGCTCCAGCTCCAGCCCTAAGTGCCCACAGCAGAGCATGGTGACCACAAAGAGGACGAGCAACCCTGCGCACCAAGGCAGCCTGGAAAGGCACAGGGAGGGCCAGCAGAGTGCTGGGCACGGTGGGCTGCCAGGTGGAGCGGCAGATTTGCTCATTAGTGGATTATTTCTGGCACACTCCCCGTGCATCAGCTCCCCAGAAGGGCTGTAAGAGCAGCTCACGGTTTTGAAGCCTTCGAGGCTGCAAGGCGCTGGAGACGCCGGCGAATCTTCCTTTCAAGAAATCTCGCTCAGCCAGATAAATGGTGCTGTGCAGCAGGGGTCATTAGGCTAATAAGCAGCCACTGTCAGCCTGGAAGCAAGGCAACAGACACAAGAGAATCCACCAAAGCCAGTTAGCCTCACCATCTGACCCATCTAAAGCAGCCACCATCTGCCAAGGAGTCTCCTTTGGTGGAGAAGCCGGGCAGGTGGGTGAGCACGCAGGGGCACATGGCGGCCACATCTCTGGCCACTGTGAGGCTGGGGAGACACGGAGCGCACAACGCCACGCATTTATGGCTTCTCCCAGCCAAGGAAGCGCCGTGAGCCCGGTGCAAAGTCCCTTAACGGGGAGCAGTTCCCCCTCCCGCACGCTCCTCGTTCCTGCATTGTCATTCCACTCTCGTGCTTGGCAAACAGGAGCGGGTTGCTCGGCGGTGCTTGTGCCGCCGTGTCCTTGACAGGGAGCCGCCGGCCTCGGCTTCCAGAGCACTGGGGAATTGCACCGTGAGATGGAGACGGGGCTGCCCTGCGAATCAGCTCTTAAATTGGAGCCGGTGATGCAAACGAGCTGTGCATGAAGCTAACGCAGCCCCTAACCTGTCCTTCAGCTGTGCCCTGTGGGAAACCCAGCAGGAGGAGACACGATTTCCCCTGCTCTGCTACAATGCCTTGCGAAGTGGGATCAGCTGAAGCTCCCAGACTGCTAGCAGCCTTCAGAAAGAAAAAAAAACAAAAAGCACACACATATAAATAACCTCTCAGCAGGAGCCAAAACTCAGAGCCTAACCCCATGGTTTTAAGTGAACAAGTCCAATTTCCTCCTTTGTAGCTCTTGACACATGTTGGCTGCGTGCCCCCTCCTCGCCTTGTTCCTGCAGCAGAAGGCTCTGCACTGCGGGTCAGGGGACGATAAGGAAACGAGCAGTGTAATTTCCAAGGCCTCCAAAGGCAGCCCTGTCAGCAGCTCCGGAGGCGGCTTACTCGAGCATGGCTGGAGAAAGGAAACCGCGGCGAGAAGAGGCGGCAGCTGCGCCGTGCGCTCCCTGGCTGCCCTTGGCTCGGCCCCGGCTGGGGCTGCCAAGCTGCTGATCCCTGGAAAGAGCTGGAGCAAGGGTGGGAAGCCTCAGCCATGAGCACCTCGGAGTGTTGGGTTTGGACGCCCTGCGTGCCCTAAAACCACGGTGAAAAAGGAGAGAGGGGATGGACACAGACTGCTCCGCAGCGCCTGTAAAGCACCTGGCCATGTCCTTCTAGGGGTGTTCTTTGCTTCAGCCCTGAGAAGAGCAAAGCCACAATGGGCGCTGCCCATCACCACCCCCGTGGCACTGGGCTCGGAATCTGATGCTGAAGCACGAGGCTGGGGCTGGGCGCACAATGCCTCATCCCTGCTTGGCCGTATCTGCTTGCAAATCCACCATCTCGAGCCCATTCATCCTCACCACAGAGCAGCCTGGGCTTTGCTGAACCCCCGCACGGTGCAGCAGTGAGCCAAGAAAAACAATAATTTTTAGGTAAGAAGGCCACTCTGGGCTTTTTTTTTTTTTTTTTTGCAAGAGTGGAACTGGTGCGACTGCAGCTCCTACTGCCAGCAGGACATGCACCAAGACCTCAGTGGGGTACAGATGGGCACAAGGGCTCCAAGGGCTCCTCCAAGCTTCAGGCAGAGAAGCTGCCCAGGTAGTTCTGCATCACGGCAAAAGAGCTGCCCACACAGGAGGAAATACCAAAACCTAAAATGGTGCATGGAGCTGGAAGTTCCAAGCACTGTGAACCTGCTGTGCTACCCGCTAGCAAAGAAGACAAACAAGAAGATGAGTGCCAGGGCGGAGATGAGACAGAGCAGAGGCACAGTTTGGATCCCCTTACCATGTCCCCTCACCCTCAGATCAGCACCAGCACGCTCAGAGCAAAGCTACACTGACTTCAGGAGAGAGAACATGGGATGAAAATGCAGCGATGGCATCCGCAGGGGAACAAACAAGGCCTTCTGCCCGAAACTGCAGTGCACGTGATGCAGAGAAGATTTTGTGCAGAACCAAGCCTCCAGCAGCTCCTGTTTGCCTTTTCCTTGTTTGCAGCAGCGTCACATCTGGACAATCATCAGGGAAAGAAAAAAAAGAAAGAAAAAAACCACCTCCTCCTGCTGAACAAGCTCTCAATCAAAACAAAGCCGGAGCAGCAGCCAAGAGCTGGGAGGCTCTTTTGTTTAATGCTTAACATCCCCTGGCTGGCCAGCACCGCTGCTCCCCCCAAATGCTGCACCTCAGCAGCTGGGCCACGTGCAAGGCTCAGCACAAGGCTCCATGCAGGAACTGAGCCCCCTTCCTGTCCCCCACATCTCTGCTGAGGATGCAGGAGGGACTCACAGACCAAGTCAAAGGAGGGCAGGGGAGCTCGGCAAGAGGTGGCCGCATGCAGGGGGATCCCTACCCCTCGTTTTTCCCCTCTCTCCCTCCCCAGATGGGAATTGGCCTCAGAGCTTCCTCAAGCTGAAGAGGTTGCCCCACACAAGTGCCCAATGGGCTTCTCCTCCACAAGCCCAACTTGCAGCCATTCAAATCCATCATGCAAAAGAGCATCTGCTCCTCTTCCCAGCATCATTCACCTGGGTTTTGGTGCTGGGAGGGACATGAAATAGCACACCTTCTCCACACCACTCCTTAATTTCACAAGCTTCAGCTGATGGCCCCACAGGCCTGTTTTCCTGACTGACCCTGGAGCCACTCACTCCATTCCCTGTTCTCTCCCCCAGCCTTCTGCCTGTATTTTCATAGCTCTATGCTCTACTTTCGCAGACATTTCCCCATTCTTGCTGACATCAGCAGCTCTCCCCATCCTCCCTCCAACACCCCCCCGGTCCTTCCCCCCCCCCCGGTGTCCAAAATCTGCAAGTCAGAACCAGAGAGGAAACACATCAGCTTCCACATCGCCAACCACAAATCCAATCCCGCACACCTCCCCAGTGCAGGAGCACGGCGCCACCAGCACAAAGGGGCTTCGGTAGGCATGAGCACACAGAGCTGTGCATCCGAGGGCGCTCAGACCACCGCTCAGGCTCTCAGACAGATCAGGCACACTCTGCCACTGCAACCCACAGGGCTCCTGGAATTGAACTGCAGGGTGTGCCCATATGCTGCTCCTGCCCAGCCACAGCACCAGTGCCACGCAGCAGCAGAGGAGAAATGCACGAGAACCACCCACAGCAGGGCAGTGGCCACAGGCTGACTGTTGCTGCAAGTCAAAGCCCACACCCCACGTGAGGAGGCTCCTGTCAGCCCCACACACCTGTGCAGATCCCACATTTACCAGCACACGAAGGTCTCCTCATCAGCAAACGATGCAAGGGAAAAAAGAAGTTCTTGGGGAACCACAGGCAGCTCTGACACACACAGCAAGGCTGCTGTGGCTGACAACAGGCTGGAAGCCCACAGTGCCCACTGTGCCAAGAGCCGGAGGTGGCACAGAGCTACGCATCCCTCCGGGCTCCTCCTGCTGGGCCGTGGGGACCAGGGAAGTTCACAGGAGCCACTCCTGCTCCTTCACCACACGCAGCAGCACACTGTGGAGCGCAACAACCTCTGTCACTGCCACCGCTCCTTCGCAGCCTGAACCTTCCTTACCTTCTCCGATTTGACCTTTTTCAGCTGCCGGCACTCTCCTTCCCCATCCTCCAGCTCTGACTTAACTCCCAAGGGGTTGAGCGCAGCTCCTGTGTCAATAGCTATACTCCCAAGCTGCTCGGTGGCAGCAGCAGGCTCCGTCCCCTGGCCACCATCGTACTGTCCCACCCTCACAGCCAGGGCCAGGGGCTGCAGCACACCAGGCTCCTTCTCCGTCGGAGCCCCCGCACCCTCACTCCTTTCCTTCTTGCTTTTGGACGAACCGCCCTCCTTGTCCTTCTTGGAGCCGGCCACGCTGCGAGACGCCTTGGCCGACTTCTCTGAGCCCTTGGGGGTGACGGCAGACCCCAAACCCCCCGAGTTCGCGCCATCCCCAGAGCGTCCTTGAGCCTCCTTCTTGCCCCCAGCTCCCTCACCGGCCGTGAACAAGGAGCTGCCCGGGGCCGGTTTGCCACTGTCCTTGCCGCTCTTGCTCCTTTTCGACTTGGATTTGCCCTCCTTGCCTTGCGGGCCCGGCACCGGGCTCACAAACTTGATGTTGTCAGGTAGGGTCGCCACCGCGTTGGGCGCCGGGAGCCCCACCTCCTTGGAGCCCGACATTTCCAACTTCTGCTGATCCTTCTCCAAATCAGCGTCCAGATCAATGATGAGATTCCCTACGCCAATGTCCCATTCATCCCCGCTGTCGTACGTATCTACCGGGTTCGCATCGATTCCTTTCCCTCCGGAAGCTCCGCTGCTCAAGGACATCTTAGAGTTAACAGCCCCTCACGGTTCAAGGCTCTTCCCTGCCTCCTGCCCGGGGTCCGCAGCGCTACGACGTCCTCGGGCTGCCGGCGCTCGGGGTCTGCCCAGGTGACGGCATCGCTGCTGGAAGGGAGAGCAGAGAGAGGAGTTACATGTGGAGGATGGCACACAGGGGCAGCCGCACCCAGCTCTCGCCCCACCGCCACCGCACGCCCCAGCCGGCGACAGGGTGCGAGTCCCCTCGACCGTCCTCACGTCCCTGCAGCAGCAGGAGCCATCTGGCAGCGGTCCCTCGATCGATGCGAGGCCCTGGCAGGTCACAGCTCCCGGCTCCAACAAGACATTACTCACACATTCCCTGCTCGCCATTTCCCTCTGAATTATTGAGCGCGGCCCTGGGATGGAGGATTGATTCCTCTCCTGCCGATGCCACCCACGGCCGGGCTGCCTGGGGGGGCTGCTCCCTTGCCAGGCACGGGGCTCAGTGCCTCCCTGGGAAATAAATCCCAGCCCTGGGCCACATGGCTACGGAGGACGACGGCACAGAGACGGCAGGGAGCAGGGCGGCACGGAGCGGGGCAGGAGCACTGTGCAGGGCCACAGCACCGCACCCGGCCGTGCAGCTGCAGAGCTGGGAGGAAGCCCTGAGCCCCATCTGGATGAGGCCCCCCTCCAGCTCTGCTGTGCCTGAGGCCTGCTGCTATTGATGAGCAGCACTTCAAAAACAGGTGACTTCAAGAGAAACAAGGGGAAAAAGAAAAAAAAACCAAAAACCAAAAAACAACATACACACAGATTTCTTCAAACTCCAGCAAGCAGGAGCCTGGAAAGCAGCTTCATGGTGCGTTTCCAGAGATGCAAACACTGTAAAAATGCCAAGGATTCTTTCATCAGACAGGCTGCCGCAGCCAGACCATTTTCCATCTGCTCCCCACAGCATCCCTGGCTCCGCGCAGCCAATAATCCACTCTCTGACAGGTCATTACGGAGAGCTTGAACCCCAGGAGCCAGGGGTGAGCACGCAGGCTGGAAATGAAAAGCACTGACCTCTCATTTCAGCGGCAGAAAGTGCCGAATCAGGAGCTCCGTGTGTGCTGACGGCCGCACCAAGCCTCCCCGCGCTGCTCTCACCTTCCTCCTCCTCCTGCCCACCTTCCTGCACACACGGCTGGAGCATCCCGCTCTGCACCCTGCACCCAGGCCCTTCCTTTCCCATGCTGGAGCCGTGGCCCCGTGCCCTGTGTGCAGAGGGGCACGGCAGCACAGCCGGCCCCACAGCGCCCCAATGCTCCATGCCATGGTGCAATATTGAGAACACAGGCAGCAGACGAGGACTTAGGTCTGAAGCTGTGCAAACGGCAGCAATGGGCGACCACGGCTGCTGATACCTCCCACAACAAAAGGCGGAAGGAGCCCAAAAGTCAGCCGGCTCCTCAGAGAGCCAGGAGCAAACAGGTTCAGCAAACAGGGGGAGAACACAAGCACCCGACAGAGGAGGCTGCCCAGGCCCTGCCAAGAAGGGAAGAGCTCAAACAGGACCAACTGGAACGGGCTGGGCTCTGAAGGCACCGCAAAGAGGAATGGGGAAGAAGCGGCGCGTCCCAGCCCGCGACCCCAAACTGCAATGCGGGGTGGTTCCCTGCAAGCCAACCCACACACAAGGAGGTAAAGTGGTTCCCACAGCCCCAAATGTTGTCCAGGTCCCCACGCCTCACACTGCCACTTACCTCCAGCCATTGCCGGATGGATCCCCGTGCACCACGAGCAGCGTGTGCTCACTTGTTGGCTGGAGCCTTGCCAGCACAGCATTTTAAGAGCAGTCCTGGTGCACAGATCCAACAAGGAGACAGCTTTCTGCTTGGGAATGCTGCGCACACGCAGCACCAGACATGAATAATTCAGCTCCATTAGGTGCCTGAGACCTCTCCAATCCACATCTCCGTGCTGGGAAGGAGCCAGCGTATTAGAGACAAACCTGAAAGTTCACTCTGGGAGCAAGCAGCCAACTGCAAACACACCTAGAGGAAACTATTCAAACAGAGCACTTCAAAAAGCACCCAGCAGAGAGCCGGGAAGCTGCACAAGCCCCAGCTCTTAGTGCTCCAGCACGCCGGGTCTGGCCGAGCCCTGCACCGTGGTACTGGAACCCAGGGAGGGGTGGCGGGATGCTGGAGGAAGTGCTGCTCCTGCCCCAACGGAGAAGGGCTGGCTCATCCCCGTCCAGGAGCAGCCTCTGGTGGCTCCTAGACACGACTGACTGCTACTTTTCACCCTGCATAACTTTCAGGAAGCGAGAAGAGGCGAAGGGGACAGAAAGCCGGGGGCCCGAGGGGCCTGGCCACAAGGCATGCCCCCAGCCCCTTCTCCCCGCATGCCATCCCAGCACCAGATCCCTTTTTGTTTCCTTTTACGAGCAAAGTGAGCTCCGAGGGGACGCGTTCCCCTTCTCAGGGCCGCTGTGCTCGCTCATAATCCCCCGGCTGGGCTTGTTTGGGTTGGATCTTTGTGAAGAAACTCCTGTGTCTTTTTCTGCCGATCTCTTTTTAAGATGTTCCCTTTCTCCCCGCCCCCTCTCTCTAGAGATGGGGGAGGGAAAAAGGAAAAAAAAAAAAAAAAAAAAAGGAAAAAAAAAAAAGAGAAATGTTGAATGAGAGCCAGCTGGCACACACAAGAGGAGACGAAATCTGCACAAAGGAGCTTCCTCACTCACTTGCTGCTTTCAGCTCCAGAAATCCAGCAGGGAGGAGGGCTTGCTCTCCCCCGTGCATCACTCGAGGCGCAGCAGACAAAGGCGCCTGGCCATGACACCCTCCTCGAGTGCCACCCAGGGCAGCAGGGCTCCACGCTCGCCCTGCGCCGTCGCCAGGCGCACCCAGCGACGCGAAGGAGCCGCGCTCCCACCGGGCACCAGCACAACTCTGGCAGCTCCCGGCTGGAGCGGGATGGCGCGGGCACGCTGCCAGAAGCCAGCAGGCTGAGCCCCATTTGAATAAAATGGAGCCAAAGCCTCCTCGTTTAATATGGAGGTGCACCCCAGCGAGACTACATCTTCCAGCATGCACCGCAGCCCAGCGAGCGCTCCAGAAACTTACGCCGGGACTCCAAGTTTCCGCCGGCGGAGCTGTGGCACCGGGGATGAACCTGACACGGGGCAGCCAGCGGCTGAGTCATGTGCTGGCGTTCCTGGGGAAAGCCGAACGTGGGCAGTGCAAAAGCAGGGAGCTGCGAGAGCCGAGCGGTGCGGGGGGGCAGGAGGGCTGCAGAGCAGAGTTTAGCAGATCTATCCGCCGTGACACCCACCCACTTCCAAACACACACTGCACGCCAACGTAACGCACACCAGCAGGCAAAAGCTGTGGTTCAGACCAGAACTCAAGCTCGCATCCACCCCTCCCCAGCCTGCTGGTAACCCCAAAACACAACCCTGCAGCAAGGTGGAACGTAAATTACTACAAGGAATCCATAGATACGAGGAGATACGGGCACACGGCATGAGATCTGAAGAGCAGGTTTTGCTGTGTTAGCCAAAACTCTTCTCCCCTCTGATGCTTACTCCGCTCCAGCACGCAGCACAGCTCAGGAGGAGCCCAGTGGGTGGCTGACAAAGCCCAGCATCCCAAAGGAGGCACCGAGCAAAGCCAGAGCCCAGAGCACCGCGTGCCCCTCAGCCCCAACAGCCCGGCGTCACCGGCAGCGACGTCACCGGTGTGAGGCACACAGAGAGGGGGAAAGGAAAGGGACAAAACGTCTCAGGCCTTCTCTAGTGTCTTGAGATGGGAAAAACGGGAACAACTCTTCTTTCATCCTCAAATGGCTTTTGGGAGTGTCAGCACCAAAGTCACCGTTTTTCGTTCGCCCCGAGCACACACACCTCCAGATTCACAATTACTTTGTTCCGGCGCTTCGCAGCCATGGCATTGTTTCCCAGCTGCCTACCCCACACCAAATCAAACACCTCTCAGGTTTTCTCTACCAACATGCAGGGAAATCCAAGAACTTCCTACTTTAAGAGCACAAACCCATGTCTGGGAAATGACACTGTCAATGGAAGGCACACTGATGCCTGCAGAGCCACGTGAAGGCACCTAGCATCACTTCCTCTCCCTCCCATGTAGGACAACAGACAAATGTTCTTCTCACCCTCCCTCCCCCCAGTGTGGGGATGGATGGATGCAACCCCATGGCCAAAATCACTGTCTTGAGGTCCTGCCGCAGGTACGGCCTCACAGAACTCAAAATCTGAGAGCTGAACACATCCAAGAGCTTCACCCAGATCCACAGGTCCACATCCATGCAGCGCCCAGTGCTCCCAACACGTGGCTGTATTGGGAAAGAGGAGCTGAGAAACCTTGCCATGAGGAACAAGCAGGGGAACAAGGGAGCAGCTCCCTTCCCAGGAGCTCAGCTCTCCCATCTGTCCAGAACCAGGGACAGAACCACAAAATGGCTCAGGTTGGAAGGGACCACAGAGACCATGGAGCTCAGCTCCCAGCCCTGCTGTGGGCCGCCCACCCGCAGCTCAGACTGCTCAGGGTCCATCCATAGCCGTGTCACTTCTGGGGAATGGGGCACCCACAGCTCTGGGCAGCCTCAATGTGGTGGTTCAAAACCATCAAGAATCACAGCACCGTCCTCACCCAAAATCTGCACCCCTGCAAGCAACGTGCAGCCAGGATGAGCTTGGGAATGCTCTGGACCCGGTGCAGGTGCTCTCTTCGCGCCCCACAGTTTGCTCCCACCGAATGCCAAAAATACCATCAGACACTGGAGAAGGGTCATCTGAGCAAAGCCTGGCACTGAGCAGCGCATCGTGACGCTTCCCACAGGGACATACGGGACAAATCTGGGGGTTGGTTCTCCCTCTCCATCAGGAAACTGGAACCAAGGCAGCTGTGCGGATTGCAAACCGGTCTGGCTACACCCTTGCAAAGCCCCACGTACAACGGGCAGCCTGTCCTCACCCACTGGAGAGCGCCTGGAGCTACCCCAGGGCTTACACACCTCAGCCTTCGGAGGACAAAGAACACCTCTCTGCCACTCCAAAAATGAAGGAGCTGCCACTTCTCCTATTAACGCCTTTAATTCCCCTCACTCAATAAGTAATTAGGGCAACTTGGCGAGACGAGCAGAGGCTTCATTTGCAGCAGAAGACCGGAGGTGCAGCTGCAATCCCTCTTGCTGTCAAGGCACCAGCCTGGGAACGCTTTGGGAAAAGCCAGCCAGGCTGCAAAGCGCAGGAGGAGACATGCAAGCAGTGACAAACGCGGCACACTGAGGATCGGAGCAAGAAATCCCAACAGCACTTTTTTTCTACCTCCCCCCCCCTTCCTTTCTCCTTCTTATGGGAAGGATAATAAATAGGTGTGTTTCGCAGATTAATAAAGCCCATTTGCAATGCTATGATATACATCAGAAAGTTGCTAATTCACACTAATGGCCCATTGCAAATGACCGAGTTTTGTGAATTAGCCAGCATGTAATGGAACACAATAAAAAAAAGCTAGAATCATGCATCAAAGTGTACTCGGCCTATTTTCGAGCTGTAGTCCAGTTTTAATTACTTGTGGCAATGGGCACAAAGAGAAAGAATGTAGAAACCAGAAGAATACAGAGGAAATCTGCAGGACGAGGAGTCCCGCCGCAGAGCCTGTCTGCAGAGGCACCGTTCTGCAGGAAGCTGGAGAGCCCCGGCTCCCATCGCTGTGCCAGCAGCATGTCGGCTCCTTCCAGAGAGGTTCCATTCCATCAGCCCCGAGGAAGGGCACATCACATTTATGGAAATGGTCCCCAAATCACCTTGTTTTGTATCGATACATCGCCGTCCTGGCGCAAAGCGACGTCACATCCGACGGAGCGCGGCACGCAGACGTCATCCTCGGGCTGCCACGAGGCCAAGCGGCCCATGGCAGCTCAACGGAAATCCCATGCTGCAAAGCCTGCCCGTGCCCACTGTGTAAAAGCACAACATACTCTCTCCTCTCCTTTTTGTTTCTCACTCCAGAAAGTAGGAAACAAACTGCAGAAGTCAGGAGTTTAATTAACACCGTAAGATTTTCCTGAGCTGACCCACAGCCCTCCTGCCTGCCCGCACACCTGGTGCTCAGGTGAGGCCAACTTTCTTAGCACGTGAGGGATGCTCAGTGCAGCAAAAACAAAACAACACCTTGGCTGCAATTAGCAAACAGATTTTTTGCCAGAAGCAAGATGGACATTTCCTTCAAAAAAAAATGCACAAAAACACCCCAGGAGAGCTGAAGTCACGGGGTGAGCTTCCATCCCGTTCTAACCACAGGACCAGCGGAGCCCACCGCCGCAGCCGCCCGATGGAAGCACAGCGCCCCAGGGAGACGGACCACCGCACAGGGTGCCTGTGGAGCATCCCAATAAGGGCGCCACGGGAGAACAACTCGCACGGGCCGCCTCCCTGGGCTTTGGGAAGGCATGCACCCAAACGGCTCCAAGCCATCCCACCGGCAGCCAGCTGGGCCGGGCTGTGGGCAGCCCCATCTCCCTCCCAACCCAAAGTCAGGGAGATGGCTTTGCTGTGCAACCAAGCACCGACCTCACCTGGAGCTCAGCAGGGAGCTGCCCCACACCTCGCAGACCCCAAAGCCCACGTTTCCCTTACGCACCGCATAAGAGCATCTGAGCACGTGCCGCCACGCATCCCCAAAACGATGTACCTGGGACCATAAATACCATCCTCTTTACATAAGGCTCTGGATAAAAGGGACAAAGAGGCTTACCGCCTTACATCTGGCACCCGCGTTGCATCAGCAGCGCTTTAATCCGAATCAGAGTGTGGCCGCGCGTGGGAACGCCTGCCCGAGGCCGAGAGCAATGCGATGCAGAGAGGATCTTCCTACCGCCGCCATGGGAAAGCAAGGAAAGGCCCCGCTCGGGGGACGGGTCCCGCACGCGGGGGAAGGTCCCCAGGCAATTGGAAGGAGCTGCCGACGCCACCGCTGAGCCCCGGGACGCTACCGGCACCAACGCAGTACGCGTCTGTCGGCCGCTCTTGTGCTCAGCGAGCCGTTTCTTCACAACTAAATGCGTTTCAGAAAGCTGAGCGGTCCGGGGGCAGAGGCCGAGCCCAAAAGCCCCGGCCACGCTCCATTACAGGTCACGGCACCTCGCTCCATCAGCGACCTCCTCCCGGCCGGCCCCGACGAGGGGCCGCTTCTGCCGAAGCACCGCATCGCGCCGCGGGCGGACGGGGCCGAAGGAGCCTCTACGGGAGCGGGGCGCGAAGGGGACGGCGCTCCGTCCGCAGCCCCCCCACGGCCGAACTCCCGGCGCGGATCAATGGGAGCCGAGCGGCTCTCCCAGCGCCGCGCGCGGCCGTGCGCTGCCAACAAAGAGCAGAAATGCGCGGCGCAGTCCTACGGCGGAGCCACGCACAAAGCGCGGAGCGGCCCCGCGGGCCCCGCACCACAGGGGGAACGGGGGGAGGCGGGGAGGAAGGCCGCGAGCACAACCCGCCGCGACACGGCACCGCGGGGAGAGGCGCGGGGGGGCGGCGTGACAGACGGGGCCCGAACCGGTGACCTTCCCGTGTACACAATGGAGGGAGCGGGCAGCGCCGCGGGAGCGGCTCGATGCGGCGCTCCGGCCGGCGGGGAAACGCGGGACCGAACCGGGCAGCGACCCCCGGCCCGGGCAGAACCGTCCCGCAACCGGGGGCCGAACGGCGGCCGCGGGGAACGCGGGGTCACGCGGGGGGGCGGCGGGGGGCCGGGAGCCGTTGGGAACGGGGTCGGGACGGGGGGCGGCGGAAGGGTCCCGGCACCAACGGCCGCCGAGGGGCGGTTCGGGGCCACAACGGCCGCGGGGGGCGCGGGGGTCCCGGCCTTAACGCTCGAGAGGGGGAGGGGAGGAGGGGGGAGCGGCCCGGCGGGCACCGCAGGGGGTGGAAAAGGGGGGGGTGGGGGGGGGCGGCCCC
>NW_024962298.1:336249-605086 GCF_019238085.1 Lagopus leucura
TCGGCTCCGCGGGGACGCGGCAGCCCGGAGCCGGCGCCAGGCAAAGGCGGATCGCGGAGTCCGGAGCGGAGGGCGGCGGCGGAGGGGAAAACGCGGGGCCGGAGCGCCGGAACGGCTCCGGACTACGAGGGGGGAACGGAATCGGGCAGAAGTTCGTCGCGCTGAGCGCGGCGGGCAGCCGGCCAGGGAGCCGCGCAGGGCCCGCGCACGGCCGCGGGGAGCGGCTGGGGGCAAAGACGGGGAGATCCATATTCTCCACAGGCAGACAGGGCGCGTGACCGCGGCCCGCTCTTTGGCCACACGCAGCAGAGATGCAGGCTGGGAACAGCGCTCCTTTTAATGCCGCCCGAGGACAGACGCAGCACCGCGCGCCGAGGCCGTGTCCGCGCCGCACCGCCTGCTGCCCGCCTCGCGCCGGCCGCTGCCCGCTCGCTCCGCCGGGCCCGCTCACGCCGCCGCTTTCTGCTTCATTAACCCCTTCTTCGCTCCCTGATGGATCTTCGAATCCAGCTTCCCTGTAAAGAGAGGGGAAAAAAAAAAAAAACAAGCAACCCTCATCACTCTTTATTTTTAAATGCTATTTGCAATGCAAATCAGCTGGAGGCAGCGAGGTCTCCTCGTTAGTGTGTTGCTGTCACATTCAATTATCGTGCTCGAGGAGCCAGGCGTTCCCAGCCGCCGTGACTTCCCCTGTGCGGGCACCACACCGAGCCGGGGGCTGCGGGGGGGGCTCCCGTGCGGAGGAGAGCAAATTGTCATCCAGCACTGCTGCTGGGGAGCGATGTAGCACAGAGCTCAAGACACTGCACTTGGGGGGCAGGAAAGCCAAGAGGCGGGTGTCATGCTGCCTCACCCTAACCCTGCCTCCCTGCCCATACCCAAGCCCAGCTGCAGTGTGGTCGGGGGCATTCCTGGGGATGGCTCTGAGCTGCTCCCACCGTCAACTTGCACCAAACTGAGCACATTTCTCATTTCAGCTCAAAGATGACTCCAACAGTGCTTCTTCCAAAAGCAGCAGACTACAAAACCGCTTGTTCCACCACAGCAACTTCCCTGAAACTGTCCCCCTCCATCTTTTGGGTCAGCCTTGCTCTCAGCTGGGTACAGAAACGAAAAAATGTGCAAAAAAAAAAGCACACGAGCAAGGGTTCATGCATGGGGTTGAAACTGGGAGCAGGGACAAGACTCCAGTGGTGTCTCAGGGCAACTCCCAGGACATGGGGCATCAGCACAGCTCCTCTGTGCTGCCGCCACAAACGTACAGCAGCAGACTGGGCACCTGTGGGCCAAGCCAGACCGGCCGGAAGCGATGTGCCAGCCCTCCGAGTCACCAAACCGGGGGGATTTGGCAGGAGAAAAGCGTTGATTTCACACTCGCTCCGTGCTCTGGTCTCCCACTGCCGAGGCTCAGCCACATCCTGGGCTGTTAGCTTTACCCTTAGCGTGACTGCCTCCTCCTCCCAGGCCCCAGAAGTGATCAGCGGGCTCCTCTGCTCTATCAGCTGGCAAAGATAAAACGTCACATGGGTAACCTTTAAGAAAAGGCTAAAAATAAGGCAACGACCCCAGGGTCTCCTTCTCTTTACGCTCAATGATTTAAGGACTCTCATCTCACCGGCAGCACCGCGATGCGTCCCCTCTCCCCCCTCCTCACCTCCCCACACCTCCGTGCTGCTCAATGGCGGCTTTGGGAAGCTGTGCCCAGATGCAAGGAGATCTCCCACAAGTGCCACAGCTGAGCTTTGTCCTCACGCACTGACACTAAGCAGGGACATGTCTGGGGAAAGCCACGGTCACAAATGTGACACAAACACTATGTCCATCCTTTCCATGCAAACAATAACCCTGGCAGCAAATTGAGCTCTGTTTCTTTTTTTCCTTCCCCGGGCTGCTAGAAACGACTCATTTGCAATGGAGAATCATTCAGATGTCATTGCGGTGAGGTCCATGCTGTTATCTGGCAAGAAAAGCTGCACTGGCTCGGCTTCGCAACAAGACAAACTGGCATTTTGTCACAGCCGATCCAGGCTTCAAGATGAGCTCAGGTGGGGATGTGAGCCACACTTCAGACTGCATCAGATGCAGAGCCAGCTCCTCCTAAAATAGCATGCCACCACGACAAGTGGGTGATGGCTTCCCTGCTCCTTCCCCATCCATCACAAGCCTCCTATGAGCGACTCAGCATGCCGGCACACACCCTGGAGGGGACACACAGCTCCACGATCCCTGCCACTGCAGCTCCTGCGCTCTCATGGCAGAGCTGGTGGGGAGGAGGGCAGGGAAGGCAAGGCCAGCAGCGGGAGTGAGCAGCCGCCAGCGCAGCCAGCTTCCTTCCGGGCTGTTAGACTGATCCTGCTCCAAGCAGGAAACTGTCACAACACAAAGGAGACTATGTGACAGAGGGGGGGGCAGGCGGTGCCCCAGCCGAGGCTCAGTGGAGGCAGATGTGACAGGGACAGGACACGGTGGCACCAGGGAGACTGAACAAGAGCAGAAAGAGGCTAAAAAAAAAATGTACAAAAAGGAGGACATGGCCCTGAGTGCTCAGCAGCACGCTGGAAAAGACCTGTCCCTGGTGGAAGGACAGTGCCACTAGCAAGATCCAAGACCTCGCACGAGCTCTGCAGATCAGCAAGCACTGTTGGCTGCCACTGGCTGAACACTCCTCCAGGATGCCGCTATAAAAGCTGGATGACAAACCACATCACTTTACCCCCTGACCTGCTCAGCACACTACGAATATTTGCCAAATGCCCGGGGAGCGAGCACAGCCATGGGAGAACTTGAGCAGAGAAGGGGGGAGAAAACCCTCAAAAACAACACAAAAACCCACGCTGGGCTTCAAAAGGCCTTATAAAGCGGTCCTGAGAAACCCTGCCGCTCCTGCACCGCTAGATAACTACTCCCAGAGAAGCATGCTGCAAATGAGAAAGGAAAGCCAGCCATGAGCTCTGCTAAACAAACAGCCAAGACTATTTCTGCTTATGCTGCTTTTAGCCTGTCAAATTAATTTTTCACATCCCCTGAAAGCATGTTCAGTGCCTTCCCCAGGCTGTGTGGTGAGGAGGTTGCTAATAAGGACAGAGCTGACTGCAGACTCCCCAGCTGCTGCATCCACCCTCCATTCTTTTTACAGCAGTGGGCAGGAATAACTGGCAGCCTGTGGAGGGCTGGTGGCTCATAAAAAGGGACGAACAACGCTGGCAAGCGGAGTGCAGACAGATGCTGCAGCGCTTCACCGCCAGCTCTGCCAGGACATCCCATCCCCACTGGCCCGCAGTCACACGCCCATCTGGACCTACGGCCCTAGCTGCTTCAGGCCACTCCTGCCAAAACGAAAGCAAGCACTCAGCATGGGCCATCCTGAGCGCCATCGCAACCTGCTCATCTTGTGAGGACAAACTTTGACAGTGGCACCGAGTGCACCCTCATCAGTTTGCGGATGGCACTGAGCCGAGCGCTGCGCTGGATACGACAGGAGGAAGGGATGCCATCCAGAGGGAGCTGGGCGGGCTCACAGAGCGGGACCACGTGAACCCAGGGAGGTTCAGCAAGGCCAAGCCAGGGTGCCGCACTTGGGTCGGGGCAATCCCAGCTGTGAGCACAGATGTGAGAAGGTCTTACGAGAGCAGCGCTGCGGAGAAGGACTCGGGGGCTCTGGTGGATGAAAGCCACAGACGAAGCAGCAGCATCCATTGGGGGCCGGAAAGCCACCGGCATCCTGGGCCGCACCAACAGAGGGGTGGCAGCGGCAGGGAGGGGACCGTCCCCTCTGCTCTGCCCTCGTGAGGCCCCAGCTGCGGTGCTGCGCCCAGGCCTGGGGCCCCCAGCGCAGGAAGGGTGCGGAGCTGCTGGAGCGGGGCAGAGGAGGCACGGAGATGCTGCCAGGGCTGCAGCACCTCTGCTATGGAGACAGCTGAGGAGCTGGGGGTGTTCAGCCTGGACAAGAGAAGGCTGCGGGGAGACCTCAGTGCGGCCTTCGAGGACTTGAGGGGAGCTCAAAACAGGAGGGAAAGTGACATTTACACAAGCAGAGAGCGACAGAAAAGGAGAATGGCTTTAAACAAAAAGAGGGGAGATTTAGGTTAGATGCTAGGAGGAAATTTTTTACTCAGAGGGCAGTGAAGCACCAGCACTGCTGCCAAGAGACCCCATCCCTGGAGGTGCTCAAGACCAGGCTGGCTGGGGCCCTGGGCAGCCAGCTCACAGCAGAGGGTTATAACTGGGTGGGCTTTATGGTCCCTTCCAAGCCAGGCCATTCTGCAATTCTATGATTCCTGCCTCACATCCCAAACCAGCCTGCAAGCACTCGTGCCAGAAGCAGATCAGCTGCAGGCATGTGTTTCCTCAGAGCACATGAGCACCATAATTCCCAAGTGTTTGCAGAGGCAGGAAGAGGCATGTATTTGGAAGGAAGCAACATCTGGGGAAAGGGGAACCAAAGACAAAAATATTACAGATGTATTTGAATCATTAAACAAACACCTACAGATCAAAGAGCGCAGGGCAAAGGTTGTGAACTCATATGGCAAAGGCAAGCAGAGGTGGTGAGGAGAGCAGGCAAGAAAGGCCAAGGAGGGCATCTGTGGAAACTTTACTACTTACAGATTTTGGGCTTTCCTTTGATGGGAAACTTCACAACCATCTCCTGGGGATTAGTGCAGATAAAGACAAATGGAGACCCAGATTCCTGGCTCAAATCCGGATACTGTGAAACACAGACACATGCACAAAACAGTCAGACAAACTGCAGTGGGTGTGAAAAGATCTCTACAGTGAGGAGCAGCATTAAAGGAAACGCTTCCAGGCAAACCATTACTGAAAAGGTGTAAAACAGGGTTTTACAGAAACAGCTCTGCCCCAGTAAAGTGCCCTTACACAGCTTGCATCAAGTGAGGTTGATGGCTTGAAGTAGTTGGCTGCTCCTCTGGGCCAGGCACCTTGGGACAGGAACTCAAAGTCTACTGAGAGATTTCACTGTGGTGAAAGCACCAGGGAATTTTACAGGTAGAGTGTAAACAGAGTGCTTCTCTCATTAACCACAGTGAAAAGGAAAGAAATAATGCCCAGGGTGGGAAGCACATGGAAACGCTGCCTGGATGCAGCTCACCCTCACTGCTGTGCAAAAGTGAAATGCAGAACTATAATAAAAAAAAGCGTAAATAGCAACTGTCCCTTCAGATCCTTCGCTGCAGGCCTAGTGCCGGTGGGTATGTGCAGAGTGCAGGAACAGAGCAGCACAGGAGCTCGAGCCCAGGAAAGCCTGTTCAAGCTCACAGCGGAAGCGGTTTCTCTTCTGCGGGAAAAATGCCTTTTTTTTTTCCCCCCTTGCTTTCCTCAAGCAGATCCAGAAAGGCTGCTGTATGCATGGGACAGGATGCCAGACCAGATGGAGCAGTGTGTCCTGGCAAATCCCCCATTTGTTCCTAACAAATGACTTCTAGGCGGAATGTTTGAAAAGCTCTCCCTCTCTTGCCGGTCTGCCAAGATGGGTTTGGATGTGTCCTGAACAGCTGGGCACGGAGAGCAGAGCAGGGAGCAACCCACTTTTCCTGCATCGCAGCGGGGTTTGGCAGCGCTGCCGGCAGTTAGGGGAGATTTACAGAAGCCTGACACCAGGAGTGGATCAACTGGAAAGCGTTTCCAGCCCCCTCATTTTACAACAGCACGGGCCACGTTTTCCGAGCGAGAGATGTACGTGCGCTTAGCTGCGCTGTGCAACACCTGTGCTGGGAGAGGAAGAGCCACGCTCATCTGCAAGGCCTGCAGATGCCCTGCTGCACTGATCTGGTGCTGGACAAGTTTCTTTCTTTTATTTTTTTTTCTCCTAAGCCACGTTACTGGACTTGCTTCTACCGCTTTGTGCTGATGCCAAGGATTTTCATTTCCCATCTGCAGGGAGGAGGATCTTGGAAGGTTACAAAGCCCCAGTACGAATATCCCAAGCCAACGCCTGGTGAGTGTGAAGTGCTGGCCCGGCTTTATTGCTCTCGCTATCGCACGGGTGACTGCTTGGCTTTCCACAGCCAGGCACTGGACTTCCCCAGCAGCTCTCGCACTAGCGGGGCCTCTGAAGACCACAGCATAGAGCTGCGGGGCTGAAGCCACCATCCTAACCGCCTGGAGACAGAAGTGATGTGTCCCTGTTTATGACACGTGGTTTGGCCTCCGCTCATTCAGGTTGTGTGTCCAAGACCACAGAGGTCCTCACAAACCTCTCCTAGGTGGATCTGAACACCACAGCGCTCCTCTCACACATCTCACAGGCCCCCACAACGGGAAATATCCCCTAACAGGCATCCAGGCATTAAGAGCAGCCGAGCTTGTTTCTCCACTGACAGATCTCACCCAAAGCCAGGATCAAATCTTCAGCTCAAAAAGCTTAACCCAATCCCAAGGCCGAGATGGAGGCCACAGCTGTGGCTTGGGCTTACGTTTCCACACCACAGCCTTTCATGTCCTCTCCCAGGGTACATTTCTGTACACTTGCCAAATCTGTGCAGTGTCTGTGCCCTGCATTTTAAAAGCTTCAGTCCCTCCTCTGGCATCTCAGCCCAGAATGCTAGGCAGGAGCCCCCCACCAAGACACTATTTTGGGTTTTCTATTGTACCCACCCCCAAATTCTCCCACACCATCCTGGTGAGCGACAAGGCAGAATATTCCTGGCTGCTACAGTCAAATAATCTTTTGCCAGAAGACACATCACCAGGACCAAGCGCACAGCCTCTCCCTGGTGCACTTGTAGGCAGTGAATATGAACTACCGCAGCAGACTTCATTCCCAGAGATCACCAGAGGAGTTAGCATTTCCCAGCTGCTGTTGCTACTTAGCTCCCTTACCAGCACCCTGTCGTAACATCGCGTGCCATCACCACGCTGGGGCTGAGCAACGTAACAGAGCTGCAGATCCCCACCTACATATCAGCACACAACAACACGCTGCCATTGCTGTCCAGACATCAACAGGATTGAGGAAAAGCACTGAGGGAGAACAGCACAGCTATTCCTGCAGCTTAGCTCAGCACTAGGAGCCCAGTTCCTACCTGCCACACTCCAAAGACGCCTCTCCTATCAGCAGCGACCTGCTTGACTTATGTTCTGATCACAGACACAGGCATCAAGACGTGAAGCACATTTGTCTCTGTTCAATTTTCCACAGTTGCCCAAGTGCCTAATGAGTAAAAAATCCGTTTCTCAAAGTGCCATTGGCACTTTGGAAGGCTTTTAATGACATTTACGATCCTTGGCCACTCTGAGAAAGTTCTCCTTCTGTTCAGCTGTATGTAATTCTTCCCACCCAATTTCCTCCTCAAACAATAACCTCTCCCTAAAATGCTTCCCTAAGGCAATGGCATTTCCATCCCACTGTTTTTATCGACTGTCTGCAGCTTTTCTAGACCAGCAACAGAAGGGTCAGTTCTGCTCTGGACTGCAAGAGGTCAGCCGAGTCGCTCTACAATCAATAAGTTGATGATGCTGAGAAAAAATTTGCTCCCAACTACTATACCCCACAGACTGCAACCACTGCCCTTCAGCACTTCAGCAAATGCAAGAGTGTAGGAAAAGGCCAAAGACCAGGTCTAGTGTGCCAGAGAGCGCAGAGAGACCGGTAAAAAGGGCCTGCAACAGCTTTTTTTTTTTTTTTTTTCGTTCTTTAAATAAATCTCCACAGTGAAGAGAGGGGGCAAAGCACACTTCTTCAATGCCAGAGACCAAAAATCCAACCCAACTGGGCGCCTGATGGGGGAATGTTCCCTCCCAGTTCCAACTGCACTCATCGTTCTAATCTTGGGGGTATAAATAAGATGGGACTTACTACTCTGGGGCTTTAGCGCTGCCTCTGTTAGGAATCGATTCAGCATTTAAGAGAAGGTGGCTGGAACGAGCTCTAAGCAAGTCTGGAAGCCAGGCTGTCCCTCGAGAAGGCAAAAACCCACTCCCAAGACCACAGACAAGCCAGAAAGCTTTGAAGAATGGGGTTGCACAATATAACTGCAGTGAAAAAAAAACAATTTGGTCTCCTTCCAGCCCTTCTGCCACCTCATACCAGGCTTGCAAGATGGCTGTTCGGAAGGCAGTGGGCACCGTGGGCTGCAAGCAGTTTGCCAACTGCTGCTTCAAAACCCCACGTACACTCTGCGCATGGCTGCGTCAGTGCAACCACCGCCCTCCCCTCCTTGCTCAGCCCAGCCACAAGCAGATGTAAGCTCCCATCGTCCCTGCAAGCACGCTGGCCAGGCTTCAATTTGCTGCTAACAGGTTTGTAAGAGCCTAGCTGTGAAGAGATTAGCAGGGAGAAGGGAAGAAAAAAAAGAAAAGAAAAAAAGCAGGTCTCCAGGCAGCTTAATGCAGAGAGCTGGAGGTTAAATGGAGCATCTGAGCACAAGCTGGAAGAGGGAGCCGCGCTGGGCTCCTGCAAAGGCCAGCCACCAATTCGCCAGCACCCGCCCTCTCTCTGGAGCTGGTGCTTTGAACACACATTAAGTGGCTATCAGATGTCCCCAGCAGTTACCCCAATCAGGCTGCAGGCAGGGATAATTGCTAATGAATGTTCCCTACACTTTGCTTTCACCGTCCCTCATCTCCCATCACCAGCTTGTCACGGCCAAAAATAGCAGCAGGCCTGCCGAGCCTCTCCGCTCCACAGCCCACAGCCAAGAGCGAAGCAGGAGCTCGGAGTCAGCACGGAAACAATCCCATCCTCTCCGACATTAAGAAAACCCTCTGCAGTGTTTTTCCCCCACCAATCTGCCAAGGGAACTATTTTTTCCTTAATTGAGGTAAAGCCTGGGGCTGGATGCGGGGGCCACGCAGGCTTGCTCAGGCACTGCTGGCTGGTTTTCCTTGCAGGTGATATCCCTGCCTTCTCCTCATTCCTGTCCCTCCCGGGGCTTCCACGGCAAACAATGAGCGAAGCGGGACGGGCACTGTTTCCTTGGGAACCACCAGCGCTGCCCTTGGGCCAGCGCTTCACCCCTCAGCAACGAGATGCACCTGCTTGAACCAAAGGGTACAGAAACAACCAAAGGAAAACGTGCAAAACCGTCACTAAGTAGATGAGCTGTGCTCTGGAGGACCCAGTGGAGGAACAAAGGCCGTGTGCCATGGAGCACAGGTTCTGTGCGGCACAAAGCACAGAGCAAAATCATTCCCCAGCAGCTTTGCTGGTGACCTTTCAAGCTCCTCTTGCAGTCTTATTAAGGCCTCCAGACACACAAGCTGGAGGAAATAAACAAGAGATTGAAGGCTAAAAATACCGAGTGGAAATTGCCCCGGCGTTTGTTTTCCCTTTTTCCCCTGCCTGCCTGAAACCCAGAGCCCTGCAATGCAGCCCACTCTCCTCCACTCTTCCCCGCAGGCAGCCCAGCTTCAGCAGAGAATTGCACGCTGGAACCTGTAGTCCCTCCGGGGCGGCCGCCGTCCGCTCCATCTTAGGGCTGCCGGGGGCCTCGGGGCGGGGAATCCGGCCAGAGCTCTGCGCGGAGGTCGTGCTGGGGGGGGAGGCGCTGTGTGGGGTCAGCGATGGAAAGGGTCGGATCATTTTCCTAGTGTGCCTCCTCGGAGCCCAGCGCCGGACCAGGACACCGGCTCGCAGCTCAGCCTTCACCTCCCCGCTGCTCTCGAAGAGCTTCAAAATAAAAGAGGCAGCTCTGGAAAGCAAAGCTGTCTGGAAAGAATAAAAGCAAGCAGAGCCCATGTGTTGGCAAAAGCACTCAGTTATTCCTCACCGTAAAACACATTCAGGGAAAAAAAAAAAGTCTTGGCAGAGATGGTGTCCCTCTGAAAGAGCGGGGCTGCTGTAAGCAGGCCCATAAATCAGCCGTCCCCAGCAGGCAGAAACATGCACCAGGCTCCAAGAGCTGGGAGCAGCAGCCTGGCTGCAGGCAAGCAAGGGAAGCGGGAGGCAAAGGAGGTGAAGTGCTGCCCAGGACAGCGCGCCTGGGAGAGGGGAAGGCGTGGGGAGGCTCGTGAGCGTGTCTGGCCTCCACACAACTTACTTCCTTCGGTTTTCCTTGTGATTTGTGGGAAAGGCAGATCCGCTCTTCTTTCATGCCTCATAAGCTTCATAGCTGTCAGACTAACATAACAGGTAATTAACTACTAAACAGCCATTTTCTCCTCCTCTCCTGAGGGAAATTGCTCACCATCCAGCTAGAAAATGTTTCTTTAGCGGTTTGCAAAAAGAGAAAAGAAAGTCAGTAGTTTCTGGCAACCAATGGGGCTGCAGCAGCCAAATGGGGACGTCCATGGCAGCACTTGCAGTGCAGTCCCATGTGCACGTGGGATTCAGGAGAAATGGAGCTCTCTAAAATGAGGGTGAAGACACAGAGCAGGCCGTGCCACTGCCAGGCCACCGAATGCAGTCTGCACACTGCTGGCAATAACCCAGGCTCCTGCTCCTGCAAAAGAGAGGCTCAGGTACAACTGCAGACAAAAAGGACCAGCTAATGGTTCTGTGATGGTCCAGCAGGTAGGAGTTAGTCAACAGCAAGAAGAAAAATCCCTTCTTTCTCGCTGCATGCAGGATGAGGCTTCAGTCAGACAGCCTCCGTGCCCAAGCAGTGCCCTTCCTTCCTCACTGCTTTTCCAAGGACGGGCATGCTGAAGCATCTTTTCCCCATCTGTTGTTCTGACAGCAGTAGTCTCCACTGCCTCCTTACACGGACGTTTGCTTTTGGGGATTATCAAGCCAATCTTCCCAGCCCAGCCTTCGTTCTGAAGTGCTCCAGGGCACGTTTGCACAGCAAAGACAGCACCGACTGGCAACGGGAGCAATCGCCTGAGCCAGGCAACGCAGGTTTGGGCTGCTGTGTGATCTCTTCTTGGCTGCTGGCCTCACAAAGTGCTCACAGAACACCAAGTGCTTCACACTGAGTCTTGATCTCCCTCCCGACATGGTCTCACATCATGCTTCCAACTCTGAGCAAGTGTTTAGCCTTCTTTTAAGGACCCATTCCCTGCCCCTCAGCACAGGCCAAACAGGCTTCTGGCTCATGACAAACATTTTCCTAAACAGAAATCCCAAAGCAGATCCAAAGTTCTAGAAATGCCAAATTTTCTAGCCTGAGGCAGAAACATCCAGTGCTGCAGTGAACAGGCAACCAAGAAACTCTACTTGCAGCCCTCAAAGACCACCACGTCGTCGGCACAGAGGAGCCGCTCCAGGAAGGCTGGCTTAGAAAAGAGATCCGCAGCCACTCAATGCGAATCGACACAAGAGGCAAAAGAAAAAAGCAGTTTGGCAAAAAACAAAAACAAAAGCCATCAGCCAAACTTTTGTTTGAAAGCCTGTCAGGTCTAGACTGCAACGTGTGAGGAAGGAACAGCTCAAAACCACAGCTGCTAATGGTTATGGATTTGGCAATCAAAATGTCTTTGTTAAAAAAAAAAGTTAACTGCCTTACTATTGAGGTTACAAACCGCAGCCTTGATGCATTGTTGCAGTCAACATCCTCCCTGCTGTTTTTGAGAGCTTACATCTGCTGCTGGCAGATAATGTGCTGGCATTGGCTCCTTCTATGAGAATGCACAAGGAATTTTGCTAGCCAGCCTGCCTTCCTTTCCCCTTCTTCCCACAATCATGCCTGCCAGTTGTTGCCTGTTCTGCCCCTCACTTGCTTGGCCAGCAGGCAACCAGACACACAGGCAGAGGGCTGGTATCACCACGGGATCTTCCCTGGACAGTCTGAGTCCTCCATGGGCGTTCCGTGCCTCAAGCTGTGGTTCTGCACCACGAGCTGTACTTTGACTCAAGGGGCAGGGGAAGCAATTAAACGTAGTAAGCAACAACAGGACTTTGAAATGTAGGTGTAATACTTAAGTTCATTCTGGTGCACTTGATTTTGAATCACTGAACCATGGCAGTGGAGGCAGGGCACGTCACATCCCCTCTTCTCTCCCAAAACCAGCCTGTGACACAGGACCCACAGCCACCAACACCCTTCTGTGGCTCAGATCCCACCCCTGGTAAACCCACAAGCAGCATGAAGGACCTGAGATGTTTACAGAATGCCTGACAAGCACCAGGGGAAACTGGGTGGACTTGGAAAAATACTCAGTAGTGTAAAAGGCTCAGCTGAAAGAACCATCTCATACTCCAGTGCCAAGGGAGCGTGGAGGCAGGGCTAACCTCAGCTGCAATGCAGCCCCACTGCTTGAGCTGTCAGGAGGAGGCACGGCAGTGGGGAGGAGAGAGGCAACGAGGGGATGAGGAGAAAACAGGGCACCTGCTTCTGCTCAGAGCACCTGAACCCTGCTAGACGCAGCCAGGCATTTTCAATCAGCTCCATAAAGTCCTTGCTTCTTCCTTTGAAACTCTGATTTAAAGACTGGTGCAGCTGAGCTCAGCACGTGAGGAAGATTAAACCTAACTTTGGTGAATGCAGCTCAGTGCAGATCAGACACCCACATCCCTGCCCTGCTTTCTTCCAGCAGCCACCACTCCCTGCTGTGACCCTCGCTGCTGCTCCCCGAGAGGCACAACACGGCCGGCGGGCTGCTGGCACTATTGATCTGGTCACTGAGGCATCAGGCTATTTCTCAAAGCCAGGATTTGCAGCTGAGTGGCCGGCCTGTTCAGGGCTGTGAAATTGATGCCGTGCCGCTGAAAGCTGAAGCAAGTCAAGTCTTTGGGCCCTCAGCTGCATTCTGTAGCTGCCGGTGCCCCCACTGTTTAGGATCACCACACAAACGCATGGCCATGGCTCAACCCAGCTGGGCCACAGCTGGGAAACCAGGGCACCTGGCTTGAGGTCGGTGTTACCTAACCCTCAGTTTCAGGATTAATAAAACCCAAGCGCCAAGAAGAAGGCAAGTAACAGTGACCGCATCGGAAAGAAACGAATTCCCAGATCGCTGACTAGTTTGTTGAAATGGTAGCAGAGGCTAAGTCCACAGTCATCATTAATTAAGTCATATACTTCAGCCTTGGCTTCGTTTTTTCCCTAGGGTCTATGAAACCAGAAGACAGGGCAAGCTAGCCTCTATCATTCGATTTCTTTGGCATGTTAATGCATTCCTAAATTAATCATCATCAAGTGACAATCTCTCCTTCATCTTAACAGTGAGCAGTGGCCTCAGTAAACCTGCTGGCTTATGCAAGGCAGCTGGAGCATTAGAACAGCTTCTGATGAAAACCAAAGCACTTCACATACAGAAAAACTCCCCCATCTCTGACCGTCAATAATCCAAACCAGCTGCATGCCTACTCTGCTTCTACAACCAAGAACCAGAGGTGCTTTGTGTCTAGAGGAAGTACAGCGAGGAACTGAATAAAGACACGCATCACCTGTAGGTCCCTGCAGACCAGACTGACACCTCAGGCCATTGGATCTTGCATCAGGCTCTGTGTGAATAACAAATTCAGCTTAGGAGAACTCAGAGACCTGTAAAGTTCAAAGGCCTTCCTGTTGGTTGCAGTCACTAACAGCCACCTAGACATCTTTCCTTTTGCACTAACCTGATCTAGTCCCCAAAACCTGAAACCTTGCTAAATTCATCCATCTGTAGAGGTGTGATAACCAAGCCTTGGGAACCAGAAGCATCTCTTTGGTGGGAGTGAGCAGAGGAGTCTCCTGGCTACGTGCACCAGACAGCTACGCCACTGCAAAAAAGAGCTTTTGCCTCACCTGCAGCTTGTGCTAGGAAACCTTTATGGAGGTCCTCATGGAAAGTCATACTTAAATGTCTGTATGTTCATAATGTTCTTCAAAGTACATTTCAACGTATGTGTTTATGTTCCTCCCTCTCATTACGTTATTTCTTGGGAAAATACCACTCGCGTGTTATTGTTCCTTTCCTTGCGGATAAACTGAAAAGGCTCTCTGGATTCTACATGCAAATTTTCTACCTCCCTCCTTCATTCCTACAGGATAAATTAAATCACGTCTTGTATGCTTAGCGCCCAATTCTCTTTTTTTTTTTTGCTGTTATTTCCACTGGGGAGGAAAGAGGAGGACAAGAGATTAAACGTGAATTTCCTGAGGGGGAAAAAAGAAACCTATTTAGATGATAGCTGCAATCTCGTGGCACAGAAATAGCTTAGACACGTTCCCTCGTGCAGATTTAGGACACCAAGCGATCACCTAGAAATGAAAAATAAACACTTTACTCCCGTCAAACATAATTATCTGATATTTCAATCCAAGATTATAGCTACTGCTAGGTATCAGTATCTGTGTGTGCTTGCATTTAAAATAAGTCCAAACACACCTATCAACTACCAAAATAGCAGCAGCGGAAATGTTCCTTTTCCAGTTAAAGTAACAGTCTCTCTGATCAAAGTCATTAGCAAAATGAACATGGACTTCAGAACACATTAAAACAGCATAAATGTAAATAGTTCTCTGCTTGCTTTAGGCTCCTGCCAAGCCCTGCCTGCACCATCCCACGTTTCCTCAGTTACCAGTGCTGAAGTCACCAACACCTAATGCAGGAAAAGAAAGGCAGCTCCTTGCTCTGCTCGAGGTGTCGGTGACGTCAGCCCGCAGCAAGGAAAAGCAGTCATCAACACTCAGATCTTGACAGGGGAAAAGTTTCCAGGTCACCTCTAGCACCGAAAAACATAACAAAGGGATCATTCTGATCCAAACGAGTGCTTTTTGGGTGGCTGCCATCAGCAGGAGGAAATGAGTCCAGAAGGCACTCCAAGGAGGCGCAGGATGCCTGAAGCACCGCTAGAAATACTGAGATGTAAGAGCCACACAGAGGGATCTGCTGGCACCAGCCCTAGGCAGCGGGCTGAATTCAGAAAGCAGCTTTTGCCTCACTCCCCTGGGAGCAAAGCAAGCTACACCAAGTGCCTCGGGTGGACTTTCCTACCTGACAGTAATGCAGCTCCTTGAGCGGCTTCTATCGAAGGAGCATAGCAATGAAATTAGTATACATCATCTCTGAGAGGCAAGTGCTGCCTTATTTCCTGCATGGGAAAGAGACCCAGAGGAACTTACTGAACTAGTCCATACCACGAACAGCATAGCTGGGATTAGGGCGATGTCATCTGACGTGACGCTGACTTTAATCACAAGGACATCTCTCCTCAGCAAACATCCTCCTCTGCTCTCTGCCAGCTACTGCGTGCAAGATCTTGTCCTGTCATCACTTCTTGCACAGCCCTGCAGACCTGCAAACCACTTCAGCAAACCAAGCCACCTTCAAACACTGAACACTGCAGGGCTGACCCCTGTGAAGGGGTTATGCAAGGCCAGACCTGCGTGCCCGGTAATAACATGAGTAAGTAACCAGTCCCAAACAATAAGGCAATCGCTTGCACAGATGGAAAATATATATATATATATATATATATATCAAAAAATATATATGCTCAGGATGGATGGATCAGCAAGAGCCTCCCTTGTCTAGTGGAAAGGATGGTCACAAGAGTCAAAACCAACTCCAGCGGCTGCTGGAAAAGGCAGGATCAGCATCAAACAGCAGTGAGCACCACAGGGAACTATTTCATCTTCAGCTGGTGGGGACAACCCACAGACACAGCTTGCTCTGTGCTTGTGGAATTACTTCTTGTGGAAAACACAGAAGCTTCCAATAAAAGTTGGGGAGAGGAAATAAAAGAGGAGAGGCATGAGCCTGAGCACAGTGCCTGAGGAGCCCAGCAGTGCTTTCATCCCCGAGGTCTCTGCGGCAGCATCGCGTTGCCTCACCTGGTAACACACTGCAGCTCTTCAGAAAATTGCCAGTGCTTTCTGCGTGCTTTAAGTGGGGAGATAATAACATCGGCCTTTCCTGCTCCCCCTGAAGCTAGGAGGAGACCTTGTACACCAAGTAATCGCTGGATTACACTGCTGACAAGTGGCTTTGGGGCTGCTTGCTGATAAACCTGGGCTGAATCACCAGTGTGATCAACAGGGATTTCCTGCTCCCAGCGAGATCCAAGCTGGATTTCTGAGCTGGCACTACACACGTTTTTGTCTTGCTAGCATTTGCAATTAAATTAATCTCAGCTTCTTCCAGATGCACTTGCGGCTCATTCTAGTCCAAAACCACACACATTTTCTCATCAACCAACTTCAGAAGGATGCTCAGATCTCTGAGTTCAATCTTACAAGCTAGAGAAACGAACACTGCATACACTGAGCCTGGGTAAAAAGACTGAGAAAAACACTGTAAGAAGATAACAAATTAGGAATTGTAACAATTTTGTGATGTGGGAGCAGCAAAAGCCGGAGAGATATAAGCCCATATCTGCTATGGCTTTTGAGAAGAAAATCTCTTGCCTATAGGTATGATAACAGCATTCCTGGAATATGCTACTCTCTTCCTGGTGTTTCTCCAGCAAACTGAGAGGAATTTACAGAGACTATTCTTTACTACTAACTTTCTCTGTGGAAAGATTAAAAATACTAGTTACCAACATCTTGATTTCAAGATTTTAAGAAGCTGTTGCAGCCATTTTACCAGCACCTAAAGAACATGCCCACAGTGGAAGAGAAGAAATTGTGGATGATGATGATAGAGAAAAAAAAAAAAAATCCTACACTGACCCCAGAATTTCTTCCTCTGCTCTCTGCCAAGGTTTGCTCCTACACAAACGCCAAAAGTGCCTGCAGACTGCTGTATTCTTGTCCCAAAGCTCCCTCTGCTGCTCACAGTCTAACCTTTTCCCCTTCCTGAGAGGACTGACCCTGACTGAAAATAAGCAGAGGCGCTCTCTTTATCTGTGGTTTCCAGACATCTCTCTCGTAACTTCTGCTTGCTGAAAACCTCAGGGGTGTGGGAAGGCCAGAAAAACACTTTATGAGAAACTGCCATCAGCCACTGATGCCTCTCCAACTCTTTGTGGCTAGAAGGCACTCATCAGTCTGCTGCATTCTTGTCCTCCATCTCAAAAGTCTCTGTCTTGCTCACTATCAAGTGAACATGTTGGGGTCTGCCAGCTCCCATTCGACCAAACCCGGCCGTACATGGGGCAGTGGAATGAACAGACAACACCGAGGACGAGCCTACTGTGCTTAGCACTAAGTGCATGCTTCGTAGATGAATAAAACACACCCTGAGAAAAGCAGCTGCTCCACATCTGGGGCACGGAGTCTGACACAGCATCGCTGAACAGAATCAGACTTCAGGAGGTCTCTAGTCCAACCTCATTAAATAGAAGTTTGAGGAAAAAATCTTGAGCACCAACACCTGCATTCAGTCTCCAGAGAGACGATGGCCAACCATTCCCATTCCATTTTGGGGTGCAACAGTCCCGCCCGTTTTCAACCTCACCAGCTCCACGCAGACATGTTTTGGACACACACACACTGCAGGAGGCTCCAGTGACAGACCTGCTGAATGAAAGGCTCTGACCATTTGATCATAAAGGGCTATCAGATTAATCAAGAATGCTTTACTCTAGGTAAAGTCCTCTCTGAGATGGAAAGACCAGTGTAGGCGTACTGCCTGGCTGGGCACAACATTGAGCAATTCTGTCAGCATCTTGTGTTTAAGAGAAACAATCAGTGCTTTAGAATAAGTCATATTCAGGTGAGATTAAGTCCCTGAGTTTGCCAAATGAGGACAAAAGCTAGCAATACAACACCCACAATGTTCTGTTGCACACTGGTCCACACAGGGAAAGCAACAGCTGCCAGGAGCCATGTCAGCATGATCTTTCAAGCCTGTGATAGTTTAATTGAGCAGCTACGAGTCCTCACTGAAAAGAGTTTCATGGTATATGAGAAACTAGTTTCAAAAGTGCCAGAGAGGCTGACCGTAGACTGAATCCTTACAGCCCACCACTGATGAAACATACTATCTTGCTTAGCCATACAGAACTGCATGGTAGAAGTGCCTCCTCTCATCACACTTGAATTTTTTCATTCACCATCTTTTCAAGAGCATGTCAGAAAAGTGAGTTACACCACTTGGAAAAAGCTTTCCAGAAAACAGAGGCTTGTAAAGGTTTTACTGCACTCACCTGCTCATTAAATTGCTCTTGTGATAAACAATCAGTTACGTCCACACAGCCCAGGAGGCACCCTGAGGGATAATCATTTGGGAATGCCACATCTGCACCAAAAGAAATATATTTTAAGGGGCACACAACTCCACACACATTGCTGGGATCTCTCAATCCCCAGGTACCCCTCCCTCTCTCGACACACCTGCACTTTTTAAGGCAGAAGAAAACATCAAGCGAGTTTAACATTCTGAAGTTCTTTTTTTCCATGTTTGGTAGGGAAAGAGCACACTGGCATAAACTGTGTGCGTGCTGAAAATGGTAAAGGTTGTGCATTGCTCTCCCCACACATCCTCACCTGCATGACATTCCTGCACGTGCCATTTCAGCTGAGCGGCATGCAGAAACACTGCACAGATGTGTGTGTAGTGCAGCCACTAGCATTCACCTGCCCACATGAGAGAACATTTGTGTGGCAAACTGAACGTTTTCCTTCTTGATTCCCACAAGGTCAGAATACACAAAAAGCCTTTAACATCCCTGTGAACAGACAGCAGCACAAGCAGCTTCACACACACACACACACACACACACACACACACACACTTGCTATCTCGTTGCTTGAGCCCAGAATAAAATGAAGTCCCTTGCTATCAAAACTGATCAGGGAAGTCAGGCACAATTCTCTCGTGTTTGTGCTTGGAGTATCTGAGCAGCCTAAGGACGGAGTGAAAGCCTGCCACCATACCAATTCAGCTGATGAAATGCACAAAGGATGAAGAGAATTTCAAGAACAGAAAGTAAAAAAGTGAAGCAGTAATAACTGCTCAGCAGAAAGGGCTTTCTGACACTGCTCATTATGTGGCTCAATGCACAAAGATCCAAGGAGAGAAGCTCACCTTTGTGAAGCAGCATTCTATAGGTGGTCTCCAGTTCAGAGATCTCCTGAGGAGAAGGTCTTTTGGCAGTAGCTGCAATCCACAGCCGCCCTCTATGAGATGTGTACCAGGTCCTGCCCTCCACCCTAGGAGAACAAAGGAGAATTTAGGACTTAGATTTCAAGAGAATTCCCACACAGACAGACTTTCAATCTAACGTTTTGCTAGGTAAAGTAAAACAACAGTATGTTGGAAGTGTGCAGGACAATCTGCCTGAATAATTCACTCATAAGCTCCAAAGTTGAGCATGCGATCTAGAGAGTAACAAATGACCAGACAGCTGCACAGGGCAGTCCTCAGCCATGGATCTCAGTGCGGGCACCAAGCACCAATGCTGCACCTGTACCAAAGCAGCCCAGATCACCTCAATGCAGAATCAGAGGCGATTCAGAATGCAGAATCAGGGAACGCTGAGATTTACAGCATCTTCAGACTGGGAGAAGAGAAAGCTTTGCTCTCTAACATGAAGCATTCTTTGAAGGAAAGAATAAAGGCTAAAGATGATTCCTTGTTCTATATTAACGGCAGGAAAGATAAATTAACATGCCAGGAGTGCTGGGCTGAAGCAGCTTCTCTTTGGAACCCAATTCCTAGGCCAGAGGGGAAAGGTGTGTGCAAGGTATGGGGTGGGTGTTTTTTGGTTTGGCTTAGTTTAAACAAAGTCTGCGACCGCTATTGGCTTCTTTATCACAGACAAAAAAACCAGAACATTTTCAGCCCATTTACCTTTCGTGTTCCAGAAAGGTACGCCCTGACTGCACCGCAGAAATGTCAGCATCTCTCCATAGCTTGAACCTTCCACTTAGCTATTTTCATGAGAGACGGATTCACTGGGCTTCTCCAACATTTCACTCTTTACCTTTTGATTCCTCTTACGAGCAAGGAAGCCCAAGGCTGGTGCATGCTGAGGCACCAACCATCATCTGAGATCTCCTGTAACTCCCGGTCCTGAATCCGCAGTCTGTTCCGCTCTGAGCCAAGCTCCTCTCCAGCACCCATGGAAGGGGTGGCTCCCCTGTGTGGGAGCAAGCCAGTTTGGTCCACCCACTTCAGCGTTCAAAAGAAACAAGAAAAGGGTTAGCACTTCTCTAGTAGCAATATATATAACTGTAAATCCTACTTGAAGCTTTCCTTCACTTAAAGATAGCGTTACGTTACTCTTGCTGGGATCATTCCTCCTTCCCTGCAAAGAGAACGCTGCACTTGCACACCGTGTGCCGGCAGCAGGGAAGGCAGAGCGGATCCACTCTGCGTAGCGCTTCCTTTCTGTGCATCACAGCTAAACTACAGATTTAAAGAATAAAACTGCAGGCTGGTGTTTTAAAGTATTCATAGGGAAATATAATTTTCAAAGCATGTTCACAGCTGTCAACACTCAAAACTGGTAATCATCCTGCTTCCAGAATGCTCAGCACACACCAGTCGTATCATGATTAAAGTAGAATTAGACGCTGGAGATTACACCCATCGAGATCAGGAAAGCTGGCAGAAAAGGCTTCATTAATAGAGCTGAAAAACAACACAGCCTTAGGCTGACTCTCAGAAATTCTTCCAAATTCCTGAAGAGGTGGCAGGAGACTGCAACCCAAATAAACCAAAACTCCTGAGAGCAGGGCCGAGAGCAGGGAACTGGCAAATCTTCTCTAACTCAGATGGCAAACGAGAATCTCTGAGACAGGGGAGGAATGAGGCACTCCTACAGGGACACTAGAATTCACAATTCTTAAGCACGGCTCTCCCACAGTTAGCCAGAATTCTGCTCTAAATGAGTTCAACTCATTCAACAAAATTCAACCCATACTGACCAAAGGAGCAGGCTGAAGAAGATGGGGATTCACTAACACACCAGAACCCGGAGTTGTCTTTGCTTCTGGGTTGGCAGCTGGCTTGTTCAGTGTGCCACAATTAATGGCTTCAATAGTTTCATCCAGTCTGCAAGGACAAATGAGAGGCATGAGAATTCCCTCCTTCCCCCTGGCAAAATCCCTGCAAAAACAGCTCTAACTCGCGTCTGTTTTTTTAACCACTTTCCCTAAACTAGAGGATTTCTTTGCTTTAATTTCAATGGTTATTCTTATCTACCACAGAAACTCTTCCAGGTTGGAAGCCGAGATTAATTGGTTCTGGTGAGACAGTCCTTCTGCAACAACTTTGCAGGGAAGATTTATGTCTAAAAGATGTGTAAGCTCTGCAAGTCTCACACGGTCAGGCTTAGGCAGCAATCTCAGCAGGTCTGTGCTGAAAGATTATATGCCACAAGCCAAAAAGACCCTGAAGGAAGGAAAGGATGTGGAACTGCATCCTACAAACCGAGGTGCCCTTCAAGAGAATGGCTTGCACAGCTTTCCTCACACTTACTCTTTCAGTAGCTACTCTTCACCAGCAGCATTTTCACCTCCCTGCCCTCACTTACTTGCTGTGGTACTCAGCCATCCCACTGTCCTCCTCCAGGATCTGCCTTCCAGCAAAGTCGATGGTGACTTTTTTGGCAAGGCGGGAGGCATGGCGCAGCTCCTGCAGCTCCTGCTCTCTCTTCTGTAGGGCCTCCCTCTCTTGCTTGGAGAGCCACTGGTTGGAGTCCGTCGCAAAATAATCCGACTCGTCGTCAATGACCTGGGTGCGACGCACGCTGGTGACAAAGGACCACAGTGGTAAAAGATCGGCCCAGAGCAGCACCGTGTGCCCCAAGCCTGCCTCTCTTCCTGCTCCCTTCTGCTCTCAGACACAAAGCAAAGACATCCCAACAGAACACTGGAGGAGCTCGTTCTTGTGCTAGTGAACGAGAACACCAAACTTTAGTGCTCACAGCTGGGACTTACCTGGTCCTGTCAAACTCCAGCAACTTGTCTTTGTGTCTCACGGCCATCTCCAGGCCTGCTTTCAGTCTAGCTTCTTGCCGAGGCAGTAGGTCTTTGCTTACAGCATCCAAATTCCCTGAACTTTCAGCACCTGAGATAGAAAATAAATCACAGCTTCAGGGAAAGCCTGGCTGTTTAAAGGCCGGTCTCGGTGGGGCTGGCTGCAGAGATGCCCCTAAAATAAATGCCATTCAAGGAGTGAAAAGAAATACCTTGCATCAACATCACCATCTGTCTAAACCAACTTCTGACCTTTCCTCCAGCCTCTTTTGCAAAGCTCCCCCTTCCAGTCCAAGAAAGCATTTAAAACTGAGTGACAATGTCTAGGCAGTGTTTAAGAGACAAAGTCTTGGTCTTTGATTTTCCTTGGGCTTTTGCAATCGCTTGAGCAATCCAAACCCATTGTCAGTGCAGGCCTCGAGGGTCCTCCTAAAAGCCAAATTATCTCCTAAGCGCTGTTAGCACTACAGAGAGCCTCTAGTCACAATACACGGACAACAATTGCTAGTTATGCACAGAGCAAGCCTTGTGCCTGCTGCTCTACAAGCTTCTCACAAACGAAATCTTCCCACAACACACCTCAGCAGGTTTGTGAGACCAGCTGTTGTTAGAGAGAGAGAAACAGAAATATATTCCCAGCAATAATCTCTTATTTCTTACCATTTCTGGCTAGAGGCCAAAACGCAACCAACCAAACAAAAGGAGAAAATGTTTGCCTCACAGCAACAATGGAACGGGCCAATGTATTTCACAGAGGACAACACACAGCATAATGCCTTTATTTCAGGGAAACAAAAAAGCCTTTATTTCCCTGTAGCAGCCAATCCACATTTTTTCCCCTCCTGAGACAAACAGCCATCCACATTTCAGCCTTCACCTACACAGAGGATGCACAAAGGGAGACCTAGCAGAGACAGAAGTGGAGCCCAATAAAACGGGTAGTAAAGGGGATCCTGAAGTACAACAGGATCTCTACAGGAAGATTATAAACAGGCTGACTCTGACCAGCTATTGTTCCTGACGACTTGCAGGACCTCCTGCACATCAGCAGCTCTAATCAGATGTTGACACCAAGACCCACAGTAAATACTTCCCTGGTTCCTCAGCAAAGTTTATTTTCCAACCAAGAACACCATGACCTTGGCTACATTTCAACTCAACTCAGACAAACATCCCCATAATGCAGAGGTCTTCACTGGGAGGCTGGCTATTATTTCCTTGCGCTTTCCTTGTCTCCGTTCTTATTTTTAGCTCCCAAGATAAGTGTTAGATGAGAGAAGCCATTAGAAAACTTTAACCAACACCTCTCTCGCCCCGGTAAACCAGATAGCAGCACTCCATCTTCCACAGCACACATTCCACCCAGGACTTAACCCGATTTTCAAGGACTGCTGTGCTGATCCAGTTCAGAATCGATTCAGGAATGCCTGACAAGCGGCCCCAGGGCCTCTGGGTGAGGACAGGACATCGAACGCTGCCATTTGACACTCGCACTTATCACCACCCCATGTCCAGAAACGCTTGCTGAGGGCATACAGCATGCTGGCTTCCCAGCCACCCCTGTAATGCCCACCACAGACACCATGCAGCAATGAGGGCAAGTGTCACAGGGAAATTTGAAGCTACAGCAATTCATAAACTGCCCTGGCAGTTTGCATCTCAGAGAAATGTTCAGGCACCAGCTCATAAGAGTTTCCCTTTGACTTCGCCAACAATTCGTCATAATCATGATTTAAACAACATATACAACATATACAGATATGCACACACATCTTGCTTCTACAAAGCAAGCACACAGTGAGGCAGAGAAAATGGGTTGGGTTTATTACTTTAAGATATGAGATGATACTAACCTGCCATGAGCTTCTTCAGCAGCTTCTGGCTCTTGTTTGAGTCCCGCTGAAGAATGTCCTGCTCTTCTTTAGTGCACACCTAAGTGAAACAAAGGCTGAGAAGGACATCGTGTGGTCAACCAGCTTCAGAGCTTGGGACAACAGCTCAAGGCGAGCTGCTTAAAATGGCCACGATAGCCCACGCCTTTGCTCCTTCTGTGCTGTTTACATAGGGAGAACCCTGACAGCTTGCTCTTAACTAACAACCACCTGTGCAAGTTGTACAGCCTGGTTCTGCGGGCAGACACACGGCTGAGTGCTCTCAGAGGACAAGACACACTCAGAAGCTTCCTGAGCAGATGAACAAGGCTTAACTCACAGTCCTTTTCTGGGTTGATCATATGGAGATAAAAAAGTCTTTGAAAACTGCAGCCAACCTGATTCCAAACCTTGTCTACATCCAACCAATATCCTCTCTCTGCTGAGGTTAACTTCACTGAATCTACACTCTTTAGCTTGCCCCTTTCTCCAAAAGGTGCCCTTTCAACCAAATGCAGGACATAAAGGAGATCCCAAATGATGCTGGCCCTGGCTTCTCTCCTCCCACTTACAGGCCAAGCTGGGCTGTGCCAGGAAAAGGCTGAAGCCTGGCACATGTTTTGGACACTGGTGCAATGCAGGGACAGCCCTAAGAGTTGCTCATAAATCAGGTAAGCTCCAAAGCGATGCAAATTACAAGGGAAACTTCTCTGCTCTCTTCATAAAAACACAAAAGTGACTTGAAGCCAGTAAAGTTCTTCCCCTGGCAGCAGATGCCACAGGCTCTTTCCTGCACAGTTCTGGCTCTTGGGGCATTTTGCTTAGGGAGCTTTGATCCAAGACAAGAAGCTAAATCAGCACATTTAAAGCCCTGAGCAAAATATGATTCTACGTAAGAATGGCAAATAAAAAAAACCACCTCATTACTAACCAGTGAACCACAAAACAAGCAGGGTCCAGAGCCTTCCTGCTCACACACAATGCGCCCGCAGACCAAGCAGTTGTTGATGAGCCTGTGTTTCTGGCCCAAGCACTCGCAGGCATGACGGCCAGGGATCAGGACAGCCAGCCTGTCTTGCCCTTCTTTGGTGTACAGGCTGACATATTTGGTCTTTCTCTTACAGGAATTGCTGCTGCTTGCAGTGCTGTTCTCCTGTGCCTGAGAAGAAAAATAAAGAAACTGTGTTCACACTGTAATACTAGCAGCAAAGAGAAAGCACTGATACTTGACCAGGCTATGAAGATTCAGATAATCTCTATTCTGCCTAATCAGAATGAAATTTCCCCAGGTCCAAACCAAGACAACTGAAGGAGAACCTTAGGCCTACCATAAACAATCCGAGGCATCTCACCAGAGCAAGGACATGAGGATGCTGCAGGCCCATTTGATCTCTTTGCTGCCTCTGCAAGCTGAAATCACTTGGTCTAGATGGCAGATGTGCTGTCAGTCCTGCACGTGTGCAGAGGTTTTCCATGTTCTGCACATTCACGTAAGCACAACAGACTCCAGACACAAACCCATCTCATGACACTGGGCGAGACTTGTTTCAAGTAAGAATTGCACACTAGCCATGACCAAGAAAAGGTAGGACTTAATATCTTGATGTCAGCAAGCATCATTCACATATAAACACACTCTGGGCTTGCCATAATCGTGACGCTTAACACTCCTCTTGCAGCTCAAGAACAGCATCTCTTTGCCTCTTCTCTGCAGAGGCTCCCTGACCGGTAGAAAAGAGGAAACCATTCCCCACAAGGCCTGTTTTAATTCACCACTGAGCAACAACTTGCCTCTCCAGCTGCTGCATGCTCAAGGATGGACACGTAGCTCACACACTGGGTTTCCCAGCAGTAGTGACACACTGCAGCATACCTCTTGCTTGGCTGCTTTCACCAGCTTACCCTGTGCTCTGCTCTAAACCAAGCTACTAGCTACATACTAGCTACATAAACCAAGCCACATAGCTTCACAATGAAAAGATAAAGCATTTCTAGTCCTCTCAGCTCTGCCCAATTGGCTTCGCTGCCACTACCAGATTCAAACTCCACTGTTCAGCAGAAACAAAAACAGATACAGTGATCCCAGCACCTCGGCAGAAGTTTCTCAGTATTTCCAATAGGTTGAGAGAGAACTAGAAGGAAATCATAGAACCATAGAATCACTCAGGTTGGACAAGACCTTAAAGATCATAGAGTCCAACCATGACCTGACCACACACCCTAACTAACAGCCCTCTGCTAAATCACGTCCCTGAGCACCACATCCAAATGGTTTTTAAACACATCCAGGGATGGTGACTCAGCTGCCTCCCTCTGGAGCCCATTCCAGTGCTTCACAACCCTGTCTGTAAAGAAGTGTCTCCTGATATCCAACCTAATCTTACCTTGGTACAACTCGAGGCCATTTCCCCACGTCCTGTCACCTGTCATCAGTGAGAAGAAACCAACCCTGCTCTGCTGCAATCACTTTTCAGCTACTGGAAGAGAGCAATAAGGTCTCCCCTCAGCCTCCTCTTCCCCAGACCAAACAGCCCCAGTTCCTTCTCCTCACAGGCCATATTCTCCAAGCCCTTCACCAGCCCTGTTGCCCTTCTTTGGACCTGCTGCAGCACTTCCACTGTCCTTTCTGTACTGAGGTGCCCAAAACAAAACAGAAGCCAAGGTGAGGCCTCACCAGTGCAGTGCAGGGCAGGATGACTTCCCTGGTCCTGCTCACCACACCATTCCTGATCCAAGCCAGGCAATGGAACATCATCCACCCCATAGTTCCAAAAAGGTTTGTTTTGTAAATCCTTACAAATATTTTAAGCGTTTGCACTTTCCCTACTACAGAACCCTCAGTTTAAAAACATAATTAAGTTCCACCATTTATTCAGGTGCAGCCCTAACTTTTAAGATTCGTATGATCCTCCACAGCTTCACAAGGTGACACGTAGACAAATCACAGAAATTAGCTCTGGGGATGTGCACCATGCTCAGTGTTTGTAGCACAAAGGAATCCATTGCAGATCTAACAAAGCCAGTTAAGTGCAGCACAATTCCACACATTTGTCCTGCATAGCACACTCAGCAGAAATAAAATTCAGAAATTCAGTCTGGGTAACTACAACAATATTTGATAGCACAGGTCATCAAATTTGACAAACAGTTCTATTGAATGGAAAACAAGTCTGCTACAAAATGTATTAATTAGCTATCAGAAAGAAAGGTAATGAATGCTTGCTGGCCTTGCGCTGCTTTGAGACAGGATATCCTGGTTTTTAGTGTTTCTATTCTCATATTCTGCAGCTTCTTTCAGTAGAGCTCTAACATTGAAGGCCTCCTCTCTGGAGCAACATGAGCCTGAAATATTCCAGTTTTCCATGAAGGCTTTATTCATTGTGATCGCCAAGTTTCAAACATAGCAAGAAGCAACATTTTGCACACATTCCTTAATGCCACAAGCTTCAAAACTTCACTCCCACCATTCCCAAGAATATTATTCGCCCCATGGCAGGAAAAGACTCCTATATACACACAGAGCGAGTACTGCCTGCTCAAACCTGCATTCAGCTTCAAAAGGAGTGGCAACACAGAAACAGCCACCACGACAGGCAGCCATGCAGTCAGTGCTCATGTATCAGATGCACCCACCTTGGCTAGGTCGAGGGGGGTTTTTACTTCCTCCACATGTGTGCTGGGCTCCACATATGCAGGTGTTTCCTGTTTATTCCTTCCTTTGCGTTTCCCCTTCTTTGCTTGGTCTCCAGCCCGAGGTGCCTCTGATGTCTCTGCAAGAACATGTAAGCACAAAGGCTCAGAGCAAGTGGCAATGGGACACCCCTCAACTCCTGCACCCACTTAGGGAATGGAAATTGGCTACGTCGCAACGTACAGAAATAGGACCACCCATAGGCATTAATGGTAAATGATTTTCTACAAGCAGAATAACCAAGACTATAATCAGAATAATCAAGATACTTAACAGTTCAACTCCTCCCTCCCCGTACCACTCACCATCCTTTTTCCGATAGGCCGGTAAGGGCTCAGCAGGTGACTGCGAGGACTGCTGCCAGCGCGACAGCAGCTCTTCCACAAACCTCCCCTTCTTTCCCTCGGTGCCTTGGAGGAGATCGACCACGTACTCACGGATCTCATCCTCGTTTGTTATCGACAGGATGTAGCTGCAGAACGGTGGGATGGAGAGAAGTGGGTATGGGGGCTTTTGTTGTCAGGACTCCAACGGCCTGATCACACACACAAGGAACTAGCAGAACTCATCTCCCCTCTTCATACCAGGTTTTTGTGGAGTTTATAGGAAGGGAAAGGAAGTTTTCTAACATAAATGCTTGAACAGATGCATTGGGAAAAGTCTTGTGGCGTTTTCAGTTAAATTAATAATAAAGGAAAACAAACTGCCTTTCTTCCTCCATTCTGGGCTAAGCGACATTCCCGTTGCCCCATAATCATAATAAATAATCAGTGGGTTGTTGTTTGCGCTCACATAAAGTAAAAAAGCCTAAACCTAAGACAATGAGAAGCTCCTGCTTAACCACACAGAGCCCACAGCTAAACACACACCCCTCTCAGTGCCAAAATCAAGGGCAATCCGAGGCACAGAGGTGCCACGGAGCCATTTGGGGAGCAAGTCCCCCAAAGCCAGATAAAGGGGACAGCTGCTGGGTTCCCTAAACAGCTTCCTAACGGCAGCTGTCGTGCTGGGTAACAGACGGGTCCGAAAGAAGGATTTCCCATCTGCTCACGTAGAGGATGCGAACCAGGAGTCGAGGAGAACCGAGGGACATGTGGGGGACCTGGGGAGGGCCGTGAGGGGAAGGGAAACCCTCAGGAGGTACGAGGCACGGGGAGGACGTGAGGAGGACCGAGGGACCAGGTTGGGGAAACGGGAGCGGAACGGGGGAGCCCTGCGGCAGCGCGATGCAGGGCGGCCCGTGGCGGCGGGCAGGCTCACCGCACGACCTCCTCGCCCACGTCCAGCCCGAAGTCGCCGCGCAGGCGCCGCACACACCAGCCCAGCAACGCGCCGGGCACCGCCATCTTCGCGTGGGGACGGGAAATGGCGGCGCACCGCCGTCCCCCGGAAACGCGGCCCCGGCGCTCCCGTTCCGCGGGTCGAAGAACCGAGCGGCGTTCTCCTCCGAGAGCTTATCGCGTTTTGCCTCAGCCGGGCTCTGGGACAGGTCACCCTCTCAGGGCTTTGTTACGAAAAACGCAGCCTGTACGCACCTACCCTATACACAAACATCGCATACACGCATCCTTTTTTAATACTAAGTGACGGAGAAAAAGCTGGCAGAGCAGGAAAGCCTGGTGCCGCCCCCGATACGGCCGCGCTACGAGGACCGCGAGGAGCCGAGCAGCAGCAGGATGAGGGCTGCACGACCCCGGCCATCACAGAGGGCGAGGGGGCCGAGCGACCGGCCGCGGGAAACTGCGATAAGAGACGGGAAACTGCACGAGATTCCGAGAAGGGGGACGCGGAGCTGGGCAGGAGAGCGGCCGTCAGCTACATGCGCGGTCCAGGCGGTACCCAGCTCCAGGCTGCGGCTGAACGGCCCCTCAGCGCGGGGCTGAGGCGAAACTCGGTGAGGGGAGGAGCGAGCGCTGAGGTAACTCGCTCTCCCATTGGCGGGTTGGTGGGTCGGCGCTGAGGTAACTCGCGCTCCCATTGGTGGACGTGTGTCGGTAGTGCTGCTGGCGCGGGATGGCGCGCATTAAAGGGAGCGGTGTTTGCGGCGCGTACCGTAAAGGTGAGGGCCGAGGTGGGGACTTGCGTCAGGGCCTGCTGCTCACCGTCTGTCGCTCACCGCAGTGTTGGCCCGCCGCGCACCGTGGAAGGTGCTGAGCTCAGGCAGGCTCAACACGGCCCGCTCGCCGCCGCGACCTGCCCGGCGCATCGGGGGAAACCCGATGTGTGTGAAGCCCGTTCCCGCCTGGCAGGAGGGCATCGAGGAGTTCCTGCGGCGCAGCAGTACAGCGATCCCGACGGAGAAGCGGCAGGGAGCAGCGGGCAGGGCAAGAAAAGGCAGCACGGGGCTAGCTGAGGTCCTCAGGTTGCTTTCCTGCAGGAGATCTGTTTGCTCTCACAGTCTCCCTGAGCCCTTTCTCGTCTGCTGCCCTGCGGAACGCGGCTCGTCGCGTGGAAAACAGCGGGCGTGATCTTAAAAAAACTGAGCTTCAGTTCAGCTTTTGAGCAGGACTAAAAGTAGACGTTTGAGAGGCTATGGGGGAAGATGTGGTAAAATTGGGGTGAAACTAAGACGTTTCTGAAGCACAGTGATAGCACACCGTGTCACGGAGTTCCCCGTGCCCTGGGACTTGTGGGCACAGAGCGAGAGGTGCGTTCTGGAGAACTTCACCTCTGTTATTATTGCTACTGCGACCTTAACGTAGTGTTCTGCTTTGGAGTTCCAGGTTCCTCAGACCCCCTCATTTCTTGTAAGTCTGGTGATTTGATGGTAATACCCTCGGTGAGGCCCGTGTGAACACTGCAGCTTCTTTAATTGTGGGGGACGAAGAAGGAAACCCAAAACCCAGTGGTCTTGAGTGCTCTCTGTAAGTAGATTTTAAAATGTTTTTAATAAAATAGGAACAAGCAGAGAACTGCTAACAGAAGTTAAACCAACTACCGTGGCAGCATTGCCTAATTTATTTGTCTCAGTTCGTTAGAGCTCTTGCAAACATTCACAAAGACGAAAAGAAGAAATTCCCCACGCTGACAATAGATGTCAGCAGCACTTCCAGCTACCAAGGGCTGGGCTGTGCCGGTAACCCGGCAGTGCACGTTTTGCCCTTTTTTTTTTTTTTTTTTTTTTTTTTTTTTTTACATCAGAAAGGTGTTGGTGCTGTGAAGAGGTTTTTGGGCACGTAGCAAAGCAGCATTCAGGGAATATGTGATAGTGGGGATTTGATGGTGCTGGGGCCTTGGGTAAGGACTGTTGCGGCCAAGCTCTCTGCATACCCCCTTTCCTGGTGTTTTTCTGCTTTCCTTTAAAAAACAAACTCATTTCTGAGTAACGAACGTACCCATTTCTGTCCATCTGAAGCTGGTGGGCCTGCACATTGCTGCTGCACACCGAGCCGATGCTGAGGCTGCTTCCAGCAGGAGAAAGGAGGACGGGACGCAGCCTCCTGCCGAGTGCCAGCGGTGCGTGAGGAGCTGGAGGCTAGCGCACAGCCTGCAGGACGCCCCTCCGCTCCTCGTCGTTGCCCACTTGCCCCATGCTGACTGGGGCTGGCGACCCGTGAGGCCCTTCGGGTGGCGGCTCCTGGCGCGGCGCTGAGCGACGCCCGACAGCGGCACGATTGTGCGCTGCGCGCTGCACAAAGCCGCATTGTCACAGCCGGTGCGTGGAATGGGGCCGCCGCGCCCCCGGCGGCGGCCGCGCTGTGACAAGTGCCCCACAGCGGGGCCGCGCAGCAGCCCGGCGCTGCCCAGAGTGGCTGCGGGAGGCCGGGGCGGGCCGTGACACGGGCAGGACAGTGCGGGACGGGGAGCGGCTGTAAACTGGAAAGGGAGGTACGGGGTGAGAGCTGCGAAGTTGTTCTCTGCGAGGGCGGGGAGCCCCGGCACAGGCGGCCCTGGGGGCCTCGTACTTTAAAAAAGCAAACGGTGAATGTTAACGTGGTGCCGGCTTTGTTGTACGGTTAGTTTGTGCCGTTCCGCGGCCGTTTCGTCCTCCCCGCCCACACGCCGCCCCGACACCGGCCCGGCTTCCGCATGGCAACCGGACGCGGTTGCTAGGGCGAGCCCGCCGCCGCCGCCACCCGGAAGTGCTGCGGGGCGGCGCCGCCGCTTCGTCGCCATAGGGCGGTGCCTGGGGAGGGGCGGGGCTTCCCCGAGCGCTTCCGGGTCGGCGCTCTCCCCGTCGAGCGCGGCGGAGGGAGGAGCAGCGGCGGGGCCTGGCCGGCCCAGCCCAGCTCAGCCCGGCGCAGCCAGGTAGGGCCCGGGGCCGGGGGGTTCGGGGCCTCGGGGCTCGGCCGTGCCGCGCCCGGCCTCTTCGCGAACGAGGGCTCGTTCGCGGAGCCGCCCTGAGCGCGGGCGGGAGCGAGCGTCCGTACCCGGAGCCGCCTCACCGGGTGCGGGGCCCGCGAGCGGCTGCCCCTGGGGCTCCGTCGTAAAGAGGGCTTGTCGCGGGTGGGGCCGTGCCGCGTTTCCCGGCGGAGCGGCGTCCCGAGCCGTGCCCGGGCTGCGTGCGGGGCTCCGGCTCCTTTGTGTCCCCCGGTGCCCGGGGAATCGCCCGTGCTCGGCGCGGTGTGGGCGCGGGGCTGGCCGGCGGGCCGGCTTCCACCCGGGCCCCGCAGCGCCGAGCTCCTGCCTCCTCTTCCCCGGGAGGCGGTGGGCTTTGCGGGCGCGCGGCCCGGCGCCCGGCCGTAGCGCTGCTCTCCGCTCCAGGAGCACCGTCCTCGTCCTCAGCTTCCCACCAGTCCTCCGGTGCCGCCGGTGTGCGCTCGGGCCTGATTTATTTTGTTATCGGTGACCTATCGAGTACGGGCAGCCGGCTGCCACTCCCCGAGTCCTTCAGCGCTCGGTGCCCCAGCTGCTGCCTTCGATTTGCATCGATCTCCCATCTCTGTAGCGGCCCAAGTTGCTTTTTTTATTGTAATCCCCTGTCGGTACCCCCGGCTGCCTGCCGAGGCTGGTGGGCGAGCGGAGAAGAGGGAGCTTTGTTCCCATTTAGCAGCTCTTATCAAATATTAGCGGCACTTTCCCACAGAAACATTCCGAAAATACAAAGAGCTGCTTTGAGTGGTGAGCAGGGAGAGATCGCCTTCGTGCAGAGGGGTCCTCGCTGGATGTGGTGTTTTGGTGGCGAGGCTCTCCTGGGAGCGGAACACTGATGTTGTTCTGAGGGTCTGGGTGTTGTGGATGGATTTGCTGTGGTGTCCTGCATGCGAATAGCTGGGGGTCCTCTAGAAATGCTACTAATTATAAGTATTGTCAAGCAGTGTTGTGCAGGAGGGGTGACCCCAGGAAAGGTGCAACCTGTTGGCAAAAGATCTCAAATGTGTTGTGCTTAGAAAAGGTCATTCTGTCTTAGCAAAGCTCATAAAAACAAAGTGTGCTTAGAAAGCTTGGCTGGTGGGAAATAGCCAGGGATGTCTGTTCTTGGTGAAGTTGCTGCTAGCGGTGTAGTGGTACCCTGGTATGGGTGATACAGAAAGCTTTTGGCAAAAATCCTGCTGACTCCAGTGAAATACTAAACTATGGGCTCGATAAAATCGCTGCCTTCCACTTATGCCTTGCATAAGTAGCTATTCTCCGTTCAGATACAAATGTTTCTTCCAGTGCTGTCTGCCATGAAATTCCATTTTCTGGACTCATTGAAGCGTCCTTTACTGCCTTTTCCTGTTGCTCTTTTTTTGGGGGAGGAGCTGCTGGGTTGTGAAGGCCTGCAGAAGCTTAATAGGAATCCCTAGAAGTGTATTTCCAGCTGCTTGCCTGAAATCCACGCTGCTTTAGACTGTTTGGGGTTGCTTGCCGTGCTGCTCTGCCTGGAAAGCTACTGTTACACTGATGGGTGAGAACTTGCTTCAGGTTCTTATCGCAACCTTACTTGCAGCCAGCATGAACCCATCTGTTTTTGTGCCAACACCACCTCTTCTCTTCTCTGGTGCTTTCAGAGTGTGCTTTGCTCTTGGCTTCTTCTTCCCAAGCCCCACGGCTGCTGTTTTCCAGGTTAGCTGCCTATCTCTGCCGTGCACATGTTTGCTTAAACGAACCCCAGAATGTGACTGACCCAAGCAGGTCTCCTGGGGATGCCACACGGTGTCACACAGAGTTCCTTTGTGCCGTTGTCTTTCACCACTCCATCAGGGTGGTGGCTTGCAGGTCGCAGCAGAAAGCTAATATCCAATCTCTTGTTCCATTGCATTAAAGACCTTCCAGCTATTCAGACAGCTTTTTGAGGAGCCTGAAGCGCGTGGCCTTGCCTTGCTCCATCCCACCTGTATTTCTCTTCCGTGGGAGTTTCTGTGCTGCTCCAATTCTCTGTACTGCCACCAATTCAACTTTTCAAGCTGAAGTTGCTGCTGGAAAATGTTCCGGTAAGGCTGATCCAGATGACGGGTTCAGAGAGCATTACAAGGGGAGCCGTTAGCTGGTGAGGCTGAGGACAGCATAACCTGTGGCTGTCTTAGACTCATTGCCCTTTTTTTGGTGGATGTCTCTTAAATTGCCGCTTCTTCGGAAGCAACCAACTGCCACATGTTTCAGGTTGCATGTGAACTCGTCTATAATGCCATACAGAGGGCCTTCAGGTGATCCATCTGGCCCAGAATTCTGCTTACTGGTAAGCAGCAGCAGGTGCCAAGGATAGGAGCACACAAATATGGCAGTTTTGAGGAAATATTGCTCTGTTTTTCTCATTCCAACATTCTGTGACCTTCCTGAGCTGGGCTTAATAAGAGTTAAATCTTGTGCCCTGCCGGGGATCTGCCCACTCACTTGAATCATTGTGGTGCTCAGAGGACACTAAGCATGGAGACTACTTCTTGTGTAGCCCACATACAGGGAAGGGACAGAAAACAACAGGGATGTCAAAAGGAAAAAAAAAAAATAGCAAGGAGTAGATCTGGAACAAATTGCTTCTTCACTCTTTCCATGGTATTGATAATTTCAGGAGACTCCTTTCTGGGGGAATACACTGCTGAAGTCCTGTTCCTGGGCGCTGGCTTCAGCTCTTTCTGGTGATTTTCTTTGGAGTTCATCATTTCTGATGTCCTGTGCTTTGATTCTATCACCTACTTGTGTCTTGAGGTTTTGCTGCAATTCCTTAGAGTCACTGCCCTTATTTACTGATAATGTTAAATTATTCAGAGTGGCAAATGTTGTCATCTCAGTATTGCCTTCCTTGCACCGTTCAGTAGAGTGGAGCAGAGCAGAAAGCAGCTGTGAGTCCCTCTGCTACAAAGATGATGCCCTTCTTCCCTGGTTCTTACGTGCATTTTTTTAACCAGTTACTTAAGTTTTTGAAGAATTTTTCCTTTTATCTCGTGACAGCTTTGCTCCCTGCAGACTTTTGGTGAAGGATTCAGGTACCCAGCACAGCTTTGAGCAGGAAGCTATGCAGGGCATGTCCCCATCCTGCTCTGGCACGATACGGTGCCTCGGATTCTCCTGTCCCACAGCGTGGTCCGATCTCATTGTGGTGGCTCATACTCAGCTTCTTGCTGTTGGAGATAAAATGAGGCACCGCCACCCTTCCTGCGTGTTGCTGGGGAGAAGTTGCTTTATGATGTTTAAGAACTGGTCCTGGTGTTGCATGTTGACACAACGCTCAGTGGTTTGTGTGGAGGCTCAGTTTAATTCCGTGCTTCCTGCTTGTCCAACCCCCTGGTGAGCACAGCTCTGCTGCTGTCGCTGCTGGTGCGGCTGAAGCCATGCTGGTTTGAGCTTGGATTTCTGATTCCCTTCTTCATGACACGTTGAGCTTGGATCTTGCAGAAGTTCAGTGCTTGGACACCGAGTGTCCTGTTGACCCCTCTGCCCTTCCCTGTGGTTTCAATGTGTGCTGCCCCCGCATTGTTGCTTAGAAAGCAGGTGCTTAAAGAGTTTCTCCATCATCTTAACTTCCAGTGTTGATGGAGGAACACACACACGCCTCAGTTTTGGCTTTCCATCCTATTTCACTTGTACTAACTTTCATTTTTCTAGCTTTGATTTCCATATGGCTGCCCCTTGCCCCCCTGTAAGATGAGATTTTATGAATCAGCTTCTCTTCCCCCAAAAGCCACGTGATCCTGGGACACATGTTCCCCTCTCTGCTCTCGTGCTGAAGTGTCAGAGGAGTCTTTAATCTCTATTCCTGGTGCCCATTCCGAGTGCTGTTTTGATTGAATCAGACCCCTCATTCTTGTACAGGCTTCCAGTTGTTCAGAAACCTCAGTTCCTCATGAGTTGGAGCCCGAGTGTGGGAGCAGTTCTTTGAAATGCTGTCACGGAGCTGTTGGTCATCGGCTCCTCATTCTCAGCCCCCAGAAACTTCCCCTCATCTGTCAGCAGCGCTCGCACAGACCGCAGCCAGCAGCTCCTTCCAGTGTTGTTTCAGAGTGCGTCCTTGCAGAAGGAGGGGGGGCTGAGCAGCCTCTGGAGCTGGGCGAGGTTGGTGGCTGTGGGGAAGTGATGGCAGCAGGCAGCTTGAGCTGCGGAGGGCTGAGAAAATGGAGGGCTTTGAGGTGCAGAAAGCACGGGTTGTAGGATAGGTATGGGAAGGTAAACACCTTAGACTTGTGCTTCCTTAATCATTACGTTCCACATTAAATCCCTATCTTCTAAAGATGGAGGAGGTATTCTAAGTCTTTGCTAGATGTCTCTTCAATTTCTGGTTCAGAAATCCAGACCGCTCATGCAAATAAAGCAGTTGGCACGACCGGCACGGAAGCACAGATCACTGTGAGGTCATCTCCATTTTCTCTTGGCGTTTCCTATGTTACTCCTTTAAAGCCTATTTAGAGCAGCTCATGTTCCCAATGGATAGGTGTCTCTTACCTGTCTGAGTCTTCTGTTTTGGTTTGCTCGTCTGTGAGCAAATCCCTTCTGGATAATAACTTAATAGCCTGAAGAACTGACAGCCATCCTACCCAGAAGATTAGGCTGACAGTTTGCGCTTTGTGGAGGCAACCGAATGGTCTTGTTCCCAATGCGGGAATTGGAGATATCTCACAACGGAATACAGAAACTGCTTTCTGTCTGCCTGTGCTATCCTGCTGCTCTTTTTTTCCCTCTTAGATTATGTTATGACATTCCTTTAGACCGGGAAAACTGCAGCTGTTTACAAAGAAACGAACTTTTCTTTGCGGTCCTGAACCCGCTGTCCTTTCTCTGAGGCTGTCACGTCTCTGTCGTCTCGCAGGGTGAGCTGGCCATGTAGCACGTGCTATGGTAGAGAGCAGCCCACAGCTTGTTAACTATCTTGAGTTCTTGCTGTCCCATATATGTCTTTTAATGTGTATTGATAAAGCTTGATGAGTTTGAGGCTTGAATAATGCTAAGAAAACTCTGGAATAGCAGCTTTCTATAGAGTCCCCCTTGAATCCCCCACCCCCTCTCCCATTTCACAAGGAATTGTAATTTCTAGTGCCACAGCTAGGCTAAGGAAGTGGTAGGAGAAACCTGCTTTTGAGTTCTGCGAAGCCAACCAGCCTGAAGCATGCTTCTTCATCTATTCATTTCGCAAAACACAATAGCCTCCATCTTAGCAACTTGCTGTGGAGCTCAGTTCATGTTTTAAATCATCTTAGGCAGCAATAAATCTTCCCAGCTTATGAGACTGAAAATTGTGTGAGTTTCCACTTAAGCACTAATCTTCGTTACACCTGTAATTAGAGTAACATCTTGTTTGCAGAAATAACAACCCGAGCTCTGCTTGTTTGCTAGCTGCTGCACGTTCATTTCTGAGTATAAATCAGAGGGTTGATTCATAACCAGTCTTTTTTTTTTCTTTCATGTTAGTAGAGACCATACTGCAGGAAGGGGGGAATAAGGAAATCTGTTTGCATCTGTGTAGTCTTGCTCATGGCAAGGAGAGGGATATGAATGGAGTTGTTTTCTTGTGACGGGTTTTTTTGGCTGAGTTTCTAGAGCATAGCAGTCGCAGGGTCTCAGGCTTGCTGGGTCTTCAAGTTTGGTTCCTTGTGAGTCAAAATTCCTTGTATAGGCTTGACTTCTTCTTATTTAGGTCAGTGAAAAACAACAAATGAGAGGAAGTCCTGTGCAATATGGCTTATGAAGTTGTTCCACTGCAGGAGACAGTTCTGGCAAATAAACTGAAACAACTGTGCTTGTGAACATTTCCAGGTGCTTCATCCCAAGTGCTGCAGCAGCCCTGGTGGAGCGGCTCTGGCTGTCCTCAGGTACCTTCTAACTGTCCTTGTGATGCACGAGGCTGGCTTCTACAGCTTTGTTTTATTTCCTAGATCTTGAAAGAGCAAGCTTGAGTGAACAAATGAAAACTTATTAACCTGTAACATCTTATTTTAATGAGGCAGAGACCGCACGCTTTGTAGCTGTCTCTTTTCAAGGCTGTTAGACTTCAAAGGTCTCACCTTCGGGATGCTGATGGAGGCTTGTTCCTGCTGTTGCTTTTCAGCAGAGTGCTCTTGGCAGAGCTGAAGCTGCAGGTAACCCCATGCCCGTGTGCTTCGGGAGGGAGGGGTTGTGGCAGCTCTTGCCCTAAGGAGCCTGGATGCTTTTGAAGTGCCTTCCAAAATGCTCTGTGTGCTTCCACCAGGTTCTTCACCACGCCAAGCGCTTGCTGCCTGTTTGCAGTCTCATTTTGGATTACCTTGGCTGGTGTAGCTGCTGGCAGGGCATCAGCAGCAGGTTGGATGATTTCGAGGTCCTCGGCTTCCCCAGGTGATCATCCTGCAGCTGAGACCAGGCCTGCAGCCACTCAGGCATCTGATACTGCTTCCCAGCCGTCCTCTGTTTGGAAAGGTTTTGACAGGTTTCTAATTCTGAAAAAGCTCTGTGCAGTGTTGGCGGCACTAAGGCTCCAGTTTTACTCGTGATAGATGCGACACCAGTGATGGTAAATCATTGTTAGGCTGTGTTCTGCTGTTGCAGCAAGAGTATCTGTGCTGAGATTTATATTATTCAGTGGTTGCGATCCAAAACTGGTTTTAGGCTCCAAACCAATATGCAGTCCTTTGTCTAGACTTACTGGATATAGCCCTGGTGCTCTGTTGGTTGTTTTTCTCAATCATTTCTCAATGCTAGCAGTTACTACATGTGCCAGAGTGCCTTCACTCGTCAAGATCTATGACTTGGGGCGTGTTGTTCTGGAAGCACTTGTTTTGTTCCTTCTGGTCTGTGCAGATACAGGGCTTTGACAGAAAGGGAACAATGTGAGCTAGGGCTGGTTGTGGGGATCCCTGCTGGCCAGCGTGCTGCAGGGACTGGCTCAGGTGTGAGGAGCGGTGCTGGGAGGAGGACTGGGTGCTTGGGCAGCCCCTGTGCTGCCAGCTGCTTTCAGAGCCTTGGGGTTGAAAATGATTTGTAGGTATGGAGTTGGACCGTGGACCCTCCGCATCTACTGCAGGAAGCCCTGCGCTCGTTTTGGTGTGATCTCAGTCATCCTGCTTTTGTTGTTAAGTGCCACTGAGCTAATGCTCCAAAACACAGAACCTACCTGGATGTCCTGCAAGGTGTGTGAAGCTGGCAGGGCTGACACAGGGAGTGCAGATGTTCCCCAGGGCTATCTTCAAACCAAATTCTCTTTCTCACACATAGATTCTCTTGAATGCTTGCAGCAATCCTGGACTTTGAACCTCAGCTGAGTGCTGCAGTACTGATTCCGATCCCAGGACCCAACACACATCTCGTGCTGGAGAATCTGAATCATCCCCATCTTTATGGCTTTCAAAATCGCTAACTGTCACAGAGCTGTTCTCTGTGACACCTTTGGGTAAACTGGAGCCTGTCTTTGCAAACTGTTCAGTCAGTCTCTGGTGACGCTGACAAAAGTTTGAGTAATCCTCGTGTTCTGGCAGATCAGCTTTTCCACGGTGTGTTGTAGTTGTAGCGTTAGAGTAGGAAATATGCTTGCTAAGGAGGTGTTCCAAAATACATTTGTGCTGAAACCCCATCTGTTAAACCTTCTTGATCTCCTGTCTTACAGTCTAAAACTGAATGTAGTAATAGTTTACACCACTTGAGCAAGCCTACCTTAAACAGAGCGGCGGAGCCCCACACTGATTCTGTGTAGTATTTAACTGTCCCTCTTCTGATGAGTGGAGTTGGGGTACCCTGCTAATAGCTTTGAGGTCATTTGGAACTAAATGGAGTCAACTCTTCCAAGGGATTTACCCTTGGACCAATGCTCAACGCCACTGTCCTTTCTTTCCATAGCTAATAGAATCTCCTGAGGCACAGAGGGCTAAATTTAGTCTTCCAGCAAGCCAGGTATGACCTTGTGTTACAAGGGCTTCTGCTGCTCATCTCCAGATATCTAAATCAGAATGTAAAGGCTGCATTTCTGGGATAGGCAGAGCTTTGGGGGATCAGTGACGCTGGAAGGCTTTGTGTGTCGGATAATCGGCTGATGCTTTCAGTGCTGTGCTGGCAGTAATTCCCAGTCCGGCCGCAGCTCCGCAGGCCCAGCAGCGACCTGCTGCACGCGGCGGCGCTTGGCGCTGGGCTTCGGCAGGAGCTGACCTGGTAGGCAGCTGGCCTTGTGGGCAGTGAGCGCAGCTTGGTGGCTGCTGCGCTGAAGCCTGCGGGTTGAAAGTGAAAGCTGAAGCAAAGCTTCTTTGTGCGGGTGTGATTTCTTAAGTGTGCGAATGGCAACAGTCCTCTTCAAGGGGAGGCTAAATTTATCTCCTAGAAGCTAGAGAAGAACTCTGCTCTGTACAGAAGCCATCAGGGCACACAAGGAGGTAAATCCATGCAACAAAATGCGTGCCAGGGCTGTCCGGCTCTGCGCTGTTTGCCTTGACCTACATGGTCACTTGCTTTTTGTGTCTAATTAAAGACACAATTTGTCCTGTGAGTGTAGTGAGGAGCCTTCACTGGGTCCTAGAGCCTATGACTTACGCCTTTAATGTGTAATCAAGCTGTTAGAGTTTGTCTGCCATCTGCCAGAAGTGCCAAACTTTCCTGCAGCTGGCAGTGTGCTGGCAGCTGAATGGGGAAAGCTGGGAAGTAGAGCAGGACTTTTGGGTGTCTGCTGTGCTTTCTTGTGTTTAGAGTGCAGTGAATGGGGTGGCTTTTTAGCTTGTGGAAAAAACTCTTTGCAGGTGAGTGGGCCACCCCTTATTGTGTGGCATGGGCACGGCTTGCTGACTGGGGTTGCAGAGCTGACCTGTACTCCCAATAATTCAGTCATTGCTGGTGGTCTCCCGCTTGCTACAGGTAACACATATGGTTGCTTGAATTCTTTGGGGGCTGAAGCATCAGTCTGATGAAGTACTGCAGTCACTGGGTAATGCTGAGTGAGTTTCAGTAAGTGGTCAGAGAAGGCTGTGGTCAGCAGGTCTGCGTAACAAATGCTCTTAGGCTGTGGCAGGCGTGTCTGTGCTAACATCCTTAATCCAATGGTTCCAGATGCTGGAGCTGTTCCTATGGCATCTGCAATCGTTATGAATGGTGGCAAGATACCAGCAGAGGATTTTGTGATGCGGGTATTCATGTATTCCATCTTCATGAGCCCCTTCTTCTGGAAATATGGAGGAGATGGGATTTCCTAAATTGAGCTGGAGCTGCTTGGTTTGTGGATACCTGGAAGGGAGGGCTCAGCATGCTGCACACAGCTCCAGCTCTGCCGTGCCACGTGAAGTCAGAGGAGCTTTGTCACACAACGTTCTGTGGTTAATGTGTAAAGGCGTTTCAAGATGGGGTGGGTAGAAACCGAAACCAGGCAAATTGAAACAAATAATAGGAAAAAAAATAGAAATAGGGGACAAATAAGGTAATTGAACATGAAGTTCAGTCACTTTAAAGGGGAAAACTGCTTGTATTCCCCCTTTCTATGTAGAAAGTGGGAGGAGGTGATGATAATGCTTCCCTTCAGCTCTCCTTGTGTGGGATGGTGAGCAGCAGTTCCTCTGCAGGTGCTGATCTGCTAATAGGCCGGAGTTGGGCCGTCACAACAACGAGTAAGGCGTGCGCCTATGAATGTCCTGCTCTGCCATACTGATTACATGAGGTCAGCAGGGCATCAGCAGTGCTGGCTTTGGGTGTGTTTGTGGCATGGCTGACAAACTGAGGATTGCTTTGGTAGGCTCTTAGCTTGCTGAACCATGCCTGCTAAAAATCTTAATCTGATTTAATCGAAGATTGGTCTGTCAAGCCACGCATTTCCCTGTCAAAACATGAAGAGGGCTTTTTAGCATGTGCGAGCAGCCGTTGATGAAGTTTTGCACCTAAACACAAAAGCTAGGAGCTTGATCCTTTCTTGGTAGTGATATCCCACAGTGAAGTGTTGAACGCTTGGCAGGCTGCGGTTGGAAGTGCCCTGCCCAGAAGGGGATGTCTGGGTGCTGCCTTTCTGTGCCCTGCTCCTGCCGCCTGTCAAACCTGTTTGTGAGGTGCTCTGCCTCTGACCCGGCACTAAGCTCTCCAGGTACTGTCAGGTGGTTTTCTCCTGTTGCTATAATGAGGTAGACTTTCTCACAAATGAGGCTGATAAGGGAAACAAGCCAGCAGGAGTTCCTGCTTGCGATTGCTGAGTTTCATGGACAATGTGGTCTGGGTTTTCTTGGAAGATCTCATTTCATCCTTCTGCAAGTTCAGGCTGTAAGCATCTCCCATCTTCTAGAGTGCGTATGTATTGATTTTCCTAGACTCTTAACGTTCTCAGGTAGTTTTCTTTCAACTACTACGACTGTTGCAGGAGATAACTGGGTTTAATGTGTGTGCGTATGTTAATAATAAAACCTTTCTGGTTAGTTATTGTTAACCAGCTTATTAGCGTCTTCTAGAAGGTTGTGACACATGGAGGAAGAGAACAAGGAGGGATTAAGAGAAGCTGCAGAGCAGCTGAAGTCTGCTGAAAGGGAGCTCTTGAGGAGCAGCTAAGGTGCTGATGGGTGGAGGCTTCTCCTAGAAGGAGGGCTATCTGCATCAGATGTGTGTACGGGCTTTCTGCTCTGCAGAGTTCACAGCCTGGACCTGTCAGGTAGGCAGAGCAGACCCCAAATAGCTGTGTGGGTTACTGACTGGTGCTCAGCTCAAGGCATTTCTATGCTGATAGCATCTGGAGTATTAAGGAGTCGGTGAGATGGTGTGTTGAGTGTGAGACTGCTGAGCAAATCATCACAGCAGTAAGTTCTCTGACGGGTGGTTACATTTCTTTCACAGAATGCGTGAACTAAAGAAACTCGTGGTCAGATGCCTATTAAAGGCATCTTGCAAGGAAACTCCTTGAATGAGATGGATATTTATAATTTTTTTTAAGTGTGCTTCAAATCCCTTTTGGGATAACTTCTTTCAGTCTTCAGAGGGGTTTGCCTCTTCCAGAGAAGACTAGGAGTGGAAATGCTCCTTGTACAAATGCCTATCAACTCCTTAAGTCTCATGGTGTAAACCATAAAGGGACCCTTTGGAGAGGAGGAGACCCAAAAGATGAGCAAAGTGCACGGTGATGATGGTGCAGTGTAGAACGTGATCTGGTACTGGGTGTTTCACATGGGTATGGTGAGTAGAGGCATCTGAGAGATCGCTGCAGTGTTCCTGAGTGCCTGATTTGATATCTCTAATTTAAAATCTCACTAACGAACATAACCCAGCATTGATACAGTCCAGATGTGTGCTGGGTTCCAGCCCTTCTCACTGACTTGCCTTGCACCAGAACAGTAGTCAGCATGGTTGCACTGGGGAGCTCCATTCCTGCCTCAGAGGAAGCAAAGCAGGAGGCGGTGTGCTTGTTTTGCATCCTTACATACAATGAGGGTGGCCCTGTTCTACCTTCTCACCTGTTGCTCTAGTATTTCTGTTATCAGAACAGGGCTGTGTCTGTAGCAGCTTCTGCACCAGCTAAAAAGCAGGTGTTTTGCATTAGGGTGTGTGCCTCTTTCTCCTCGAGCCATGCGGTGTCTTCCACTTCTGTTGCTTGCGTGGTGTCTGCAGCTATGGGGGAAAAGGCTAAGTGCTCTGGAAGGGAGAAGTCAGCTACTGCTGGGGTGAGTTTTCCCACTTTGGTCTTCCAGCTTTGGAGGCTATATTGAGCAGGTTAAGTTTTGCGAAGGATAAAACACAGTTATGTTTGAGCATCCTCAGCGAGGCTGTGATGCCATCGTCCGCTTGGGCTGACGTGTCCTTGAAGCACCAGGTGATTCATTACCCCTGAAAACGTGCAGCCTGGCTCCTTTTGAGAACACCCTGTGGGCACGTGTGGTGAAAACCTTGCCTAATGAAATGTAGGAGAAGCAGGGCTGTTCTGAATGACTCAGGGTTTGAAGAATTTTATTTTGTTGTATTTGTGTGCCATAAGTAGGACTATCTGAACGTGTCCACGTGTTTTCTCTAGCTTTTTGGGTCGTCTCATTCAAGGCATCGTTATGTTCCCTTTCGTTGCAAAGACTGTTGGTGTTGGTTTTGGAGCCTTCAGCACCTTGCTGCTAGCTAAACACTGGTTTCCTTTTGCACAGGCTGGTAGGAATGTGTGCAGGCTTTGCTTTCTGCAGGCTCTGTGTAGAGCACAAAGTTCTGGTTGCTCTTCTGCTTTTGTAAAGGGAAGGCTGCAATGGAGACCCACTTGCTGTACTCTGCCACATGTGCAGTGTGTGGGCTACTCATGTGAGTTAAGGGAATTGAAAGATGTTAAAGGGTTTTTACAAAGCTCTGCAAGCAGCAGTGTGGGGTTTTTTACTTACTTTTACATAGGTGTCAGACGATAAATACTGTTCTGAGTGCTGCCCAAGTATACAGTGCAGAATAAAAGCTGAGTTTTTATTCTCCAGTTGGGCAGAATAAATGTAGATGTCAGCTTTGGGGTGTATTCAGAGAGGAATTTGCAAATTACTGAATGTGCAGAGGAGCTCTGCTGCAAGCACAGTCGTGAAGGCATTGAGCTGTGTGCCCAGCTCTCCTCCAGGTATCGCTGGTAAGTGTTTGTTCCCGGTGAAAAACTTGCAAATTACCTGGCAAGGTAAGGCTTTTCTTTCTGATGCAGCTGCTTTCTGTGTTTCAAGGGCAGATGGCCTCAGTGCGTAGTCTGGGTCTCTTCTGCTGTTACAGCTACGAGGCATAGCTTTAATATCTACTGGTAACTAGCAAATAGCAGTGCATGTTTATTCCTTGACTCTTACTTATTTGTTCTCTGCAATCAAATTGAGTCCTTTGGTTTCCCTTCTGACAAGAACTGGTTATCTTTACTCAGCTTAAAGGGCAGTGCTGGCTTAGCTCAGGTCACGGCAATGAGGTGCTCAGGGCTGGAGGTGGGAGGAGGGAGCTTCAGCTGGAGCTAACTGCAGGTGGGATCAGGAGCAGAGCTGTTGAGGTGGAGTAGGGCTGCTGGGGCCACCAAAGGCTTCTGCAAGGTCAGAGAAGCTGGGCAAGCCCAAGAGAAGGCTGTGCTGAGCACTGCTGAATGGCCAAAAGCCCACACTAGCTTGGGAAGACCCAGGAATAAAAGCTGAAGGAGCTACATCTGCTTTTCCTCTTCTTTTCCTTTTCTTTCCCTTTCCTGGGTATCTGCTGCTAGCTCTCCTCTGGTTGCTGAAGGTTAGGAACGTGACCACCCCGGAGTTTTGAAACTCCTCGTGTTCAGAGAGTTTGTCTTTACTGCTCTTAGTTGTCTCAGTAGCTTTGGTTAAAGGGCTGTGGTGGGAGAGAATGAAGTCCTGAGTGGTGGTTTAAAAACAAGCAAAAAATCCAACCAGAGCATGGTGTGTTCCTCAAGATAGCTTATGTGTATCTGTTGGTTGAAACATGTTGCCTTCTCGAGGGAGGGCAAGCTTTTCTCTAGACAAAACTTGTGAATGCTGACATGCTGGACTTGGAATAGAAGTGTTGCAGGCTTCTATGCCAAAACTGCTCACTAGTATTGATGTCTCCTGAAAAGACTTTCCTGCACACCAGAAATGATCTGCAGAGACCTCATTTTTCCACGTGGGTGTGAAGCACTTTAAATGAAAATGTGCTGACCCAAACGTGCATTGCTCCAGGTCTGATGGGGGATTTCTCAAGTATGGCTCTGTATGCCACCAGTCCAATTTCTCACCATTGAAACCTGATGTGTTGTCCTTGCTCTTAAGGTTTGTTCCATCATCTAATACCAGTGGCAGCTTTTTGACCCCTCTTTCAGTGCTGGCTGGTGCAAAGACTTCAAAGTGGGGTAGCATCCATTAGGTTGGAATTGTAATATTGCTCTGTGCATTAAACTTGAACCTTTTTTTTTTTTTCTCCAGTATTATCCAGAGGTTCGTGCTGCTAAATGTCAATAAAATGATAATGAGGTGAAGAACAAAGATCCCAAAACTGTGTGCATACCACCTGTGAGCCCTGTGAGGAAGGGTTTTGTAGCGTCACTTCATGCTGTGATGGAAGCAGTGTCCTCTGGGAGCTGAGCAGCATCTGTAGAACGCCCTGAATTTTTTAGTGCTAGGCTCTTGAAATCATCTCTCTTGGCTCCCACTGCTGCAGGTCCCCAAGACGAAGTGAGGAAAGGAAGGATCTGGCTGTGTGTTAAGATACAGATGTCCATTGTTGAGGTGCCTTCGGGGATGTTGCCTGGGAACCTAAAACAGGAAAGTTGGCTTCTCAGCTGCACTTCTCTTGGAAAGTAATGGGGAAGAAAACCTTGCAAGGCTGAAAGCTTCTGTATTCCCGTCCTTCCATTTCTGGCACCCTAAAGTAGAGATATTCCTGAGGAGGGTGGCACAGTGGGAACTGAGGCATCCTCATGGACTGGCTCCCCCTGCGTGCTCCTGTAAGCCCAAGGCTTGGCGTTCAGCATGTATATCTCCAGGCCCAGCGAGTGCCATCGAGGAGATGTCACAGGAAGCTCGCCAAGCGTCTGGAGGTACTAATTAAACACACAAAGGCTTAATTGCCTGTCAAAAGCTGGAAGGGGCTTGTGGCTTAGGACAGCCTCTTTCATCCTCATTCCTTCTTTCAGTAGCGGAAGAGGTGCGCTGCACTGTGTTCTGCATAATTTGAGGCTTTCTGAACATGGCTACCACAATAACTTGTGCTCCAACCGGGCTGACCACATATTCTCACTTGTGACCATTGCTATAGAGGTGGCTATTTCATGCCATGCCAAGCACGGCTCCTGGCTTCTAGTCCAGATCTGCCACGTGCTGAATCATGCAGGGTCCTCCCCTTACTTCGGGTTTCTCTGCTTTGCCGGAGCAATCTTGCTGCCAGATGGGGTTTCTGGGTGAGCAGCCCAGCACCATCAGCCTGCTGCCGGGTCAGACAACGGCTCTGCCTTGTGAGCTCGGGTTGCTCTTGAGGCTGAGTGCGTCTGTGAGGTGCTGCTACGTGGGGCTGGGAGCAGCGGTGTTTGCTGAGCTGAAGGTTGAAAGGTCTGGTTGCAAATGGCCCGCGTGAGGTGAGGATGGGTTTTTGGGATTGGCCTTTGCCAGCAGGAAGTTGTGGAGATACACTGGGGATTTTCTTGTGTGATACTTTGACTCCTCCGTTCTTGCCAATGTTGTTCTTCCAGCAGAACATGAATAATAGCTAACCTCTAGTTTAGCAGAGCGTGAAATAATCTGTTTACTCTAGGAATAGCCCAGCTTCCTTGTTGGGAGGTGCCAGTTCTTAATGAAAGTTGGTATGAAGTTGAAGATGCCAAGTCAGTCTTTGGTCAGGGATCCCTGATAGGAATTCGTGTGTGTGTTCCTGCCTTCCTCTGAAGTGTAACTAGAGCATGTTCAAGGTGGCAGAAAAGTAAGCTTCCCCTTGTGCTCAGTATTGAAATACAGGGACTGCTTCATGAACGGGATGCTGCTACCCTTTACCCAGGTGACCCAATGAAGCTGCAATCCCTTCTCGCTGCACACAGAGAATTGACAATTTTCTAGTTCTTGTAGGGCTTGGGTTGGGACAAGTTCGGCCAGTTCTTCCTTGCTGTGATGTTTGACCCGGTCAAAACACTTAAAACTTGAGCACAGGGTAGAACTGAAGTTTGCCTTAAGTGCTTCCTAATAAGCATAATATTAGGAGGCACATTCAACCCAATGCCTTTTCGTATTAGAAGAATGGAAAGGCTGAGTGCTGAAGCTGTGGGGCAGGTGCCTGGCTTCATTCACAATGGGTACAGGTAATTGTGGTGAGGATTAATAATGGTGCCTGCTGTGAGACTTTTGAAGTCGTGCAATGCCACTGAGCAATCCTCATAACTTCTTGTACACAGTTGAGGAATGACACTGGAAGAACGTGTGTATGACTTGGGCTGGACTGACAAGAAGTTTATAGGAGTACAGGCAGAGTGAAATCCTGTGTGCTGGAGTCGAAGCGGTGCCTCTTGGACGCTCGGCGATGGCTTTGGTGTATTTGTTCTTCACACTGGGGACAGCAAAAATGCTCTCCTGGCTGATGTGCTGGGGCAAGTGATGGGCATCTTCTGCTGTGGCTGGCATAGAGGGGTCAGTAGTTACAGAACAAGCTATTGGAGAGAGTATGGACCCTTAATCTTCTACCCCTGCTTTAGTAGCTGCGAAAACGCAGCTAGAAGTGCAAGCTCTGCACACCCCTGTGCATATGGGAGCTGGTTGCTCATAGCCCAGTGCAAAGCAGCACATGTGGGAACCCCTCTTGTACATGGCTGTCCGCTTTTTCACAACTTGAAGTTATTTTTTTTTTTAATGACTTTTGTGGGAACAGTCCATGCCTTTTCTGCTAAGGAAGCTGGATGCCTCTGCTTTGTGTGCAGGACAGAACAGCCTGTATCTGCTCATTCAGAGCAGAGCTTTCAAGAAATGCTGTGAAACAGTTTCATTTTAGTTCATCCTTCATATCCCTGTCGCAGAGGCTGTGTGCTCTGAAGGGTGTTGCGTGAGGAAAAAGGTGCAAACAAAACAAACCCCATGTGCTTCCTTCTGACCACAGCACCTGGGGCATGGCAGGACACACAGCCAGCCCAGGGGTGCTGCCTCGTGATTTGGGAACCTGTTTTCCAAGGTGGGGAAATGCTGTTTCCCAGAGAGACAAAAAACATCTGTAGTTGAAGAAAACCCTGTTGCTGAAGTACATTCATAGCACAGAAAGCTGTTTGTTTGCTGAGACGGGGAGTAAGTAGAAATAGTAGAGGTTTTCTACAAGTGATTTGTCTGCCGGCATGCTTGGAAGCTGGTGTTCTAGTTTTAGCTGTTACGTTTAGTTTCAGTGTTACATTTCAACTTTCTCTTGCCTTCCAGTTTCCCTACAGAGATGACTGGCTAGTTGCTGTGCTGCTCCATGCCCTGGCACTCAGTGCCCTGTGATTTCAGATAACAAACACAAGAAGTGACTCACAAAACGTGTGGTGAGTACCTGGGGCTTTGAATTCGGGGGTGTACCAGCATGCTATCCTTATCTTTGCTCCTAAAAAGTATCTGGAGCGTCTATGGAGAGATGCCAGGAGACCAAATGCAAGTTGTTCCATTCTTGTTTCTGTTTTAATATATTCTCTCAGTTTTGCCAGCTTTTTTTTTTTTTTTTTTTTTTTTTTTTTTTTTTTTTTACCTGAAGTATCTGTGAGCTTGCATCTCTGATCTACTTTCCCTAGCTTCACTTTTAGAAGCATGAGCGTTGAGCTGAAAAACTGGTTAATTGCCATGCTGCCTGCCAAGTGTGAGTGTCTGCAGCAAGGAAACTGGGCAGGATAAGTCCCAGAGCTTTTGTGAGGAGATGAAGCTTCTCAAAATGTGCTTTAACTTTGGTAATGAGGTACCAGGCTGATGTGCTCTGTAAATGAGATTTGTTCCAGTATGGCAACTAGAATATGGGCTGGGTTGCCTGTTCTGGTAGTGCTCGCCTCTGGGACAAGCAGAAAACTCAAAACTGAAGCTGTTGTGAATTTTCCTCTCCTGAAGAGAGAAGGGAGAGCAAAGGTGTGTGTTTGGCCTTGGCATGGACAGAGGCCTCGCTTTCATTAGCCATTAATGATGAAAATAAACCAAACTAAGAGGCAAATGCATTGGGTGGATGAAGGCAATGACTTGGAGACAGCAGTGCAGGTCTCTCTGCTTGGCACACGTTTCCTGGGGGTGTTGGTAAGGAGTTCTGCAGGGGTGGTACCAGATTCGCTTCTGTGTAGGGTTTTTAATTGTGTCTCATCCTTTTGGAGTGCTGTTTCTACTTCTGGACAGAATGACTTCAGAAAACAAATGCCCTAAATTGTAATTTGCATTTTAAATTTTGTATGCAGCCTTATAAGCCTTTGACTTCTGGTAATTTCAGCAGGAGAGTGGAGGAGACAAATGCAAGGATGGCAGTTTGATACTGTTGGTAGCTTCCAGACTGGAGGAGAAATTGGTTTTCAATTTTGCTTGATATGGTATGTCCAGTAATTTTGCAGTTTTGCTCCTTGAAAGTAATTTATTGGGTTTTTTTGGTGCCAATTGTAAGAATGCTGTTGATAGTGTGAAAAGTGTTTCATTGGAGCAGTTCAGACTGATGCTTTTAACCTCTTAATATGAGTGCAACAGAAGACTGTAGGCATCTAACTCTGCTTCACATTTTTTGTATTGTTTTGTCTTAAAGATAAGCCCCTGGAGTCTGAAGCAGCCTGCTTAGGTGATGTGGTGTTGTGGAAGGTTGCTGCCAAGTCACTGCCTTGTTTTTCTTCTTCTCTGCCTGTATGAAGTCTGGGATCTTGGAAGGTTTCTATCAGATGCAACTGTTTCCGTGTCTTTGGGATCATAGTGTGCTTTTCCACTTGAGAGAAGCTTCTGCCCTGCTCACAGTGCTTAACTTCTTCCTCCCTTGCTTGCTTTCTGCTTCACCACTGGCACAGAGATGTAGATTTCTAGCACAGACTGCTAGGCAGTGGGAATGCTAAATCACGAGATGACCCAAGTGCATGTTTTTTAGTTGTTGAGGATGCATTACTGAAATTCCTTATCATAGAATCACAGAATGGCTTGGGTTAGAAGGGACCTCAAGGATCATCAAGCTCCAGCCCCCCCATCTCCAACTGATGCCTTATCAATTCCAAGACATTGAGAAGTGCTGCTTGCCTCAACCACGATCTTGCTCCCAAGCTGCCTACAATTATGTCCCTTTCCTGCATCCTGTCTTGTCTTTTTGTGTACTTCAACATTTAAACCAGCTCCAGATTTCCCATTTCATTCCGTTCCCCTGTGCTCCTCTGCAAGCCAGCACCACACTTGTGTCTTCATCTGTAAGATCTGTTTCAGGATCCTGAAGCATCCTGACTTCTTCCCACTTCCTGCAGAACCTGTGCCAGGCTCTTCTGCTTGCTCAGCTATGCTATGAAGCCCATCCAAGGGGGCAGCCACTGAATCTGCCGTGCTTTTCCCCACTGTGCTCAGCAAACCTGCCACGTCCCATTGGGAAGTTTGGCTTCAGAAGCACTTTCCTGGATGGCATGGATGAATAAGAGCAGCAGAAGCTGAGTTAATGGTGAAGTTCCTGGATTAAAGGGTTGTGAATGTTTAATCTCTGCTCTACTTAGTGAGTGCTTTTCTGCATAGCAGCAGATCCAGCACGTGCTGGGATGTGATGGAGTGGTGCTGGACATGCTGTGCTGTCTGAGCATTGGCGGGGATTGCAGAGCACACATCTCCATGCAAAAATCCAGCTGAATCCAAAATCTTACCCTTGATGTCAAGATTGGGTGGTGGCAGTGAAAGTTGTGGGTGCCTCTGTTGATCTGTGGCTGCACATGAAGTGGTCCTGATGATGTGTGGTAGCTAAAATATCCTTCTGTACAAGCAGCTTTCTAGTTGCATTAGTCATCCATCAAGCTTCTGGATTATTTAAGTGGTGCAGCTTTCCTCAAAGAACAGCAGTGTCTATTTGTAGAAAGGTACATCGTGTGAAGTGCAATTCCAGTATATGAGAGTTACGCTGCTCGAGATGTTCTCAGGAATGCTGCATCTCCTGCTGTGGGACTTTGTGATCTGTGAGGTCTGTACCAAAGGTCTGGAATTGTGGAAGGCTTCGGGTTGGTCTTGGGCACTCGAATAGTGCTGCCATTAGGGGTCCTTCTCAGCTGTGAGCCAGCAGTTGAGCAGTGTGCAGTTGAGCTGTTGGGTGCTGGGTGCAGGAGCTGATAAACCCGGAGGAAAAAGGAGCAGTGACCAAAAAGACGTGGTGCAGGTGGAGTATTCTGCTATGTACGGAGGCAGCCTATCTTAAATTTTTAATGACCAAAACTACCTTTATTTTTAACTCTTCTGGGATTTACTTAATCAGACTTAATCTGAGTCTTGAAACGCCTGGAGCTGAACTGGTCCTCTCTTGAGCCACAGTTCAGCTGTTCCTAGCAGTGCTGTTCATGGAACATCTCTGGGACAGCTGCTAACTAGAAGGTGAATTGCAGCACGATTGTATTTCCATCAACTTAGTAAAAACTTCTACTAAAGGGTTTTGTTGCTTTTGAATTTTTGTGCTGTAATGCATACCGGGTAACTTCACTGCATTCTAACCCAAGAATTAAGCACTGCTTTGTGTAACGTTTGAAATTCATAAGCTGGCAAAACACTTGCTCTTGCTTGTGCAGCCTGGCTTTTACGTAACTCATTATTTTTGCTCAAGTGTTGCAGATAGTCTGTTTCCTGTAGCAACAGCCACCAGATGTTTAGCTGAACAAGACTTAATTCTTTAAAATTGACCTGTAAGAAATGTGTGAAGGCGAACGTGGGGGTGGAACAATTGTATGTCGGCATGGTTTCCATTTACGCACTGAGAACCCTGCGAGCCTTGCCGTTTCGTTTGAGCAAGGATGGATCCTTCTTCTTTGTGCTGTGCTGCGAGGCCCTTCCCGTGGTTGTTAATGCTTCCATAACTGTGCTGTTTTGAGGCTGGGGGAAGGGAATCGAGCTATCTAATGAAGATTAACATCACTTGGGCAATCAGCACCGTGTGGGCTGGGTCTGGTTGATCTGCTACTGTGCTGATGATCCTGCTATGAGTGTCAGTTGTCAGCTGGACTTTGTACTGCCTGTGGTCAACCCGGCAGGAGGCAGATCCATCTGTATGGAAACCAAATCCTGCCTTGCTTCCTTTGGTGGATAAAGAGAACGCCCTGGTGTTTTATGGGTGATAAAGGAAGGACAAGGGGTGATGGCTTGATATTAAAAAGGATGTGCTTAGATTAGGTGTGAGGAAGAAATCCTTCATTAAGAGGGTGGTGAGGCCCTGGCAGTGCTGCCCAGAGCTACGCTGCCCCATCCCTGCAGGCATTCAGCACCCCGGTGTCAGCTGAGTGAGTTAGAGATTCCTCTGCTGGAAATGAGAGTGGTTTATTCCCAGTGGTTCTTCAGGGCGCAGTGCAGGTGCTCTGCTCATTCATGTAGGAATTCCAGCCTTTGTTTTGGTGCTTGTTCTGAAATCCTGGATGCCTCTAACAGAATTATCACACAATTTCAGGAGGAGGTGACTTGAATCTCCATTTCTTCTAGCAGGATATGAGGCTGGCGCTTGCATCAGGTTTGTGTATTCAGTCATTTTCAAAGCTAATGCATGATGACACGGTAAGGCTTTGCTGGAGTGAGCTTGTGAGTGAGGTGCTCTTGGGCTCCTTGCTGCGTTTTACTGCGGTCACCTGCTGTTGTCATCTTGGCACAACGAGCTGCATTTGTTTCTCCTTTAGCTTTATCCTAGACAGCTCCTTTTTGAAGTGTTATTGAATTATCTTGCTTACTAACTGAGGCTTTCATAATTGGAAAACTATGCTGAATTGAAATATCAACTAAATAATTGAAGTTGAGCATTTCCTATCCTGGTGGGAAGGGGAGGGAGGCTGTGCTACATCCCGGTGTTTCAAAAACATGTGAGGGTGGGAGATGTGGCTGCAGCTTCAGCAAGAGCTATTGCTGCTGCAGTTAACACAAATGAAAGCCTTTATGTTCTTGGCATGCTGCTATTATACAGGATACAAAGAGAGCTGCTGAAAATTACCAAACAGGGGAAGCAAACCTCCTCGAGAGCATGCATTTATTTTGAGTTGTTCGAAGAATCATAATGTCCAATTGTCTGCAAGCTTCCCAACCGTTCATTTAGTGGAACAGCAGTCTGACAGCTTGCTGGAAATGATGATAGCATCCCCCTTCAACTCTCCTTTTTTTGTTTCTTGTTATCTTCTCAGTGGGGTTCAGCCAGGAACCTGATGGAAAGCCACCGCCAGACTTGGGAGCGCTGGCCCTCGGTGCTTCCCGTCAGCCTGCCCTGCTCGTGGGCAGGGTGTCGCAGCTCAGCTTCTAATTGAAGGGTCCTGACCCTGACCTGTGGCTGCTCAGGGCTGGACTTGCTGCCTTCTGCTTAATTTCAGCTTCTCCCTTTGCTGCTAAATTGCTAAGGTTGTTGCAGGGCTGCTGCGTGTGGATGGAGTGGAGCATTCTGGAGATGCTGTGATTTGGAGCAGCATTTCAGACTTCAGAGGTTTTGGGGAGCTGATTGGGGTTCACCTACAGTTAGCCACTAGGAACAGCATGAAACAGAAAACGTTATGGAGATAAACTGATGGCTGTCTGAGAGTGGTTTGTGCACTTCCCTCAGGTTGTGAGAAACCTGGAGGTAAATGCTTCATTATTTCACTTGGAAGGCTTCTGAAGTTTTTCTCATCACCTTGAACCTTCTCACTGTGCCTCAGCACTCGCAGCTTGCTGAATATTAAACGTGTCACCGTGTATCTGAGCTACTATAAGAACAAAACCAAAAACAGTGCATATGGAGCTTTGACTCGCACCCAAACTCTGTAGTTGTGCTGGCATAAATAGATCTGTGAAAGCTGTTTTCAGACGGTGCAGGGATACTTGGTCTTGCTGATTTTGCTTATGTTGGGGAGGGGGAAAAACCACCAGGAAAAGTGAAGCTAATTAACTGATACAATATGTATCTGCTCACCAGATGGATTAGGTATAAGCTGCTTTCCTACAAACACTTGAATTGAAAAAATTGCCATGCAGTAACTGATCTTTTCCTAAAAACAGCCCAGAGCCTAGCATTAACATGCAGCTACCACCGTAATCCAGGAAATGATTCCCTTCAGAGGCTGTAAAATTGTAATCCTATTGCAATAAGGAGTGTAAGGGAGGTCAGAAGAGATGCAGGCATCACGTCACCTATATTTGGTACCGTTTTGAGAGAAACCTGAGGAACCCTTGCAGCAGTCGGGTCAGGTCCTTGCAGTCAAGTCAGTGGTGAACAACCACATGTTTGAGCATGGATTTGCTACTGCTCCTGGGACAGGCACCCTTTGGCAAAATGGTCCTGAGTTGACCTCTGCTGCATCTGAACGTGTGTGCTGTGGAAGAACAGCAAGGGATGGGACAGACAGGGATTATCCTACTTTCTTCCTGGAAATGGTAAGCAATTTCTAAAGGTAAACACAGTTGCTCTTGCCTGCTTTTTATCCAGCAGAAGCTTACAGCCTTGTAGTTCATTGCTGTTATAAGTGCAGGTTGGGAAGCTACTGTAGCTTGTGGTGTTTGACATCTGCACAGGGCTTCTTAGGCACAGTCAGGCAGTGATTCCTCCCTGAAGGGATTTGAATATATGTAGGTAGGCTTTCTCTGCTTTGGGAAAGAGGAAAAGTGATGGATATCTTGCTTGATCTAAGCTGTAGAGCATGACACTGAGAGCTGCAGATCCCCAAAAGCTACATAAATCCAGAAAGAAGTGGGACAGTTTTACTCAAAGGGAGAGAAGAAGTCCACCCTTGCTGTAATATATTGCTTTGGGTCATGCACAAGTCTATAGCTCCGATACAGAGAATTGCTGTGTTTTCCATGCTCCTGCAGCCTTGGTCAGATATGCTGCTGTCCATCTAAGGTGGCACCAGGTGGACCCATGGTCTGGTTTCTCATGCTCTGATTACTGGCGATGACTTGAGTTTTCTTTCGTATACAGTGAGTGACTCACAGGGATATTTCTAGCTGAATATGAAATCATTTCCAGGATTCACAGCACAGAAGTTGACTTCTGACACGTGAGTGATGTACAGCCAAATGCTGGGCTTGTTGTTTAGATACTATCAGGAGATGCTGCCCTTCTCCTCAGGAGTATGCTGTAGTTTTACTTCTTCCAGTGCAGAAGAAGTGCTTTGCAAGCTGAAGAGTTGGACTTGTTTGTTTAGCTTTCTCAAAGTCACAGAGTTTGCGTGGAATGGAGCAGACACTGTAGAGAAGTAATTCATCTTGGGAATACAGTTTAAAGTTGATGCTTTGTATTATGGCGATCTGTGGCTGTGCGAGGCAAGCTTTGCAGCCTTAGAGGCTCAACCGTTTCTTTATTTCCCTGAAGGTTTGGTGGTGGAAAAGGGTTTGGATGAGGGCTTTGTGCCATTCAGAGGACAGAGACCCTTGGTAGCCCAAGCACTTTGACTTCCCTTGTTGGCTAGGAGGCAGGTCTGCATGAGACAAGGGTAAAGAAACAAACCACTTGTTTTAGCCTTACATGCTCTTGTTGTTCATAGCTCCATCAGTTTGTCCGAGAAAGCCTTGGGCTCCCTTTGGAAGACTTTGGCCTCCAGATATTGAAACACATGGAGTGATGGCCTTAGGAGTTGCTCTCGAGCATTAAGTACCTTAATGTTCCCAACTTTGCTATTTTTCCTTTTTTTTTTTTTTTTTTTTTTTTTTTTGGCAGCCTGAAGAGTCATTTCACTGCACTTCACTTTGGGAAGGGAAGATAAGTCTACTCAGAGCTTGATATTACAATAAGGTGGAATAAGGTGTTGTCTGTGCTCCACGAGATCGATGCTTGTGAAATGAATGCTAAAGGTCCATGTGAAGAGAGCTGTCTGCAACTAGTCAAAGGCAAAGCAGCACATGCTCGTCAGGACGTGTGTTGTGTGGTTACAAATCTCCACAAGCACACGTTCTGCATCTCCTCTTAATTCTAAAAGGTGCTCCCATCTAGATTTAAGAGTGAAGTTTGAAAGGGCAGAATACAAAGCTTTCAAGGGCCTTTTTGCTTTCCTATCCATAGCAGCATGGAAAGCTGCAGGTTATCACAAGGTTATTGCGGAACTTGGAGCTGCAAAATGTCAAACTGGCAGGAATTCCTTGAGGCTAATGCTGTCAGTGGGTGACATGGGAAGGGGAAAGTGTTCATCTACTCTAGTTTCCAGTTTAAAAGTCAGTTCAGGTGTGCTTCATATTTTCATATTTTCTCCGGGTTCATCAGAAATAGGTGACTTGTGCTTGTTGTTCCTGTGTGTTGTTTATTACTTTGGGTGTTGGCTTTGTTTTCTACCCGTCTCTAATCCAGGGGAAGCTGTAGGGTTGCAACTCTTTATACCAAACTCATGCCCTAATCTTATCACAGGGACTCGTTTCGGTTCTTGAGAAATCTTTGAGTTTCTCTTGACAGCGTTGCTAATTTTTTAAGCCATCCCAGGATGGGAAATACAGAATCATGGAGCTCTTCTTACTGTGTTTGAAATTTCCTTGTAATCCAGTTTGGATATCAAAATATCGTACAGCCTCTCTTAGCACAAGACCGTACTGCTTCAATTTGAGCATCAAAATACTTCTCAGCTTTCCTTGAAGATCCAGCCCTGCTCACTCGTTCTTTGGCAGTCCTGGTCCTAAGGAGTAGCTCTGGAGTTGGCTGCTCAAACATTCTGTTCATGCAGTCTCAGTCCTCAAATTGTGGTGTTTGTTGGCCTCTGGCCCTAAAAGACACGGCTTATTCTCCTGGCTTTCACCTTGGGACTTCCCAGACGAGTAGGGCAGGGAGATCCATCAGCAGCTTACTCCCGTGCTGATCCGTAACAGAAGGACTGCATGACTGGAAACAGCAGCTCAGGAAGAGTGCTGTCAGCCCTTGGGTAACGCAGTATCTGGTAAGGCCCGAGCTGTGAGGCCTTTATTGCGGCTGTGGACAACTCCTCTCCTTTGTGTTTCACCACATAATTGGGCTCGTGCTTTGTTATTTCCTTGGGTGAGGGAGCATGTGGATCTCTCTCGTTGGCTTTGTCAGAACAGCTGCAGAAATTGAAGGATTTTTCAATGCCATTTAACATAGATGTCAATGCATGAATGGGTTCAGAAGCTTGCCAAACAGGAATACTGACACATCTAAGGCCAACACATAAATCTAATTGCTTTAGCAAAATGTTTCCTTCTGCTGACAGCAAGCCTTGACTTTGCTCTTATTCACACTAGTTGGCATTTATAGGTATGTGCCTTGCCTTTCCTTCCGAACGGATTGCCGGACCGTAAGCGGATAGATTTGTTTGTTGTGGCATAACATTTGCTTTCCATGGGCATGTGTCAGGTTTACAGCAGAGGAGCCAGACTGCAAGCTGTGCAAAGTCCTTAGCATCAGGAAAAGAAATGAAGGAGAAGATGGCTTGTAAATCACCTCTCCAAAACCGAGAAATCTCTTCTGCTCCTGTCCCCTGCTCACCTGCAAGTTTCTTTAAGCTGATGTTGCTACATCCAGTGCGTGGAGATCTGAAAGCTTGTGCCAGTGCTGCTTGTTCCGGTCGTTGCTCGAAACTGAGTGTGCTGTAGGTGGGCATCCAGTCCTGTCAGTTCTGATGCAACACGTGGGAGTGCTCCTTTGGGACAGAGGAACATGAGGTACCCGGCGGTAAGGCTTGTTTGCCACATCCCATAACTTCTGGTGATCCCCTCCGGCCCCGGGGAGTGGAGCTCCTGGTAGAAGTAGCTGAACCACCCAGGCCTACGTGTTAAAGTAGCTGAGGTTTCTTGTGCTGTTAGAACTGTTTATTGATCCTGAAAACAAGCATTGCACGGTGCTGGGGTGTGGGTAGCAGAGCCGTTCCCTCCCTGTGCCTCTCACCATGGGTGTGTGCGTGGCAGGGATGCTTTGCCTTGCTGTGCAGGGGTTCTGCCAGCTGTCTTTGCCCACTCTTAACACCTTGTGCTGCATCTCTTGGAAATTAACTCCCACTGGGCACCTCCCCTTTTATCAGCAGCAGGGCAGTGGGATATCTGGCAACTCTTCTTTATGAACCCACATTCAGGAAGGTAGAGTGTCTCGTAGCTGGGCTGCTCCTCTGCAAATCTAAATTTATGCAATTACTGTGTACTTAAGAAAAGGAGAAAACTCAAGGAGCTTGATAGTGTGTGTGAATGCAAACAGTGTCAGCCAGATGGGTACAAACAAAAGAAAAAACAATTTGCAGAGCTTATCTTTGTGAGAAACTGGAGATTACTTGCTGCTACATGGTGCATTCTCCATGCCACCCAAACACTGTGAGTAGCTTGACAGCGGGCCTGCCAGCCTGCAGTGTGTCTCCCCAATCACAGAATCACAGAATCGCCCGGGTTGGAAGGGACCTCAAGGATCATGTAGTTCCAACCCCCCTGCCTAGCAGGGCCACCAAACATACACATTTAGATCAGGTTGCCCAGGACCCCGTCCAACCTGGCCCTTGAACACGTCCAAGGACGGGGCATCCACAACCTCCCTGGGCAGCCCGTTCCAGGGCCTAACCACTCTCCTAGTAAAGAACTTCCCCCTAACATCCAACCTAAATCTTCCCTCCTTCAACTTGGATCCATTTCCCCTAGTCCTGCTGTTGTCAGCCCTTTTGAAGAGTTTACTCCCCTCCTGGGTGTAGGTTCCCTTCAGGTATTGATAGGCTGCAATGAGGTCACCCCACAGCCTTCTTTTCTCCAGGCTGAACAAGCCCAACTCCCTCAGCCTGTCCTCATAGGGGAGGTGCTCCAGCCCCCTGATCATCTTAGTCGCCCTCCTCTGGACCCTTTCCAAAATCTCTATGTCTTTCTTGTACTGAGGGCTCCACACCTGGACACAGTACTCCAGATGGGGCCTCACAAGAGCCGAGTAGAGAGGGACAATCACCTCCCTGTCCCTGCTGACCACCCCTCTCCTGATGGAGCCCAGGTTCCCATTTGCCTTTCAAGCTGCCAGAGCGCACTGCTGGCTCATGTTAAGTCTCTCGTCCATCAGGACCCCCAGGTCCTTCTCTGCCAAGCTGCTCTCAAATGTTACCTGGCCCCACGCAGCACACAAACATCTGTGAGTGACATCCATATCCTGGAGAAGTGGCACAGGTAGAAGTGTCAGGTGTGGTATGGGGATTGTTGATGCATCCTGAAGAGCCAAAGCATCCTTCCAGCACCTGAAAGCTTTCTGCCCCCTGTCAGCAGGTGTTCCCTATGATCATGGCTGCTTCCTAGCCCTTCTGAGGAGTATCGTTACTGGCATCACTCTGGGAACATATGCACATATGCACATGACTGTGTATCGAGACCGACTGCTCTGCTAAGGAAGCACAGGGTGTTACAGAGCTCGTGTAGGTGCAGCCCATCTCATTGCTGGCAGGCACAGAAGGAAACCAGTAACCAGGCCTGTACCTTGCACTGGGAGGAGGCACTCAGAGCCATGCTGCAGGAGCGACCTTTGCTTTGTGTGAAGCAGCAGGCTGGGCTGTTCCTCAGAGCTGTCACAGAGCTGCCAGGCATCTCTCAGCCCCCCTGCAAGGGGCTGCACGTCTCCAGCAGGTATTTTGCTTTGTCTGCGTGTCGTTCTTGGCAACCTCTCAATCGCATAGACTGTCAAAATCAATCTCTTCTGACAGCTAAACTGCTTCATAAGCATACACAGTTGGGAGCCTGGAAAAAAAGGAAGTCAAATTTCAGTGAGAAAGGAGGAGGTTATTTTTGATGGCCCACAAGGGTGCTGCCCTGTTGGATGGGTGCTCTTGGGTTTTTTTTGTGCTTGTTCTGAGACTGTAGCACAGCTGCAGTGAAGACTTCATGGAGTTTTTGTAATTCCAGAATGGTAAGGGAGGACAAATTGTCAGACTTGGAGCCCGATGCCTGCTGCAGCAGTGCCTTCTGTGCGGAGCTCTGTCTTACAAACTGTTCCTAGGGTTTGTGAGGCCTGAGGAAGGCACCACAGATGCTTTTACTCAACAGCTGTGCTTGCTTGCTTAGTTCTACAAAATCTCTTTTTGACAAAGTGAGCTGCATGTGACCCTACAGAGACGGAGGGGGCGAGCAGGGGAGGGTGAGGTGCAGGAGCTGCTGCCCCTGCCTGAACGCAGCTCTCAGATCTGTTTGCTTATGCTCTTACAACGTATTCCTCAGCCCTCAGTGAGCAGTTTCATAACTGGGAGCACTGCTTCTTTTCCTCCCAAGCTGCTTGGTGCTCTCCCACCTACACACGGGGCTTGTCCCCTGTTTGCTTCCAGCAGTGTGCTACACGCCAGGGGAGCTTTCCCTCTGCCTGCTCTCAGGTACGTGGTTTCCTTCTTGAAAAGCAGCTTAGCTGCAAACCAGATATGTAGAAAATGCTGGTTGGGTTCCTGCCAGGTTCCTGATCTGATGATACAAAGCAGCAGCACAGCCCTGCGACTGCTGGAAAAGGCAGTGCCTGCAAGGGAGGAGAGCGTGGAGTTTGGGCTTGAAAATGAAGAGGTGATCCATGCTAAATCACTCAATATTGAATTCTCTTATGTTCCCTTTTACTACACTATTTGTGTCCCCTGTTGGCATCACTCTTGCATTTCTTAAGAGCTAACCATCCCTTACTTCCCTGTGTTGTTGCCTTTCTGTTACCAGCTCTTGTGAGGCATTTCAGGTGACAGGCAGGCAGTGTCCCCTCAGCACGCGGGCTGCATGATGCTGAGGAGCAGTTTTGACAGTCCTTGGCCGAACAGTGCCCCACACAGCAGTGAAGGCACACGGTCCCTCTTGCAGCCATGTTTATTTGGACTGATTTTTGGTATTCATCCCTGCAGAGCACATCTAGGCAGGATTAATCTGCCTGGCTTATTGATGTGTGTTTTCTCAGCACCTAAATCATCACACAGTTGGATACTAGCATGAAGTTCCCTCTGAAGGGGCCTCCTTTTGATGCACTTTGCTAATTTCATGCCTTGTGCATGGGGGTGATTTCTTCTGGAAGGTTTTGCTGCTTTGTGCGGTGGTGAAGAGATCCTCACCCAGATCGTTGGTGACAGTGCTGCTTTTGGGATGGCACACCATTACACCCATACATATTTCGGTTTCAGTTCCAGACTGGCTTCCCATATCTGTGGAGCTACCAGGTGCCATATCACGGATGTTTTCCCCAGCTGGAAGCCTGCTGATGTTTGCGGCTGTGTTCTGGACGTGGTTCTGTTCATACGCTGCTGGATATCATTGGGGGATGATGCTGCTTCAGACTGCTGGCAGGCATCTTCCCAGGTCTCTGCTTTGACCAGCAGCATCTGAAACTCTTTTTGAGAGATGTGAGCCTTGGCAGAGGTTTGTATCTTTCTAATCCAAGGCAACCAAGAGAAAACTGTTCTGCTCATTTGCACTCATCTTTTGAGACGCTGTTGTGCATTTTGGTGGATCAGAGTAAAGGCAACCAGCTTCTCTGGGGCAGCCAGAGACCTCGGGAGGTGGGAGAACTTTCTCTTACATGTGGGAACAGCCTTTAGCTGTATCCCACCTCTTTACTATTTAATAATGCTTATATACTGAGGGTGTTTGAATTTGTTCTTCTGGAGAAGATGCATGTACCTGATGAGTGCTAGCCTTAATCCTGGTGCACAGCCAGGTCAGAATGAGCTTCTCAGCACTCTCTGGTTTAGTCAGGGCTGTCTTTCAGCTCGAGTGTTTAGTTAGCATGACTCCTGCTTGCCCCTTGTTATTAAGGGATTGTTGCTTTTCCATGATCCTCTCTGTTCAAGTTCATGAGGACTTTCCTTCTGCTGAGCCACTTCCCATGAAAACTGTTGGCTCTGAGCTTAACGCTTCCATTTTTTTTCTCTGAGAGCAGAAGAAAGCATGTAATGGTTTGGATGGTGCAAAGGAGGGCTGTTCTTGTTTTGGTTTGGTTTTTTTCATGTAGCTGCCAAATCACCAGTCTTCTCAAGCTTCCCCAGCACTTCTGCAATTCACCCTCCAGGCTGCTTCTCCTTGCCAGGCAGATGAAACAGTCACAGGCTATCAAGGTGCATCTGTCTTAAGTTCTGCTGCCAGTCTGATCCCAGCTTGCTCCAGAGCTGAAGCTGCTGAGTGGTCTCATTGAGGACTTTGCTTCTTGCTGGTATCAGTAAGTGTGAATTACACAGTTATACCCATCAGCTGCTGTTCTCCATCAGAGCACTTAAATTTGCCTCATGTGGGCTCTTGAAGATGCAGGTGGCCTCGAAGTGGCCCTGGTAGACTTGACCCTTTCTTCTTCAAAACTGTTACCTGAAGGGAAGCAAGTGGTGTAGATGTGCCTTTCATTTTGCTCTTAGGTAAGCCCTGGCTCTACTGTAGACCTTTCACCACTGCCAATTTTTTTCTCATTTCCTCTATAGCATCCTTGTAATTATCTGTTTCCTGGAACCCGATCTTGCCCGATCTGTTTTTGCAAGCGCACGGTATCTCCAGCATTGGGCTTTTGCTGGCCTTTGAGGGCCGTACAAAGGCTGGGTAAGCTGCTGTAATCTCAAGGTGCAGCTCTCTGAAGCAGTGTCTGTGTGCAGGATTCCTGGTAGGGCTGCAGCGTGCAGCTGTGTGTGGGCTGAACACCTGCGCTGCGCAGAGGTGCTTGTTGCTTAGGAGCGGGGATCTGGCAGTCTGTCAGGCCGTTGTGCAGAGGGCTGCAGGTCTGATTCCTGCAGCCAGCCTCAGCAGGTAGCTGGGCGCTTGTCTTTGCTCTTTTCTCCCTCTTCCCAGCTGAAGTAACAACAAGAAGAGCCTCAAGTTTCATATGGGGATTTTTTTTTTTTTTTTTTTTTTTTTAGTAATTCAGCAGTTCTAGCACTGTGCAACTCTTGATGAAGTGTATTAACTCACTTTCTGGCAGATCCTGGTTTGTAGCACTTATGTATGAATATGCATGTGTGGATGCTGCATAGCTTCAGCTTGAGTGGGGAAGCTGGTGATGCACCCAGCTTGCACCACACAAACCACTTCTCTGCAAATGGTCCATTTCATATTTCAAGACTCTGCGTGTGGAATAACTAATTACTTCTTTTTCCGGCATAACATTCCTGCCTTTCATGTTGAAGGCTTACAATGGCATATAAAAGCTTCTGAGAACAAAGTTTGGACTGACTGAATGTAGGGGATGCCAGGGCTGCTCTTGGTGAGATGATCAACAACCAGCCCAAGGCTTGCTTACAACAAATAACTTGCCGGCATATTTGTTTGAGGATGATGTGACCAATGTTTTTTAGCAAAGATCTTCAAGGAGAAAACTTCATGCATAAGACTTCAAGTGAATTCACTTCTGAGGTATTGAGAGTTCGTTTGGGTTCATCCCTCTGTGAAGACTGGAGCTGCAGCGCTGTGCGTTCGAGAGTAAGGAGTGGAGATGGCGATCTTCCATCTGTCCTTCTCCCTTCCCAATAATTTAGACTTAAATACTATTTGTACACCTCATCTTTTTATCTGTACACCTCATCTTTTTTATCTTTTTATTGGAGTACCGCGTCCAGTTCTGGGCTCCCCAGTACAAAAAAGACAGGGATCTCTTGGAAAGAGTCCAGTGGAGGGCCACAAAGATGGTGAAGGGCCTGGAGCATCTCTGCTATGAAGAAAGGCTGAGTGAACTGGGTCTGTTCAGCCTTGAGAAAAGAAGACTGAGAGGGGACCTGATCCAGGTCTATAAATATCTACGGTGTGGGGGCAGAATGGCGAGGCCGGACTCTTTTCAGTGGTGAGTGGAGACAGGATGAGGGGAAATGGCTGGAAACTGCAGCATAGGAAGTTCTGCACCAATGTGCGCAAGAACTTCTTTACAGTGAGGTGACGGAGCACTGGAACAGGCTGCCCAGGGAGGTGGTGGAGTCTCCTTCTCTGGAGATGTTCAAGACCTGCCTGGATGCCGACCTGTGCGACCTGCTGTAGGGAACTGCTTTGGCAGGGGGTTGGGCTCGATGATCTCTGGAGGTCCCTTCCAACCCCTACAATTCTGTGATTCTGTGATCTGGTCTATGAACAAAACTGCATAAGCCGAACATGAAGTCATTTGGCCAAATGATTGAACAGAAGTGACTCATGCTGTTTAAAAGGCAACTGCAACCTTCCAGCTTGGACAGAACTGCCCAGTGTGGGACGTGGGACACAGCGTGCACTTACCAGTTTAAACTGCAGCTGAGAATTCTTACCTCCCTTTTCCATTTTTTTCTATTGTTTTTCACATGAGATGATGCTGAACCAGGTTACTCCAGTGCTGTTTGGGAATGCCGATTTGTTCTGTGATGGCAGTTTGGACGCAGCTGGGTACTTGAAATGCATTCCCATGGTAGGAACCTTGCTGAGGGAATCAGTATCTCCTAGCAGGTGTAGGAAAACCAGAAAGCTCTGGAGGGCAGGAAGCAGACGAGCAAAAAAGAGGGCATATTTTTCGTGACTGTCAGGAGCGAAGACTGAGCATTAAGGCCAGAGTGGATGGGCATGGGCAGCCTGATCTAGTATTTGGTCTAGTGGCTGGCAGCCCTGCCTGCAGCAGCAGGATTGGAACTACATGATCCTGGAGGTTCCTTCCAACCCAAGCCATTCTATGATGCTGTGATTCTGTAGTTCACCTTCTGCGCCTTCCTTTCCTACTCACTTGTACCAACAGCCAAGCACCACAGCAGGATTCTCCTTTAGGTCAAGCCAGTGTGGGATATTAGGTTGTCTGTTAATTTTACCCTTAAGAATGGGGCAAATTACCGTCTTCTTTTTTTTTTTTATTTTATTTTTCCCCCTCATCAGTAGCACAGAGACTCTAGCAGAAATAGAGTAGTTCAACTGTGCCCATGGCAGAGGGCTGGATCTTCAGGTCCCCTTCCAACCCAAGCCATTCTATGATTCTAAAGTGAGTGATAAGGTGGCTTTGGAAAAAGGAGTTATTCTTGGGCCATTTGCTGAAGGCTCTAGGTTTTGCACAGTATGAGCCTGGAAGCTGGTGATGTCTGTTTATAACATGACAGTTGAGAGCCCTGGAGGATTTTAGTCTTTGAAGTCATGTAGAAAAAGTAGATCTTGTCTGGAAAACATTCTTCAGATCGAGAGGTTTACCAAAAGTGCTGCATGTGTGCATAGGGCAGATGTTGCAGCAAGAAAGCACATGTGCTTGTCCTAAAGCAGGAGCTGCGGTGCTGCTTTGAGAAATGGGATGGCTGAGCTTGTCCTGCTCTGTGTGAGAACAGGAACTCCAGCAGAACACAGAGCTTTCTTCAGAATCTGGGCTTCATGAGAGGAAAAAGGGTCGAAGTGAACTGCTTTCGCTTGGTGAACAGGTTACCAGCCTAGCAAGTGTTTGCAGACCAGTGCGTTTTTTGTATCCCTGGCCAATCAGAAATGCCCACAAATCTGCGTCAGGCCTGCTTGGTTCAATTCGAGAAAAGGCGAATGCACCTGCAGAATCAGTTTGGACAGGTATTTTCTGAATTTGTGCCACGAAGCAGATCAGCTCTCGTTCTTATCTTGGAGAAGTCTCCAGAGTTCCTGAAGTAGGTCAGGGAAATTTTCAGTGTGGCAAGCAAGTTGTGCCTTCGGATGGCAGAAGTAAAGATGCTCTGACTTGTTTGCACAGTGCCTTTTTTGCACTGTCTGTTGCTGCTGCTGCTTTTAAACTTAAGAGCTTCACAGTGGAAACAGGATTGCTCCCAGCAATGTCTCTGGACCAAAGCAGAGTTGTGATGTGCTCGGCGAGCAATAAGCCTTTCTTTGTGCTGGGTCTGATCTGAGTGTGAATGGCAGCTGCCTTCAACTCCACCTAGAAGCTGGTTTGTAGCTCTAACCCTGTGGTTTTATTGGTGCAGTGATTGAGATCTCGAGTTCTAAGCACTTGGAAGTGTGTAGGATACTAAGCTGGCTTCTTTATTTAGCTAACTGTGCTTTAAGTAATTTCCTCTCAGCCCTGTATCTTTTATGAAATAACTGTTCCCTTGTCTCTGAGTACATTGTAGTGAAATGAATACTGGAATTGAACTGAGTCACCATTAGGCAAATGTGTTCATGCAGCATTTGTTTAAATGCAAGTAACTTTCAGGAGCAATCTTGCTGAGTGGGTGGAAAGGTAGGAAGGAAAATCGTTATGAAAAAGTTTGAGTTGTGGCAGGAAATCGTGCTGGTGTTCCGAGTAGTCTTTAAATTTTAATGGTGCCGACTTCAGAAGACTTCAGGTCTAGCCTTCATTCTTCTGCCACTCCTCCTCCAAAACCGAGTGCTTTTACTTTGCTAGTCCTCAAAAGCCGTGTTTGAGGCCAGGTTTACAACAGCTGCTTTTAGTGTGTAGTGGCAGTAGTGAAAGATCTCCGTGCGGTTGGGTGTACTGACAGCTGGGTTCAGGTGAGCCATAATAAAGAGGTTATCGGCCTCTTTTCTTATTCACTGGCTCTGGATTCCTGTTTGCAGGAGGCTTTGGGCTGAGAAAGAGGATGCTTGGTGCTTGCAGCCTGCCAGCCATGACCTTTCCATCCTTGCCCTTGGGGGAGACCTCATACAATTAAGTGGGGGAGACTGGGGGCATAGGAGCTTGTAAGGTTAAAATCTTATTTCACAAGCCTGGAAGTGCACGGTGGGGCTGTGTGTGCTTCATGTGCCTGAGAGGAGCACAGCTAGCTGAGGGGCAGCCAGCAGCTCCGTGTGAGCTTCAAACACAGCAGCACGTGCCTCTGGTTGGATCTGAAAACTTGCATGCAGAACTTGAATGAATCCAGGCTTCAGTCTGCAAGAAGGGAAGGCTGTGGGGCAAGGCAGGAGGGCTCGCAGAGTCACAGGAACCACACTCCTGTGTCCCACAGCAGTGACTGAGCAGCAGATGGAAGTGGAAGCCAACTCAATTATCAGCTGTTTGAAACGTGGTGAGCTGTGTCTCTTTGCCTTTTGGTGGCTTTCAGCTCCACTTTACTGGTGAAATGCTGTTTTGCATTGTTGCTGTTTTTGCCAGCAGGTAGCCAAGCACTTGGCAAAGATCTGTGCCAAGGCATCAGGTTCTGCTGCAGAGCTGCCCCAGAATCGGGATGCAGAGCTCTGTGGGTAGGCAGTCGATGATGCTCTGTGCTGGAGAGGGCAGAATGAAGCTTAAATGCTTTCTGGTATCCAGCAGCAAAATATGATGACCTGGAATGTGTTCTTGGGCAGCCCGGGCCATCTGATGTTTGCCGCAGTTGTGAAGTCCTTTCAGCTGATTTCAAGCCTATTCTGACTCTGTATTCTTCTTACTGGCTATGTAACCCTTAGCTGAATGGGGAAGTCTTTAAAGATTAACTTGTGATGTTACCAAAATTTCTTTCCTTCACTGTAACCTGCTCCCACCCTGCAGATTTTGCCTTTTCCTTTCCAAGTCTTTTACCCCACTTCTTAATAATATCTCTATCCCCCTCTACTCTGCTCTTGTGAGGCACCCTCTGCAGCACTGCGTCCCAGTGTGGAGCCCCCAGTACAAAAAAGATGGAGCTGTTGGAGAGGGTCCAGAGGAGGGCATGAAGGTGATCAGGGGACTGGAGCACCTCCCCTACGAGGACAGGCTGAAGGAGCTGGGCTTGTTCAGCATGGAGAGAAGAAGGCTGCGGGGTGACCTCAGTGCAGCCTTCAGTACCTAAAGGGAGCCTACAAACAGGAGGGGAATCAACTCTTGGAAAGGGGAGATGACAGCAGGACGAGGGGAAATGGTTTGAAGTTGAGGGAGGGGAGATTTAGGTTGGATGTCAGGGGGAAGTTCTTTGCTATAAGAGGAGGAGGTGCTGGAACAGCTGCCCAGAGAGGCTGTGATGCCCCGTCCATCCCTGGAGGTGTTCAAGGCCAGGCTGGATGGGGCCCTGGGCAGCCTGGGCTGCTGTGAAATGTGGAGGTTGGTGGCCCTGCGTGTGGCAGGGGGGTGGAGATTCGTGATCCTTGAGGTCCCTTCCAACCCTGGCCATTCTGTGATCTTCCCAGTTTACAAATCCGTGCTGCCTTTCATGTCTCATAAATGCTGGGCATTGGTTTTGTTTGTTTTCTATCTGTGAAATGGGAAGGTAGCTCTTGTTTGGATACTTGTGCCCAGGTGGCCAAGAAGGCCAATGGCATCCTGGCTTGCATCAGAAACAGTGTTGCAAGCAGGAGCAGAGAGGTGATTGTTCCCCTATATTCAGCACTGGTGAGGCCGCACTTCGAGTACCGTGTCCAGTTTTGGGCCCCTCACTGCAAGAAAGACATGGAGGCCCTGGAACGTGTTCAAAGGAGGGCAACAAAGCTGGAGAGGGGTCTGGAACACAGGCCATATGAGGAGAGGCTGAAGGAGCTGGGAATGTTCAGCCTGGAAAAGATGAGGCTCAGGGGAGACCTCACTGCTCTCTATAACTTCCTGAAGGGAGGTTGTAGTGAGCTGGGGGTCGGCCTCTGCTCTCGTGTCATTAGTGATAGGACCAGAGGGAATGGCTTCAAGCTACGGCAGGGGAGATTCAGGCTGGACATGAGGAAGTATTACTTTTCAGAAAGGGTGGTCAGACACTGGAATGGATGCCCAGGGAGGTGGTGGAGTCACCGAGCCTGGGGGTGTTTAGGGAAAGGCTGGATGTTGTGTTGAGGGACATGGTTTAGTGGGAGCTGTTGGGAATAGGCAAACGGTTGGACTGGATGAGCTTTTGAGGTCTTTTCCAACCTTGGTGATTCTATGATTCTTTTTGATACCCTTTTGTGAAATCTGCAGCTGCTGTCCATGCGTTTTCTAACCTCAGCGAGTTATGGTTCTGCCTGCAGGAGAGCAGTGCTTTCTGAGTTTGACAGCATCCACTGCATTTTCCTCTTTTCATTCATGGGACTTCTGTTTTACTCATCTTTCTGATCTCTGGTTTAGCCTTCAAAGCACACCTTCATCCTCGCACATTTGAGTTCTTTTCAGAAGTAAATAAACTTCCTGAGTTTCAGTGACCATCCATTGCTTTGTGGGTTGCTTTTTGGAGCAAATCTTTTCCTGGGGCACCTTGGGGTGGGGTCTGGTTGCTGCGCTTTGCTGATACGAGAGCGTCGTCCTGCTTCTGGAAGCTGATGTCACAAAGCAAATAAAACTCCTCGTACCCAGGCAGGCGGATTTGAGACATGGTGATAACTCTGGTGGTAACTCACGTCATCAAAATAAACGCTGCTGCTTGAGAGTGTTGGGGATATGTGATAAAGAAGTGTCTCATTCTGCTTGCCTCTGTCAAATGCTTCCTGGTAATTCATGTTTGGTTTTAAGCATTAAAGCTTGAATTACATGTATTGGAGGTAGAGGTAAGGCCTGGTAATGCTGAGCATTGCAGTTCTTGTAGGTGAACATTTCCGGCTCTTCTCTCCTAACGATCCAGTGGTGCTGATGGTGATGGGCTGTTTGAACCCCACTCACGGGGTCCTCCTAGCTGCTGCTTGGTGTAGAATGGCCACACTGCCACTGTTCTCGGATGACCCGATGATTTTCATACCTGCTGTGCTTGCTGCAGACATGCTGCCTGGTGTTTTCTGCTGCAATGCACTTTTGAACAAGGAGGTGGTGAGAGTTCATCCTGTTTTCACAGGCCGCTGAGTCACGGCTACCTACAACGTCCTGTGGGTTGTAACCTGTGCAACCTGAACAAGGCCCTTAGCGTTAGCAAAATCACAATGAAAGATGGGTGTATTTGTGGCACTCATCCTGCATGAAGCAGATCTGTGTGGATGGGTATTTGCTCTGGTACTGGATCCTCTTCAATCTTGGAGGTTTTCAAATACACTGTGGAGGAACCAGCATCTTAAGAAGGCTTGTCTTCCTAAAGGTCCTGCAAACTTCCTGTCTGTATAGGAGCCCCCCAGCGACACAAGGACAAAAGCAGTGCGGGGTAATTACAAAGTGTTGTTAAAGTTGCGTGTCAACTTGATTTAGTCTTGGCTCTTCTGCAGAAACTTTTCAGATCTAGTGAGGGAGCTCACACTCTGGAGAGCTGTGCTTTCTTTTCTGCCATCCCATAGAACTGCTAATGGCAACAGAGAAGGTTGGGGTTGTGCTAAAAACTAGTTCAGTGTTCAGAAGCTGGGATTACCGTTAGCTTGCTGCCCACGTGCTCTGCATCTCTCGTGAGTGACTTCTGCCTTGTGTACAGATGCCTCAGATCAAAACAAGAGTTTCAAGAAACAAATGCATACCACAATTGAAGGTTAGGGAGAACGTACTCATATTTCAAAGGAGTTAATGCTTTTGCTCTGCTCCACTGCTCTGTGAATGGGTAATAACTCCTGTCTTTTAGTGTTGGAGGGCTGGAAGTAGGTGGGTTGGCTTCATCTCATGAAACAGCCAAGAAAAACACTGCTAAATTCTCTGAAAAATAGCCTTCTGATGTATGAGGGCTGCTCTGAAAGTCGTGCCTCTTATTTGGTGATGCTGGCCCATGATGTCAGAGGCTGATGTGGGTGCTGTGGCAGTAGAGGCTGAGCCTTCTCACCATTTTTCCATCACGTGTTGTTGCTGTGACAGGTGTCTGCAGAGGGGCACTGACAGAATGGTGTCTGACATGGAAGTGCAGATGGAGCAAAGAGTGGAATTGAATTCCTCCGTGCCCTGTCTTCTAGAAAAGGGGTGACCCTTCTGGATTTCCTGCAGCCTGGACGAAGTATCAACTCTGATCTCAGTGTCAGGGAACTGACTGAGCTGAAGGCTCAGACTTGCTGGAGGAGGCAGAGGAGAAGTTGAGCTTTCCCTTGCAGCACGATGGCACCAGGCCTCATTCCAGTTTAAAGACTGTGAATGCGTTGCTGATCTTGGCTGGACTGTCCTACCGCCCCCACCGTATAGTCTGGACTTGGTGCATTCTGACTTCCATCTGTTCAGAATGGGCTGTGTGGGCAGCATTTTCCTGGTAATGATACTGTCACAGCAGCTGTGAAACAGTGGGCCACCTCTGCTGGTGCGGGCTTTTACAGGTAGGGCGTGCGGGTTCTCATTCATTGCTGCCAAAAATGCACAGCTAATGGCTGAGAGTGTTGGAAATCTGTGTTACTGTGCTCTTTATATCTGCTGTAGTTCCTGGAGCTGCACACCTGAACAGGCTGCCCAAGGAGGCTGTGATGCCCCATCCCTGCAGGCATTCAGGGCCAGGCTGGATGTGGCTCTGGGTAGCCTGGGCTGCTGGTTGGTGACCTGCACACAGCAGGGGTTGGAACTACATGAGCACTGTGTCCTTTTCAACCCAGGCCATGAGTCTGTGATTCTACTGAAGTAAATAGAAGACATTACTCTTAGAGCAACCAAGGTATTATTACTGCAGGAGGACTGAGCCTGTTTCCTTAGTAACTTTTGAACCTTCATAAATACTGTTGGATTATTGGGTGTACCTGGCAGTGTTCTATTGCTGATGTGCTCCCACTATGACTCTTGCTGGCTGGTTTCATGCAGTGTCTCTGTTCACCTTGGTGGTGTTTCCCAGCCTTCATACAAACTCTGGAACTTCACCATGCGCACAGAAGTAGGGCACAGGCCTTGTTTCCAAAGTCATTCAGGTATCGCCTCTGGAGAACTTGCAGTTCACTGGTGTCTTGTAAAGGAACTCAACCAGTGTGTGTGTAGGTCCTGTGAGGTGGAGGACATTTCCAGGTGTGCTCATTGTAGTAGCAATTTCTTGTTTAAGAACTGCACTACAACCCCCCAGCATGCTGCTTCTGCTCGTCCTGCTGAGCGTCTGGGGTTGCCCACCACTGCTGGTGCTGTGCTGCAGAGACTTTAGGGTTTCCCTTTTGAGTGGTAGGAGTTTCATCTGACCACAGAAGAGAATTCTTCTTTCCGTGGATATGTTACAACAGTGGTCTGTATGCTCAGACAGCTCTTGGCAAATTTGTAGCTTTTTTTAAATAATGTTGCCTCGATCCACTCTTTGGTCATCTCTCAAATATGCTGATTTCAATCAGCAAATATGTTGGGGGTTATCTTTAAGAGTTGTAAAGTAGAATTTGACTCTTCAGTGTGGTAGATGCCTGTAGCTATAAGCACATAAGGGTATTTTTCTCTTGGCACCTTTGCTGCTTTCTGTTCTTTATATTGCTTGTGTGATAGTTTACAGATGTTTGATTTCTCTTTGTACTTTACACTTCCCAGTGGCTTGAAAGATAAGGCACGATTACCATGCAGCTTCCACCTGGAAATAACTTGAAATATGTGGTGCCAGTCCTGCTAACTCCAATAGCAAGTGGTGGACAGGCAGCACTTCTTATCGTGATGTTCTTAATCAGAAATTGTTAAGAAATGATAAAGTTCCTACAGAGCTGTTAATTTCCTCAAGAGCTAAATAGCTCCAGAAGATGCTGGAGGTTTGCCACGTTGTGCACTTTGCTTTCTGTTTTAAAATAATGATTTTTATGTTACTTATCTTTTTTCTTTTCCCCAGGTGAGAAACCAAAAGCAGCTTGCCTTGAGTCCTCAAGATCACAATCAACTGGTTGGTACTTCATAATGATGCATTAAGAAACTGGATACGGTGCCAAAAGAACTCCATGCATTTCCACGATACTCTTGGATCCTGACTGAGATACTTTTGGATTATATATAGATTTCTGTTCCAAGGAGAAGAGTGCACGCTCACCTCCCTTTCTGCCAGCTTGCTGGCAGAGGTGCTTTACTAAGATCATGGACCATCCCAATAGGGAAAAGGATGAAAGGCAGCGGACGACGAAAGGGATGCCAGGGAGGAGCAGTCACGGCTCTCGGCCGAGCTCATCTGCGTCTTCTGGTGTTCTTATGGTGGGACCCAACTTCAGAGTGGGCAAGAAGATTGGGTGTGGGAACTTTGGCGAGCTCAGACTAGGTAAGGAGTAACAGTTTTAGTGGCCTGCATTACTCAGATTAGCATTTCACCACTGGAATATAAATATGTAAAAGCTTACCCTGGCTTGAGAAAAGCAAGCGCTTGTCCTTGTTTGCCAAGTGCCGAGCTACCTTACCTGAAGCTTCTGACTCAGAAGATGTAACGCGTTGTTCTTATTTGTGTTATTCTGATTTGCATAAAGTCAAAGGGAATACATTGGAGAGGCCAGAGATGCAAATTCTGAACAATCCCAACAACGAAGACTGTTCTCAACACTGAATGTCTTGCCTAAGGTGAAAAATATTCCTAACTGTCTGGATTGCTAAATCTTGCTCTCAGTCTCTCCTCCTTAAGTTAGGATGCCCTACCAAGCGTCAGTGTGCCCTCCTTTCCAGCATTCAGCTGCATCCTCCCTGCTCCATGACCCTCACTAGTCACAGCGCCCCAGTTTCTGCCCCTTCTCCCGCTCCCTGATCTGTCTCACTGCGTTTGACTCCCCGGCGATGAGTGGAGCAGCCATATGGCTGCTGCATTGTGGCAGCTGAACCAACCCAGCAGCCCTCGGTTGTTTGTTTTTTTCCCTTGGTCCACTGGTCTGCTAACTGCGTGCCTTGCAGCTGGTCGCCCAGACAGATGGCCTTGCGGAGTGCAGTGCATTGGGCTCGTAAGTCATCTCAGACAAAAGATGCATTTGGTTGGGTCTGAAATGAGGTGGGGGAAGCAGACGGTGTTTTTAATTACATGCTTCTGAGCTCCCAGTGTGTGGTTTTGGAGTGGCTTTTTCAGATCAGAAGCAGCAGCTTGCAGTGGTCTTGACTTAGAACAGCTGCATTTCCCGTATTTTTGCTGAACAAGGTGGTTTGCAGTGCTAATAAACTGGAAGGTGCTGAAAGCAGGCTATCTGACACAAATACCATTTGCCCAAAGCTTGGTATGTGTTTAGCATTGAAATAGTCTGCACGTGAGGTAGGAGGGACCATAGATAAACTGAGGTGGTTGCTTCAAGAATACTTAACTGCTGAGAGCATCTGAGATTCCTGTTCTGAATCTGTGTGTGATTCATCTTTCACTGCATGGTTTGTGGCATCCGTAAGACGTGCCACTTCTTCCAGGATGAAGGCTAACTAATTTACGATCTGCCTTGGTAAATGGGTAGGCTTGGTTTCAGCGCTGCATCAGTTTTATTGATTTGCAAGAGCCGAGATAGTGCTCCAAAGGCAGAAAGAAATGGTAGGAGGGACAGAACTTCCCAACTTCCTGAATGTGAATGAGCATTGCTGGCAGCAGAAGGTAGTGCAGTCAGCAGATGGTAGTGCAGTCTGGATCCTTATAGTAACACAGCTTGCATAGCACCGTTGCGTTTCCAACCAACTCCCAATAGCAAATGGCCCTGTGGGAAGAGCCGTAGAATTGCTTTGTAATCCAAACAGCACTGGGTGCTCAGCAGCTTTATAGGATCCCCCAGGTAAACGCTTCCTGCTTTTGTTCAGCTGGAGCCCAAAGTCTGATTTTTCGTCTTCGCAGTCCTGTTTTGTCGTGTTTTGTTCCAGGAGGCACTGGATTTCTGACTGGATCTCTGACAAGAGATTTCGCTTCTGAAAACATCAGTTTACACAGAAATTCAGTTTCAACCAGGGAAAAAGCAACACCTGTTAATCAAGTGCTCCTTGTTTTGTTGATTTTCACTGGGGGTAGAGGTATTTTTGGTGCGCTGTTTTGTTGATCTGCATTAACCAAGTGTGCTGTAGCAGCTGCGTTTGGGTAACAGACACAAATAGATGCAGATAATGGCAATTAGGCATGAAGTCTGCGTAGAAGCTCTGCATTTTATAAAACTTACTACTTTTTGCAGCCACTATAGCTTTAAGAACTCCTCTTTGGTTAATTATTGGATCTTCCTATCGCACAGATGTGATGATAATTATTGCTGGGTTGTGCTGTGGGAAAGGCGAAGCAGCTTTTCCACAATATGAGCAAACAAGTCTCTGATAACAGCTTTGTCCTGCAAAGATGAATGACATGCCCTCTTCTTTTTGCTTGGTTTGGGGGAGGGAAGCTGTTCTGTGAGTGTCAGGTTAGCTGCTCAGCGTTGATCTCTTGCTGCAAATAGAGATAGCCCCAGGGATGTTACTTTTTTGAAGCTGTTTGTCACATGGGAGCAGAGCAGTGGGATGGCAGGCTGAGATGAGAAGGAGATGTGCACAAACATCAGCACCTGGACCACAGTGAGCTGAAATGATGTTATCCTATGGCTGTTCCTTGGACAGGCTGCACAGGCTCTGGGGCTGAACTCCTCAGGCTGACTCACGGAGTAACCAACTGGATTTTTGCCGTCTTCACTGGAAAAACCTGTGAGGTTTTACAACCCATAGGCAGGTTCAGTGCACTGGCTATCACGTCTGTATTTACTTAACATCTGAACCGTGGAAAGAGTGGAGCCCAGATCTTTTTGCTCCAGTGCAAACATAACCTGGCACTTCCAAAACTCTACATTAAAAAAGTGAAAGCAGCTTTTTTCCTGGTTTGAGGGAAGACTAAAACAATGTTTGGGGAGTTGTCCCTGTCTGCTGGTTCTGTCCCCTCAATAAGCTACTGCACCAAAGAGAAGGGTCATACCTGGAGAAGTTGCATAGTGTTCTGAAGTCAGGGGTTGGTCTGAGATGTGCTTGGGTTGGCCAAAGATCGTAGCATCATAGAATGGCCTGGGTTGAAAGGGACCACAACGACCATCTAGTTCCAACCCCCCTGCTATGTTGCCAACCACCAGAGCAGGCTGCCCAGAGCCACATCCAGCCTGGAATCTCAGCAGTGGGGTAGGTAAGAGTGGCTTAGAGGTCAGATCCACGCCCTGAGCCATTTTTTTGCTAGGGAAAAGCGCACTGCAAGGCTTCCTGTGTGAGCGCTGGTGACTTAACAAGTCGCTCCTCATTAGGATGTGTAGATCTTCATTGGCTGTGAGACGGCTCAAAACTGAGGCACGGACTTTATTGCTGCCCCATCAAAAGCTTTGCCTGAACTTGGGGGGCTTTTGTTACCACAAAAGTTAGTTGGATCATCTCGACTGCATTAGCTGGGAACGGCCTTATCAAAACTGTCTTGCAGTGTAAAGCACATGACTTTCTCATTACTTGGGCTGGAGCTTCCCCTGTTATGGCCCAGCGTCCTCAAATCGTGCTTCTCAGTGTGAGTTCAATCCCCTGGGAGGGGGGAGGGAAAAATGTCTGTGGGCGAGCTACAGCTGGAGCTGCTGATGTGACTCATTTCTGGTTGCTAGCAGAGAGCATATAACCAAGTGTATTTAGGCTGCCTTCTCTTAATGCCTGAGCAGATTTCCCCCTGCTAGCCCTTGGGTAGCATCTGGCCAGGGTCCTTACCGTCTGGGAAGGTGCTGCCCTTTATCCTGCCACCTGCTTGTCTGCTGCTTCTGCCCCCAGGCTCCTCCAGGCTGTGCCACCTCCCAGTGTTTATACATTCCCCATGCATCTGCACAGCTGACTTTCACCAGCTTTTAATGACAGATCTAAAGAAATGGGGACAAACAACAACAAAAAAAGTGTTGTAAGGGTGAGGGTAAGGCAGCGTGCTGGCCTGGTTAAACCCATCCTAGTGCTTGGCGTTCCTCCTCCCCAGGGCTGTGTCAGACCAAGCACTGCTGCGTGCTGGGTGTCTCAGGAATGACTTTTGTTCTCAGTGCTGTGTTACTCCTGGGAGCAGCCGTGTGCTCCGCTGCTCCTGCGTTGAGCTGAGGGCGTTATTCCATGAGGAGGACTGCCTTTGTGCTGCTGCCCCAAAGAAGGCGTTTTGCATACACTGCCTGCCTGTTTGTAGAGGAAGAAATGAAAGCTCTGTTGGTACACAAGTTCTTTTCTTTGCCTCCTTGTAGCAATCTCTTTGACACGCTGCACAACTACGCTGGTGAAACTCCCTATAGATCGCAGCATGAAGTTGCTTTTTGTCCAGCAGAATCAACTTTTTCCCCCCCCCCCCTTTTTTTTTTTTTTTTTTTTTAATGATAATGCAGAGAACAAGTGTGCCTGGGATATTTCCTCAGATGTACCAAACAGAAGTGCTGCCATAAAACACAGTTACCTTATGCTGAATGAAAGGTAGCGCCTGCCCTGGTTTTGAGATTTGCACTGTGTTGGAGGCATGAATTTGAATTTGAGAGGGTAGTTGAGAAGCCAGATCTCTGCAGCCGATGGCACTCCTCAGCGTTGTCTCTATTGTGCAACTAAAAGATGTCTTTCTTTCTTCACAGGCAAAAATCTCTACACCAATGAATATGTAGCGATCAAACTGGTAAGTGGAAGCTTTGGGTGTTTTGAAATGCATTGTACCTAGTGCTAGAAACTGAGAGGAAAAAGCAGCTTCCCCACTTGGCGTGCTCAATCCCAGCCAGGTGAACGGAAATGAACAGAGAAGTTCTTGCAGAGCTCTGAAAAAGAGCAGCTCCCAGCCCTTCTCCTGCTGCTTGTTTCTGGTCTGTCAGAAGCTGTGATCACCTCCTTCCTGAGGGGACGGCCCTGGTGGAGGTCTGTCACCCCTTCCAAGCCCCAGGGCTGAGCTGTTCTGCTCTGAATTCCCGTTGATTCTCCAGGTTGTGACCATGTGAATGCAACAAGCCAAGCGAGCTCCAATCCAGCCAAGGTCAGGCCTTCCCCTCACGGACTCAGACATCCAAGGACACGCAGCCACAACCTTTGTTAGCAGGAGTCCTGGGCACGGGGAAGCTCTCTAACTCTCTGCCAGATTTCTAAAGTCACCCCAGGAGTCAGTGCCTTCACTTTTTCTGCCTGTAAACTAAAACTTTCATTAGTTGCTTGGGGTTTTGCTGAAAATACCCAGTGCTCTTTTCTCATCTCTGTGCTCTTTAATCACAGATTCAAACCCTAGAATTTGAAGTTAAAGTTGTAATGCTGATTTGACATGAGCAGCAAGCGTGCCTGTTTTCCCAGCCCGTGTCTGGCAAAATGACAGGAGTCATTGGTGTTACAGAAGATCAAGATGGATTTGGTGCATTAATTCTGATTCGTGTTCAGATGCCGCAGATCCTACATCTCTGGTGTTCCCTTTATATGGTGCAGAGTAGATGGAAAAATAATTAGCACGTTGCAGGAGGGACTCGTTTTGAAGCATGCTGGCAAATATCAGAAGATATTCCCTAAAATAACTGAATAACAGCTACGGGATGTTTGGGGATGGAGCCAGACCGGGAGGAAGGGCCGGCGCTTGTTGTGTAGCTTTCTTTGTGGGCAGATCTGACAACAGAAAATGCACTTGTGCGAGCAGACTGGCTGTGCCATTGAATCGATAATGCTTCTAATTTGATTTTGCTTTCAAAGATACAAAGGGAAGAAGTGCTTCTTTTGACAGGCAGAGCTTTGAGGCAGCCCTACTTCAGCTCCGGATAATGTCATGCAAGGAATTAATGAACAAATTGACTTAGTGCTGTTGTCTGTGTGCCTTTCTGAGACTTGGACAAAAGAAATCTTCCAGTTTTTCAAATGTTTTTCTAAATTATATTGCGTTTACCAAGATAGATTAAATCATGTAATTTTCTTGGGGGATGAAAAAGCCAGGGAAGCTTGAGACTAAGAACTGTTGTAAATAGTTTTGCTTTCCTCCCTTGGGAATACCTGCATTTTTCTTCTTGTTTTTAACTTTTTTGTAGCAACTTGATAAATTTCCAAAGATATTCTTTATCCTTCAGGTAATCTGCAGACTAGTGTCTGAGTTTGCTGCGCTGAAGGCAACATTTCCTACTTTTTCCAACTCAAAACTCTACTTCAAATCCTTTGAGCTGCTTGAGATTCTCCTGCACTGCAGCCCTTCTGTCTCAGTGTTTTGTTCCTCTTGTTGAAGATGAATGGAGGGCAGATTAGAGAATTACGCTGCAGATGCCAACGAGTTGATCAGAAAATGCTGTGACGTTCTGTGCTAACCTCTGTTGGTTTGTCTTTGGGGTGCGGATTTCTGAGGTGTGCTGCATCTCGGTGAGCGGGGAGCACTGCCTGTGCTCTGACACCGTGGGTCCCCGTGCAGCTCCTGCTCTCAGCTGGAGGTCTTTTGGAGCTGACGTGCCGTGTGTTAGCTGTGTTTGTTGGCTTAAACTATTGAGGGCTTTTAATGCTGACTTGCACGTGGCAGGAGTTTCTACCAAGCTGCTGCTGCTGCCTGTCAGTTTGAGCTGTGGGTTTTATATGCTAGGCAGCAGCAATTCCCTGCTTTTCAGCACAAATGCAGCATCTGCCAGCACCCCTAAGCCCTTGGCCTGCAGAACAACCATCTGCTGTGCTGCGATCTGCTTGGAAGCTGCCGTGGCGGGCGAGTGTCCAGAGCTGCTCCTGATGCAGAGAGGCTCAGGCATGTCTTGCCCTGCTTGTCACAAGCAGCCTCATGTCCTCACACATTAGTCCCTCTGCCTGCTGGAACAGATGAACTGCACACTGAATAGGCTTGAGTTCCTGTTGCCCTAAATCACTTTGCTGTGGAGGCCTCTGAAGTCTTAAACTGATGTTGGCAGTTATTTTCACTTAACTGTGGCTTGTATAGCAATGGGCTTTGTGTTTCTTTGTATTTGCCTTCAGTGAAGGTTTTTGAAGTGTTTTTTAAGTAGTTGGCCATATTGCACTGCTGAACCTTGTAAATGGCATAGTCAAGAAGCAGACAGGAGTGATATTCCCCTTGCTGGCTACAGAGGGGATAACTTGAACAAGTGCCGAACAGCTTGGCTGGAAGGTCTCTTGGCTGAATTCCTGTACAAAAATGGCTCTTTGACTTGAAGATAAGTCTTTAAGGTGAAATTTGTAGCAAACATGGGCATTAATCTTAAACGAAATAAGACAGGGATCTGCTGAAGCTTCAAGTCTCCTGTGCAGGCTGAAGAGCCAGCTGAGAGTGCTGAAGGTGCCAGCACAAGCTCCTGACTCCGTTGAGCATCCTCCTGTAACTCTGGAGCTGATGCGTAGCAGCGCCTTGGGGCTTTTCAGCAAGTGTTTGAGATTCAGACTGGTGCTGATGCCGTTGGATGGATTTCATGTGGTTTGTGCACGCAGCATTTGTCTTCTCGTACAGAAGAGAACAACAGCATAAGCTGAGGCTGGAACAGTCCGCATCATTGGCTACCCCAGGTGCAGTTCTATGGAAAATGTAATTACTCAAGTCTCTTAATCCTCTCTGTGTTAAGCTCATATTTTTTAGAAGCTCTGTAATCATGCATGTTAATGCATTATAGATCGTAGGCATTAAGTTTTGTGCGTGAAGTGGCAGTTGAGAGATGTGCTGGTTTGGATGCACTGCAGGCTTATCCATTTTTTTTATCCCGTGTGTAAAAACAATATTCTTGAGTGCTTTAAAATGTTTGAATGGCACCTGCCAGTGAAGGAGGAGCCTTGCTCCCGTGTTTCTATCAGATCTCTGCTGAGCTTGCTGCTGTGCTACGCCTTTATGCAACTCCAGGCACGGCATATGACTCGCTGTGTCACAGAAATGCAGGCTAGTGACCAACAGCACTGTGGGCAGACGTAAGTCCATAGGCTCAACTTGTGGCTTAACCTTTCTCAGCCATGACTTTCCTGCCTCTGTCCTGCCTGGTCAGCGTCGTCCTGCAAGGATCAGCAGCTTCGATGGACAAGTTTTGAATGTCACTTCCATGAATGAGTTCTGTTTTTAGTTTCTCTTTAACAAGGAAGTTATTGCGCTTCCAGCAAAGTTGTTCTGGAGTGCATACTGCAAGTCTTCCTGCTTTTACTTTCTGTTCTCTGTTTATTTAAATGATGTCTAATGATGAAGTCTATTGTTAGACTCCTAAGGCGTTTTATCTTGAAACGTGAAGCAGTCTTTATGGTCACAGAACTTTAAGTACTTTTTTCAGTCAAAATATTTCAGGTGGCGTTTTTTTCTTCTCTTCTAGGAACCAATAAAATCACGTGCACCACAACTCCATTTAGAATACAGATTTTACAAACAGCTTGGAAGTGCAGGTAAGTAAAGCTGCCTTAAGCTTATAGGAGGTTTGTAATTTCTTTATGCAGTCAAACGTTACCATCGTGTGTGTTGTGCATCTCTGACAAGAATTTCCTGATTTCCTGATGCTGAAGGGCATGGAGCATCTCCCTAATGAGGAAAGGTGGAGTGACCTGGGTCTGTTCAGCATGGGGGAAAGAAAACTGAGAGGGGATCTGATAAATATTTGTAAATATGTGAAGGGAGGTGGGAGGCAAATGGGTGAGGGCAGGCTCTTCTTGGCTGTGTGCAGTGACAGGACAAGGAGCAGCGGCCTACAGCCTGAATGCAGGGAGCTCTGCAGTGCCATGCAGAAGAACTGCTTTATGGTAAGGGTGGTGGAGCGCTGGAACAGGCTGCCCAGAGAGGTGGTGCAGTTTCCTTCCGTGGAGATATTCAAGATCCATCTGGGCACCGACCTATGTGACCTGTTGTAGGAGCTGCTTTAGCAGGGGCTTGGACTCAACGATCTCTTGAGATCCTTTCCAAACCCTGCGATTCTGTGGGATTGGGGCAGATTATTTTATTGCCACACGTGCTTTTGGAGAAGTTTTGGTCACAATATCGCGGTAATAATTGGACAATCATTCAGACCTAGAATCTCTCATTAGTAAAATGATTACTGTGTTAGTGAGGATTGTTGTTTTTCTTACACTCCTGATTTTTTGTGCCATTTTGCCTGGATGGCACAGGTTCCTCTTGCAGAGGATGTGCTCTCACACCACCAACAAAATACCAAGTTGAAGAAAGTGAAAGACCTGCTCTGAGTTCGTGCTACGTGGGACCTGAGCAGTCATCACGCAGCTTTATTTTGCTTGTTGAGTTAGTTCTTCTAATTAGTTTCCTGAATTTTGTCCTCTGGTGGCTGAGATGCTATTGCACTTTTTAATGACTTTTCTCTTTTAGCATGCAAATTCTGGTAGTAGGAGCAACGTGAGCTATTACTATTGGAAATACTGAAGTGATGTTTTGTTTCTTGTTGTTTTGGTTTTATTTTTTTTAAACAGAACTTATCACTGAAATACGGTGCTCTTGTCTGTGCACTTTGTATTCTGGTATTTGCATCCTGTTGCACACAAAGCTGATAGGTTAATGCCATCAGCACTTAACTCCAGCTCCCTGTGCTTTTGAGACTTAGTGCATTTCTGCTGTGGCCTTTGTAAGTGAATATGTCAAACACAGGTTCACACGGTGAGACATCTAACTCCACCTTTCCTTCCCTGGTTGAGTTTTGTTGATGCTTGCATCAGCATACCCCAGTGAGTGACTCTCTTGGTGGGCTCAAATCCCAATATGCTTTTTCTCCACTTTCCAGCTTTCTACCTCTCTTTAAAAATACTACTGAGAAATTTGTAAACCAATGGAATGTAGGGGGCTTTACTGTGGTTGCATGAAGGTGTTTTGTTTGTTTTACCATAGCTCATTTCCTGTCAAGCAGGAGAAAACAATCTTATGAATTTAAACCTTCATCCTACAACATTCACCCAGATTTCTGCCTTGCCTGATCCTTTGCATGCTGGTGGAACAGACATGGGAATCTTGCCTTTAGGATCTGTTCTCATCATTCCATGGGGGGATAACTGCCATCTCAAGTTTTGTTTTTATTGCCAAGAGTGTGTTAGGAGAACTCCTGAAGGACATGACTTCTCTTTCTTCCTCTGTGTGGTCCCACAGGATCACAAACTCTGCTCCGCCAACCTGTTGGATGCCATTAGAAGCTCTTGTGTTTTGCTGAAACAGGTGCAAACAGGCCAGGAGTTCAGGGTGGAGGATGTGAGCCGTATCTCTGTCTCCACAAAATCTGGAAGCTTAACAAAACAAATTTTAGTGGAGCCAGACTGCCAGGATCATGGAGTCTTCTCTTGATGTCTGCACACCAAGCTGAGAATTCGGGGAAGATCCTCTGCAAAAACAAGCTGGTGCTGCATATGTGCTGACTTTAGAGAAATAGTTGGATTGATCTCGGCAATGCTTTTAATGCCACACTCCCTGGAAAGGTCCTTGCTTCAAAAGCTTCAACTCTTCTGAATTGCATTACTGCTAAATCATAGAAGTTAGTGTGGAAGGGACCAGCTTGCCACAGGTCAGATAGGAACATTCTTGTGGAGTGTCTATAATGATACAGTTCATCTCTGGTGTGTATAATTAGATGTGTTCACAAGAAGCTGATTTACCAGTGGGGATGCAGAGGCAGCCAGTGCCCAAGAGCTGCTCTGTTTGACCTCAGCTCTTTTTCTACCCTCTGGCACAGCGCCGGGGTTTACATGGCAGCTGTTGGAAATAAGGATGTGTTCTTCCTCGTTATTCAGTTAACTTTCCTGCCCCTGAATGAAGACGCAGGGACCTGCTGTGCAGAGACCATCTGCTTGTTTCTTCTGTCTCACTGTGGAATTAAATATTTAACAGCCTAAAGTAGTGTATGACTGCTATACCTTAACGTAGGCAGTGAAACAAGGGGAAAAACAACAAACAAGCCAACAAAAAACTCTTTCAGAGTGGTTCTTTGTTGTACACTGCAGATGAATGTGCATGGACATCCTGCTGCCCAGCCTCTGGCCGGGGCCGCCTGCTGCATGTCTCCTTCTGCTGGTGCCAAGGATGCCTGTGTCAGCCCTGATTTCATTTTATTTTTTTTGTGCTGGATACCTACCTGTGAATTAATGTGAATGGCACAGCTGTCCACGTACATCCAAGCATGATGGGTATTCCCAAAACTCAGCTCTGGTACAGCCAGCGAGGTCTGCTTCTTCCACACCTCGGGCACAAGGCGAGCTCACCTCTGACCTGACAGGGTGCTGCTGTGTCTCCTGTCGCCTCTGCTATGTCTGTAGGGAATCATCAGGCCCTTCTGCTTGTAAGATGATGCATGGAGGAGCATCATCTCCTTGCAGGCTGATGTGTCTGATTCTCTGTAAGTACTGGGGTGGAGAAGGCTGGTGTTGGCAGAGCAGGATGGGGCTACTTTCACCATGGCCGAATAGACGCAGCTCTGAGCTCCTTAAGATGGTTGTGTTTCCTGTGCTGTTTACCAGGAGGCATAAAAGAATCATATTATAGAATCCCAGAATGAGTTGGGTTGGAAGGGACCTTAAAGCCCCCCAGCACTACCCTGGGCTGGCTGCCTCCCACCAGCTCAGGCTGCACAGGGCCTTCTTGTGGTCTTGGGCACCTCTGGGGATGTGGTCATCACAGCTCTCCGGACAAAGCATTTGCTCTGCTCCAGCTGCCCCCTGCTCACACAGCAGCATCCCAGGGTTCTTTTCAGTCTTATTTCAGGTGAATTCCACATTCTCACCTTTCCTTCAGGTTAAACTCCTACAGACTTACCAGGGAGACTAACTTCTCCAAAATTTTTACTGGGAATTCTTTTTTTTTTTTTTTTTTTTTCCTAATCAACAAAATAGTGCCTCTATTTCCCAGTCTTACTCAGTCTTCAGCCTTTTGATTGAGCTGCTCTTTCCTATGTGTAACATGGATATTAGGGCAGGAGAATGTGGCCATGTTTTTATCTCTGTCCCATCACTTGGATTTTGGCAGCAATCTGCAGCAGCTCCTCCTTTGTATCTGCTGGCAGTTCCAGCCAGCTGGGTGTGGAGATACTGGACTCTCCTGTTTACTGACTGCTCTGATCACAATCTGGGATGGTGATGGGGTATGTGGCACTGCTCAAGCCTGCTGTATTGGAAGGTGGATCCTCCTGATCTCATCACTGCTAGAAAGTGCTTTAAATGTGCTTTGAATTTGAAAAGTTAAATCACTGCTGTGTTTCCTGCTGTAGTTAAGTTGCTGGGAGCTGATGAGCTGATACAAGTGGACATAGAGATGTCTTAGGACATCTTTAAACACCAGTCATTACTTCAGAAGGAATTATAGACTGGGGGGAGTCTGGGACCTCTGTATTTCTCCTGGAGACACAGCTCGAAGCCATTCCACATAGTTTGATGTGCTGCAGAGGTGTCCGAAGCTCTGCTGTGTTCCTGTGCAGCCACAGAGCTGAGGTCTCTCCTGGTCCTGCTGCCATTGTTTGCAATGCAGCTCACCTGAAATGGAAGCCAAAGGCTCAGCCCTTGAGGCAAGCATTGTCCAAAAGCTTTGTTGCTGTCCAGCTCTGGTTGGAGGGCAACAAGATTTATCTCCTCTAAACCTTGCTGTGCTGAGTAGCTGAGGCAAACGTCATTGAGATATATGCATGGATGTATCATTGCAAAGCCCGAGCTACTGTTTCCCTAAAGCCCCGTCGGTTTGTGCAGCCAGCTTTCCTTGGGGGTGGGGAGCCCGCTGCTGCGTGACGTTCCCATGTTGCTCTTAGCCCCATTCCTCTCTCCGAGGATGTGATCGTGGCTGAAAAACATCTCCAAGCACTCAGGAAACCGCTTTTTGGTCTCTTGCTTCTACGCAACTGAATAATTCACCGAGGCCAGGAAGTGCTGCCTGCCGGCAGTGACCAGCAGCGGTGCAGGGCTGAGCTTTCCTCAGAGCGTCTGTGGCTCTATGTGGTGATCAGGGATGTGAGCTGCGCCTGCCCCACGAGCCCCACGTTTGGGAGGTTCCTTCTGCCCCCAGGTTCCTGCATAGTGACAGCTTCTGCCTGCGCGCGGTGCGCAGGGAGGTGCAGCACTTGGTTTCAGCGGTAACTGCGCTCCCTCTCAGCTGGCAGATGAGTCACGCCGTCCCCGCGCCCTCGCAGTCCCACCTTGGCACATGTGATTCATTGCAGCACGTGCTCCTGCTTTCACACACCAGCCGTGCTGCTCCCCGGCGGCGGGAGCCGCTGGCCGGGGGGATCGCGCACGAATCGGCTCCACAGCGCTGCGTTGGAGAGGAATCGTACACAGGAGAATCCCAGGAAACAGAGAACATCTCTGCTGCGTTCCCGGCCCACGCGGCACATGAGTCACAGCAGAATATACTGAGCCAGGGAGGGAAGTTCTGGTACATATAGAACGTGGAAGGGTTCTGTAGTTTTGTTGTAGTTCTTGCTCTGTAAACAAATTCACCTCTAATGAAATACCGAGTCTGTGTGTTTACTTTTGGACCTCTTTCTGTTGCACAACTTGCAGGAGTGAAGCAGTCTGTTTACTTGTCAGGAAGCGGGATCAAGAAAAATGAAGGTGGTGTAAATAACTGAGCCTTTCAGTCAATATTTGCATGTCTATTTTTCAGTGTAGCTGCCTGCCGCTCCGTTCTGCATCTTGAGTTGCTCTTCAGGACTGCCTACATTGCGCGCATTTCTCTCTTCCTGTGTTGCTCTTGCGCTGCCCATGTCCTGCTGCACACTCCCTGTGTACCAGTCTCGGGAGAGAAATTCTTTCCGTGCCGGTTTCACAACGCTGCCATTCAGCAGCAATTAGGCAGGGGTCATTACAGAGCGACTTGTGCAGATGGGAGTAAACAAGGTGCTGTGGAGGAGCGTGCTGCCGTGCCTGCTGCTTTATGGGGAGCTCCCTGCCTGCAACGCTTTTCCCCGCAGGAGCTGCAGCAGTGCAGGGCTGTGTAAGTGAGGCCTAATGCAAGATTGCCTGGTAATACCAAATTGACATCCATTTGCACCAAAAGCAACTTGCTTCTTCGGATCCCAGTCCCATGTTTGAACAGTTCCCTGCTTCAATCCCTGGCGCAGACGCTCGCATTCCTTTTAAGCTATTGGTTTTTTTTCTAACAGCAAGCAAAAGCTCTTTACCTTCATTCTCAAATCTTGCAAGGTGTTGTGAAGAAACTTGCCACTGAAGATAGGTCTGAGGTGCCTCAGCAAGGAGTGGTGACAGGTAAGGTTTCATTCAAATAAAAAAATGATTTTTTGCAACAAAATCACAACGCATGGGAGGCCGCAGCAGAGTTAGCTGTGCCCTTGAAGAATGTGGTGGACAGCTCCAAGCATTTCCGTGTCATCTGATGAGATGTGGAGCTGGTGGGGTCTGTGAGTTCAGAGCTCGTGATTTACAGAATGAAACACAGTGGGGAATTGCAGCCCCCCCAGCTCCAGCCTGCCTTTGAAAGCAGGCTTGCTGTGGAGCAATGAGGGGCAATGCTTCACTATCTGAAAGTGTGGTGGTTCCCTTGCTTGGAAGGGCTTATTGAACATGTACACTTTAACAGCTCTTTTAACATGAGAAAACTTCCTTGGGCTAAATTTAGGCTTTGCCAATTGAAAGCTATCAGATGTTATTAAAGCAAGGCCCATTAATATTTGAATATGAGCAGCTTCCTTTTTATATTTCAAGAAGTCTTCTTCTGTCTCCTGCTCTTCTGGTATTTGTGGCAGCAGTCCCAAAGCCCCAGGAGCATCCTCTGTTTGTGGCAGGGCAGAAAGAGAAAACTGTGCCAGGGAGGTTGCACACAGGTGAGCATGGGGTGCAAAGGGTAGGGGGCTGCCTGCCTCTCAGAACAGCTGATAGTTGATAGGTGTGGTTTGTGTTCTCCAAGCTCTGCCCTGCCTGCTGTTCACAACGCCCTCCTCTTCCTCCTGTCTCAAGGAGATGAGCCACTGCCTCCACATGGGATGGAGCAGTGCTGCTCAGCATGGGCTGTCCCTGGGGGAGGCTGATGGTCCTGTAAAGCATCTGAACTTTGTTTTCCAGGAGATTTTTCTGTAATAGAAGAGGATGGGAGGTTTCCATCAGGCTGCAAGGACTATGTGGGTAACAATTACCTACAGAGCTGACAAATCCTTCAAACGCTCTGACGGTTTGTGTAGTAGGGCTGATGAATGCCAGCCTCCTGAGTTGCTGTGGACAGCACACGTGTGTTTGACTCAGCATCCATCACCTACTAGTTTGACACTTCTGCAGGAGCCAATGGTGATCTCATGGGTTTTTAGCAGGCATTGTGTTGGGCCCTGTGATAAAGCAGCTCTGATGCAGCATCAGTGTGGGCAGGTCTGCGTGGCTCAGGTCTGGTTTATCTCCTGGTCACTTGAAGCTGGGGCTGTGTGCCTGATAGGCTTTATCCAAATAAATTAGACTGCTCTGGTTTGTCATCAAAGCAGCAAATGCAGTTGGATCAGCTGCTGCCACTCCTTGCGCAGGGCAGTGCGTTGCTGTAGCAATGGGGCTGGGGCACCTCTTGGTCTCTGCACAGAGATGTGGGCCGTAGCTGAGCTGTAACGTCAGCTGTCAAATTTCTTCTGTGTTCCCATTGTGAAGCAGCAGCAGTGTCACTTCGCTTTGCAGCTGGCCAGCACGCTGTAAGCTTCAAGTGCCACTGAACTGCACTGTACATCACTGGCATGTGGGTAGGCTGGGCATCAGTGCTGGCAGGAGTCAGCAAGGGAGATGAGCTGATGAGGGGCAGTGGCCACCTGGCTGTTGGTGCAGTCGAACCAAACTGTTCCTCCACATGGCAGAAGTGGTTCAGCACACGGCTCTCATTATTGCTGCTTTCTTAGCAGTTTTCATCTCCCTGGAGTCAAGCAGTGTCTTCTGCCAGTGCTTCTGTCAGATCTGAGTGCAGCTGGGTGTTCTCTTGCAGCCTGGAAGTGCTGTTAGTTTTCCTTAAGTATCCTGTAGGTTGTACATGCGGCATAATGAAGCATATTCAGGTAAAATACCCTCGGTCATCCTCATTCCTCTTAAAAAATGAAGGACCCCAAACCTGCTGCTTAATTCCCCTTCAGGGGCGAGAGCTGCTCGTTTAGATGGCTGTGACCTGTTCCTGCTGTACAGGAGCTTCAGAGCAGCTGGTGAAGCTGCCTCACACTGTGGTTGTGTTTTAATTGCTCAAGAGCTTTCTGTGCAAATCTCATCGCTGTCAGTGGGCTGCCTGTGACCCTGCACTTAACCTGCACACAGTTCAAAAGCTGCGGCACTGCAGCTTCCCACGCCTTGCAGCAGAGACACAGCCTCTGCTGAGTACACAAAGAAAGCCCAAAAGCAAAGCAGACGGGACCATGAGGTTAGAGGAATAATTACACCGTGTTAAGCCTTTTGATTTATTCTCCCATCCGTGTCCCTGTGTGCAGGTACGTGGGAAAAGGCAGATGGTTAACTTCAGCTGGAACTTTTGGAGGTGGTTTAAAATAACTGTTCTAATGTTCTGCAGTGTTTTGATTCTCCTGCTAAGCTGGTGCCTTGTGTGCCAGCTGCACCCAGTGCTGGAACAGCAGAATGTGCACAGGCTTTACCAACCTCAAATGCAGCAGTTGTGCAGAGACTGGAGTGAAAGAGACAAAATACAGAAATCAGTTTCCCAAAATCTGCGCAACTGGATTTGGTTTTTGTGAGTATCAATGTGGGCATCCTCTGGGCACCCTGAAATTGCTTCTTTCTTCATCTGTGTGAAGAGTTGTCTAATGGAGTCCAGCCATGTTATCAGGAAACCAGCTTGTGCAGCTCCAGGAGAATGAAACGCCGCCCCTTTTGATAACACAACAATTGGGAAAATTGTTTTTCTGTAACTGAAGTAAAATCATTTGGATTTTTACCAGCAGCAAGAACAAATATGTTCTTCCTTCTGTCCTCACTACGTCTGTTTTTCTTCTGTTCCTTTTCCTGTACCTTTTTTTTTTTTGGTAGATACAGACACAAGCTACTTGCAGCACAGCAGGGGTTCAATACATCCTGTATGGCTTGAGAAGGCACAAAATCTGCTCACTTTCTGGAATGAAATTGGAGTCTTGAAGTCTGCTGTAGACACGCGTTGGAGATGAAGTAGCCCTGTCTGCAGGCACACAGCTGTGTGCAGGGTGGCATCTCCTCTCCTCCAAAGCTCAGCTGCATGGCAAGCATCGGGGGAAGGGAATTGGTTATCATACAAATTTGGGATGCTTCCTCTTGCTTTTTCCTCCAGAGTCTCTGGGGATGCTGATGGGCTCTTTGCTGCAGTGAAGCAGTGAGTCCTGCTGGGCAGTAACATGAAAGCACTTAGCGTTTGCTGGAAAAGGGATGATCCACAGTGCAACTGAAGCAGGAAAAAGATGTTGCAGAATTCTGGTGGCAGAGAGCTGAGTGTCTGGCAGCAGTCAGAGAAAATGGCAACAAGGATGTTGGGAGCTGCAAGGATAAGAGGAGCTTGTGATGATGCTGTGAAAGGGCTGCAGAGCTGCCATCTGTAGCAGGGCGAGTGGCTGGAGCTCTGCAGTATGGAAATGTCCAGAATCAGTGGGGCTGAGAGCAGAGAGTGCCGGCACCACGGCCGGCTGTGAGGAGGCACACAAAGCTGTGATTACCCAGCAAGGATGGTCACCTCTGCGACCTCCATCAGGACAGCCAGAGGAGAGAGCTCTGCACGTCCGTAAGGATGTACCTCAGGAGCATGAAGACGTTGGCAAAACAAAAAGCTTAATTGAAACACAGCATTTTAAATTTCCTGAAGAGGTGAAGAGCACTTGGTTGAGCTTGTGTTGAGTGCCTGGTGACAACTGGTGGTGGATCAAGCTCTTCATTACTTCTTCTAAGGACTCGTCGTGAGTGGAAGATGCTCTTCACGTCTGGATCTGAGTGGTGGGATCTTCGAGGTGACTGGGTTGTCCTCATCACCCAGGCTCTTTGGTTGGAATGGTTCAGTTTCACGTGTCAGTGAAAGGTTTCACTAGTTCTACAATCTGGTTCTTAATGCAGTGCCACACAGCCCTGGATCTGGACCTTCCAGCAAAGAAATGGCATTACGCAGTCAACAGCAGCGTTAGGGAACGTAGCAGCATCTGCGTAAGAAGGCTCATAGGGCCGTGTCCTTCTGGAAGACTTGTGCAGTGCTGGGCTCCTGGGCTAAGCATGGACTACTGCAGTCTTTCAGCTGAATTGCGTATGATCAGGTTAAAACATAGGGTATTTTTGGAGCAGTATGTTGGCTTCCTTTCCCTGGGCTCCCAGACCTGGGTGTCTTTCAGCCCTTACTGTTAACGATTCTCCGCTGCAGCGGTTTGGATTAAAAGAGAGCCTGTTCTCAGTTCAGTTAAAAATTTACTCTTAATCATTTGAACCCAGAGTGAACCACAGCGAATAAATAACCGTACTGGAAAGAAGTGATTTTGAGAGAAAACGAAATGAAATGAAAGCTTGAAGGGCGTTAGGCTGTAAGGAGCTCTCAGTGCAGCCTGCTCATTACTGAAAGCCTGGAAGGTTCAAGTTGTTTTCATCTAAAAGCCATGCCTTATTCTCGATGGTTAGTTAGTTTATGGCTTTTAGCTTTACTCCTGGGCTTTGAAACCTGCACAGCAAAAATGTTCCCTGGTTCTCTCTGGTAGAGGGATTTTGGAGGCTGGCAGAAGAGAGAGGATGGCCACTAGATGAGTTTGGACGTTTTTCTTTCAAATATCAGTAGTCCAAAGTGGTCTTAGCAGAAAGCTGTACACGATATGTATTTCATTTTACACTGTCACATTACTCAGAGCTGTCTTCTGCAGGTCCAGGTAGGGGCTGCCACATGAGAGCCTGTTTGAGGGACTGGTTTTCAGCTGCGTCCCCAAGGTCAGCCTGATCTGCAGTCATGGGCATCCCAGAACCTGTGCATGGAAATCGAGCACAAAATCAGTGCAGCTCCACTGAGTGTCATGCAGCCAGCTTTGAGAGTACTCCAAAATTTTCATCAGCGTGTTGTCATGGGCACGGCAAAGTACCTGCTACTGACTGCAGGGAGTGAGAGCATTCAGCTCAGCTTCACCCACTGCTGGTAGGAGTTGCCCCGGTTGCACTCAGACATGCTAAGGAGAAGCAATGTGTGCTAATTGTTTTACTTAAAGTTTTATTTCAGTCCTGAAGCTGAAATGTATGCAATCAAATATTTGAAAGACCTTTAAGGTAACTTTATTCCAAGTAACAAGTTGATCTTAATTTTTCTCCACTATTATTTTGCAAGTCGATACTTCAGAAACCTGAAGGTCAGAATGAGCCTTTGTTATTTCAGCCTACAGAACATGGCTTGGGGGGGGTAACCTGTTAACCAGCAGAGGTGGAGTGAAACCTGCTGCCCTGGGGTGCTTGAAGAGGTTAGCAGATGAGTTGTTGGCCCAGTCGATGTTGATGGCAAAGTTTCTGTTTCAGCTAGGATTTTATTCTGATTTGAAATTAAGAGAAGGGTAGATCCTCATTAGTGTAATCAGCTTAAGTGGGTTGACTACTCTAAAGCAATTTGTTTAATTTGTTTGAAACATGTTCAATTTTAGCTATAAATGTTCAGCTCTCGCACAGTTGCTATTTATGCTGTTTATCGTGTAATTTTGATTCAGTGATTTGTAAAAATAAACCTTTTTGCTCTGGAAGAGAATCTTGTGACAGCCTGTATCCTATTCATCAGCGCTGCTTTAATATCTCACAGAACTTTTTGTGCATTCATGCTCCAGAGGCACTGCCGTGGCTCTGGATGAGTTTTAAGAGGACTTGTTTGTGCTGCTCGTAGCGTGCTTCCTGCATCCAGCATCAGCCGGTTCCTTGATGTCAGAGTGCTCCCCTTCCCTCTGTCTTTGGGTGTCTCATTTGGGCTTTCGTAGACGTGTCTTCCTCTGTAATGGTTCCCAGCTTTGAAACCTGCACGGGTCTTCAGAAAACAATCAAACTTTAATTCTTTCTTGAAATTGAAGACCTCGGCTCCTCATTTGCCTGCGTGACATCTAAGGGCTACATAAACCAGTTTCCAACGGGAGCAAAGAAATGGTGATTTGGAAGCTAACAGTTCACCTGTTACAACTTGTGGTTGTTTCTTGTTGAATTGATGTACGAGGACTCTGTTCTTGCACCTCCACGGATGTCACGCATAGCTTTCTGTACTTGCTCCCTCACCTCTTCTTTGGGTGTATTTTGGGTTGTGCTGTTGTACTAGGTTTATTCCTAGGCTCTCGCATCAGGGCATATTTGCCCCTGCAGACAGTTTCCACTTTGTTCCTGCCGCGTAGGGCAGTTGCTACACAATGTTTCCCTTGGGCATACCCTTCGATTGGTATCTGCCTGCCTTTTGCTAGTTGGTAATTGGCCCTGGAAGCAGTTGTGGATGGGCTGTGTGGCTCACACGGCTGACGCCTGACCGCCTGGCTGGTTAGAGCACACAGAATGTCCAGTGGGTTGTTAGAGCTGTTCCTCGTGCCACAAAGCATGTGGCAGAAAGACAGCACAACCTGAACTGACCGCGATGCTCTTCTGACCCTTGGACTGAAACTTGCTAGGAGATGTACTTTTGTGGTGTTCATCCAGTTCAGCTGCAGCTCTCTCCAAGAGGGCTGCTGTTTGTTGCTGTTCCCTTCCACATGTCCAAGCTCAAGCAAACACCAAGCTTCTTTGGTCAGCCATTCTCCTGGCCACGTGAGGCCAGCAGGGCAGTGTGAGGTTGGGATCCCTTTGGTGGCAGCCCCAGGAGCTGCGCAGTTTCAGCGCTTTGGGAAACCTGGGGTTGGAGTCACTGGAGCCTGGTGGTAGCAGTCTGGGTTTTGGCTTTGATGTCTGCGTTTGTCTCATTCCGGCAGTGATGCTTTAATCTCCAAAGCGCTGTGCTGGGTTTTCGCTGTGCTCAGCTTGAATTTCTTCCAAGACGCTGCACTGCTGAAATAGCAGAATTTGTCCATGGATTCCAGTGCAGTGATCAGTCTCTGTTTATTGGGTTGATAAACTTTCCACAAGAGTAAGGGTGGAGCAGGACCTCTTACATAGAGTCAAGCCAAATCACTCAGCAGCACAATGGAAGCCATTAAGCAAAGTGCACTGCAGGGTGCTGCTTTTCTTTCCGAAGACGATCCTGTGTGTGTCATATGTATTTTCTTGCGTTAATATTTAGTGCCATGGAGAACATCCTTGTTTGGATGTTATTCTGTGTGTTAGTTGGGATTAAGTGGTCGAGGTTTGTATTTGAAGTGTTGAGTTGTATCATTCAGTCCTTGGGATGAGCCCTGTGCTCTTTTTGGCTTTCCATCTTCTCTGACTGCAAACCTCCCCTAGGACAGCTGCACAGCAGTGTCTTCCTTTGACCTTTCCAACCCTCGGCCAACACAACGGCTTTGCATTAAAAACCTCAAGTTTGACTGCCTAGGCAAAAGATACCTTTTCCTTCATCAGCAATCGATCTCCTTTGTTGGAAATATCCTTCTTAAGTATTTAGGGATCTGTGGGTGGTATTTTTGAAGCTCCTGTGGCTCACTGTGACAGTGGACTTGGTGGGACCAGGACACAGTGCTTGTTGCAGAAATAGTCGGGCTGCATTCTGAATGATGGGCATCCAGAGCAGCTGGGCTCTGAACAAGTTATTATGTAGATTTTCTGAGGCTTGTAGGGAGAAGTGGCTCAGGGAAACCTACATCTCAGATACGCACCCTGGAATTATGTAGCCTTATCTGCCCGCTTGGATCCTGCAGGAAGCAGGTACTGCTACTGTTAAAGCTCCTGTTTCCAGCTTTGTCCTTTCCCAAAGAAATACTGAGTATGGACTTGAATTTTAGTGAGTTGAGAGTGCGTTCCTCCCAGCTTCACTGTGCTGATGGTGTGGGGCTGGGAGGCTCTGAAGGGCTGGTCACCATGCGGCCTCGGTCACATTCCTCCAGATGCCCTCTGAAAATGAGATGTGTGACAGCGTTTTTATTCCAGCAAAGGCAAGATGTACATTCTTGACCGCAGGCACAGCTGGCAGCAGCACGGCTGAAAACCCTCGGAGAAAATCGAACCCTAAAAATATGCCTGAAACTAAAATAACGTCCTCTGCAGGCTGCCACTTAGGATGCTTTTTTTTAATGTTCTTAGCTACAGCTTCACCTTGTGGGAGCTCCTGCCTAGAGCAGAGCCTTCCCGAGGCTTAATCCCACTGTGAAAGTGAGAAGGGCACTCCAAGCTCTTGGCTCGGAGCACTTGGAGCTGATGGCAGAGCTAACTGCAGGGGCTGGGCCCCAGGGAGCACTCAGGCTTGCCGTGCTTCCTTTCTCACGTGAAACCCCTGTCGTTGGAGCCTGGCTGCCATTTATCTTCCTGGTTCTCATGTCCAGTAGGAATTCAACTTTAATTGCAGCAGGCTCTCTTTACCAAGTAAGGATGTAAATGTATTCCTTTTCCCTTGCTCTGGGAATGAGATTCTTAGCCTTCCTTAAGAGCCTGTCGGCAAATTTGTTCTCCAGTACTCCATAATTAGCACGCTCCTTGCCTGACTGGTTTCCTTCCGGTTTGCACTTTTCAGGACTGTTATCATGACATAGAAATCGCAGTGCAAATATTGTGCAGAGAGCTTGAATTTAGAAGTCTCTGTTTTAAGCTTGTCAAGCCTTCAGCACAGGGCTGATGGCATTCAATTGCCGTTTGTGTTTATTTGGGGATTTTGGAAAATGTTCAGGGCTGCCTGGGTCAGGTTCCACTGTTGCTTTTGGAATCGCTTCCATGTCAGACAGCCCTGCTTTCTCAGAGGATGCTGCTGCTGTTCATGCTCACTACAGCATAAAGCAAAGGGCAATAGCCTCCCAGGCTCAGGTTGGCGGTGCTGGGCAGATGCTGGATGTGGGACACGAACTCGGGTTGGGCTGGGAATGCCTGCAATACTCCATAATATCTCACTAATGCGTCCTGACGACTGATGCCTAACATGATCCCCTGAGCATGTGATTTAACGAGATTAAAGCCATCCCTCAGTAATCTTTGTCGAGCTGTATTTTGTTCTTTTCATGTAATTCACGGGAGTATAAAATCTGCAATATTTAAGCTCTGGTAATCTCAGTGCCTCATGTATTGTATTGTTGGCAAGTTGATTAGTGCCGCTGGGCAGATTAACGAGCTTTCCTGAACCTGTAGGTGAAGCTGCTGTGCTTCTGACACGCTCCGGTTCTGGCGTTCTCTGCCTTTACCTGCACTGGGCTCGGCTGCCTGGGCACGTCGTGGGCAGATACACAGCCAGAGCTGGGTACACAGCTGCACCAGCAGCCCAGTTCTGGTGGCCGATGATTAGCGAGAGGAGCAGTTAGCTCTGCGCTGCGTTCTGCCCTGGATGGACCCTGATTGTTTCTTTGTGGTGATGGATGAAAACATCAATCTCTGCTCTTTCTTACGAATATAGTGCAGGCAAGCTTTGTGTGACCGTGCTGTGTAACCCCAGCTGGGGATTCGCTAGGTTTGACTGCAGCCCTTTTTCAAACATACCTCGTTTTCTGCAAGGGCTTTGTGTTCCTGGCTGCTCAGACGAGCGCCAGCCCGTGGCTCTGCCTGCTGCTCAGTGTGACGCAGGGAGCACTGAGTTGGTTATGCTGAGGCCAAGCCTTTGTGCTTCCAGGGCCAGGCGCTTTCATGTGGTCACATTATTGCTTTGAAATCCATTTGTCTAATCAAGGGTGTAGCCGAGCAAAGCCTGCACTCATTTGGCCTTTGGTTCATTCACAGTACATGCTGAAACTAATTTGCTTGCCATGTAAGATCAGAAAGGACGCTCGAGATGTGAAAACCAAGGCTTTGCACAGCAAAAGATTTGCACCCAGGAGAAAGGGTGTCTATGTTGTCCCAGTGACTGATTCCAATCCTTTTCATATTCTTCCAGCTGAAGGGCTTCCCCAGGTTTATTATTTTGGACCGTGCGGAAAGTACAACGCCATGGTACTGGAGCTGCTTGGTCCTAGCTTGGAAGATTTGTTTGACCTCTGCGACAGGACGTTCACTCTGAAAACGGTATTAATGATAGCCATCCAGCTGGTGAGTAAAGCGTTTGTGTCAGCTCTCTTAGCCAGCCAGTTCTAAATTAGCTTGGCTTCGCCAGAACAGAACCTCAAGTGGAAAATTGAGGTCACAGATGCACGGTGTTGATCCACACTGACATGGTTTTGGGTGCACAGCATTGTGCTCCTGTGGCCAAGCAGCCTGGTTTTGTTTGAGTGCTCCTGCATCATTGTAAAACCAGTTTATAGTCTTTTTGATTAAATCAGATGGCAAAGCCTTGCATACAGTCTGTATCCCTTTTCATTGCACTCCAGAAACAGTATTACTGTTTCGGGCAACTCTTCAGTGTTCAAAAAAATAACCATTGGTCTCATAAGCGGTGAGAACAGAGTAGCAATGTTGGATATGTTTTTCAGTATGTGCATGTAGCATAAGGCAAAATTTGGGTTGAAACAACATGCATCAAGTTGAATTTGAGTAACTTACATTTCTTACAGTAGTGTTAGAGACATGTCCTAGTACTTACAGGAGTAATTTTATTGCAATGAGTCTGCTGGGGAAATGAAGCCTAACACAGCAGGGTCCTGCCTTGTGCCAAGCACTGGGGTGGCAGATCAGTTCTGTACTGGGAGGATCTCCATTGGCACCAGCTGCCCATCCTGTGACCTGGCCTGGCCTGCCTGCTCACCAAGACACCAGGACCAGCGTGGAAAAAGGGGGCTCAGAGTGAATCATGGGGACAGGAAAAGCAATCCCACATGGAACTGGGGTTCTCTGTAGGCAGCACTTCTCCTTTTTCCTTGGGGAGATGTTTGAGGACCTTACCAATCTTTTCAGGAAGAGGTCATGAGATACCAGCGTGAACGCATGTGTTTAAGGAGACAGATTTAGCATCTTCACAGGTGCTCCATCTCCTTTGCCAGAAGGGTTTGTGGGAGGAGGGCTCAGCTGTCTCCAAAGTGCTTTCTGAAGGGGCTGGCGCTTCCTGCTCCACTGGGACAGAAGCCCTTTGGGGAATGTTGTCTTGGATTTCTGCTAATTCCTATACTAAATCATTACCATTGCTGTGTCACACTCCAGTGTGAGAGAGACATACAAGAAGAGGAGCTGAGCTGTCACGTTCAGTGGTGGTTTTGCCTCCGTAAATTGTTTTGCTGTTGTTTTTGAGCAGCCAAGCCTGCTTAAGCTGCTGTAATTCTAATCTCGGTCGTGAGGAAATGTGAAACTTCACTGCCAGAATGCAGCGCATCGCACAAGCAGTGCCACTCTGCTCTGGTGTTTGAGATGCCTGGTAAGGATGCCCAACACGCAGGCAGACTTCCCACCACGTGAGCAGCCTGCTGCCACCCAGACAGCAGGGAGAAGCACCTCGCTGCCTCAAGTCCCCGCTGGAGAGGGGAAGGAAAGGTTCTCTGTGGTTGTTTTCGCACACGTGCTGCAGGAGGACTCCTCTGGCTGATGGGAGCTTTTGGGCGCTGCTACTCCACAGTGAGTGCATTTCTGATGCCTCACGTTGCTCGGCTGGAGCATCGCGTTGGAACCGCTTCCTCCAACCTCTGCGTGCAGCTGAACAGACGGAGCGTCCCTGAGCTGTGCAACGCAGGGAAATAAAGCAGGTGGTCACTGAGGCTGTCCCACCTGCACATAAATCAGAAGTCATGCCTTGGCTGCGCAGGGCTGACAGCCATCAGTTCCCTGCTCCTGCAGACAGAAGCGAGGCAGGCGTCCTGTCACAGGGCATAAGGCACACCGCTGCCGCAGGACATCTTTGTGATGGGGAAGAGCCTCTTCCAGCCGTCCCCAGCAGCACAGCAGGAGGTGTGCAGGCAGATGGAAGGAAACCCGCCTGCGCCTGTCTGCGGCGGAAGCACAAAGAGCAGGTTCACCAATAGCTCAGAGTGCTGCTGGAGTGTGTTGTTCCACAGCATCCTCGCTGTCCGGGTTTTTGTCCAAATTGCTGTCATTGCCATTGGCTGTTGCAACAACTGGGCTTCTTTGGTGGCAGAGATGTACAAGATGAGCCAGTCAGGCTCTGCTTGAAAACCTGTTCTGCACGGAGGGGTCAGGAAACCCTTTGTTCCCATTTTAAGGGTTGCAGTTTAATTTGGGCTGCCTCCTGACATACCTGTCTGTCTCCAAACCTGCTGCTGTGTCACGGAGCTGACTCAAGATGTGAAGAATGGCTGAAGTGTGGAGCATCTGCAGCGTCCTGGAAATGATGAGCAGTAATGGCTGGGAGCTGTGCAATCCATTTTCTCAGCGCATTGAAATAAATCACTGCTTAAAACGAGAGGGGAGAGGAGCGGTAACACAGAGTTAGCGACACAAAGGAGAGCTGCTTGCAGGCCTGCTCAAACATCGTTACACATCATTTAGGCGTTTTCTGAAGCAGAATTAACAATGCACACTGAGTGAGGTGTGTTGCGAGAGCTGAGGCAGCCCTTCTTCCCTTGGAGCCAGGCGTCTGGCCCTTTGCTTGCTCCTTGGTGGCAGAACACAGATAGTCAAAAGCTGAAAAATACTCCAACCAATTCTGCTTGACGACTGGTGAGATTAATTATTCTTTTTAGTCGGTGTTGAGGAGCGTAAGGCTTCCGCCTGCCCAGATCCCCCCCTCCAGGGAGAATTTGGCATGTCTAAGACAGCATATGGGTTGAGGGAGGGAGGTGGTGAGGCACAGAGCAACAAGGGAGGGCTGTGGGTAAGGGAGGAGCTCCTGGTAGCCGGCTTAGCGTGTTTAAAATCAATACAAAAGGCTGCTGCAATTCTCCATGGAATCCTTCCAAGAACGCTGTGCTGGTGGTAGCATTACAGAAGAAATGGTCCTGTTCCTTTTCAGATGAAGTCAGGGAGCACAGGGCGAAAGGTGGGGATGGCAAATTCCTCTTCCAGCTGTGCAATGAAGAATGCCACTGTTCAGGCAGTCACCAGTGCCTCATTCTGCTCTGTTGGTGCCACTTGCACAGTGCCTGTGTGTGCAGGCAGCGGGTGGCTTGAGGAGCCTTTGTGGTGGGCTGCAAAACCTGGCTGCTCTGTTTGCAGGAGAGCAGCTGGGCTGCCTGGGAGTAATGTTTGCTTCGTCCTTTTGCAGATCTCTCGAATGGAATACGTGCATTCGAAGAACCTCATCTACAGAGATGTCAAGCCAGAAAACTTCCTTATTGGCCGGCAAGGCAATAAGAAAGACCACGTCATTCACATCATAGACTTTGGATTGGCAAAGGAGTATATTGACCCAGAAACCAAAAAACACATACCTTACAGGGAACACAAGAGCTTAACTGGAACGGCGAGATACATGTCCATCAACACACATCTTGGCAAAGGTCTGTACGTTCAGCACGAGCTGTGCTGGTGCTGGGGAGCTCTGATGGTAGCTCAGCTTATGGCTCCGTGCCCTTCATACCTTTGCTAACACAGCATGGCGATGCCGTGAGGCTTCTGGGGGTTTGTTGGTTGTTTTTTTTTGAGCAGTTGAGACAGCTGAAAGTGTTGGAACTGGAAGCCTTGTAATTATGGTTTTTGTTAGGAGCAAAACAATAAAGGTAGCAGTCCTGCTCTGATAAAAGCAAGTGGGCAGGCAGTAATTGCCACACTTAGTGGCGACCAAGGAGATCTTTATAGCACAGCCCCACACCAGCGCCTTTCAGTTTCAGTTGCTGTTCCCTGACCTAATAACCAGTTGGAGAAAATGAATAATGGCTTTCCTTAATGATAGAACTAATTTTAAACCCATCTTCTGTCTCCTCACTCGCTGCCTTGTATCCTTGGAAAATTACATCTTTGTGGCTGAAAGGCAGAAGCCCTTGTTAAATGTTTATAGTCCTTTAAACTCACGAGAGTGGTACGGCGGTGGCACAGCGACGGGTCGGAGAGCCTCTCGTTTTGGGGAGTGAGAAGAGATGGGTGCAATTTCTGTTTCTGAGGAGATGGGGGAAGAGATGGAGGAAGTGAGCGGCTGCAGATGGGAGCACCGCAGGGCACTGCTCTGCCACCACCTACCGGCCAGCTGGCCTCCAGGCTCCGTGTGCTCCGTGTTCTGTGTGCGGGGGAGCCTGGGGGAGAGCAGGTCGCTGCCGCTGGGAGGCAGAGACAGTTGGTGAGCAGCGCTGGGGGCCCCACACTGCTGGGGAGCTCTGGGACCATTCGTCCAGCAAGCAGTGATGCCAACAGGACAGCCTCCTGCTGCTCAGGTTGCCTTTGTTCTCCCTTGTATCCTGTGGCTTGTTGGCAGTGTGGGCCACGTTTCGGTAGATTATTTTAAAGGATGCCTTGCCCTTGGCTCGAGGCCTCCTTTTTATGTTTTTTTACCTCATCTATAATCATAACATCTGCATGGCAACAGCAGCGAGTGTTTCACGAGCAAAAGCAATGCTAAAAGGAGCTATTTTTAACCCTCTGTGATGCACTGAGCTCCAGAAGCAGCAGGAGATGGCTGGCACTGTGTGCATGTCAGTTCCCACAGCTGGCTGCGAGTGTCCCCTGCCCGCTGCTGCAGGGCTCAGAGGAAGTAATCCAGCACATCCTTTGCACACAGTGCTGGGCACGCTGGCTCCCAGCTCCTATCTTCTAGCTGATCCGTGTGTTTCATGTTCCTTGTACCGAGTTCCAAGTTCTTTTGCGCAAGCCCTGAGATTGCATGTTTGAGAAATATGTAGATGTGGCACTGAGGGACATGGGTTAGTGGGCAATATTGGCAGTAGGTGGATGGTTGGACTAGATCATCTTTTCCAACCTTAATGATCGTATGATTCAAGTGAGCATTCCTGCTATAGCTTTCTGCCTGAAATCCCTTTTCCTACTGGCCAGATCCATTTCTGCAGCCGCAGCAATAATTTGTCATCTCTTCTGTTGCAGAGCAAAGTCGTCGAGACGACTTGGAAGCCCTTGGCCACATGTTTATGTATTTCCTGCGAGGCAGTCTGCCCTGGCAAGGACTGAAGGTAGGTTTGAGTCTTAGGTTTTGCCCATTGAAACTCACTTTTCTGCCCAGATGTGAATCTGTCAGGGGAACATATGGAAAATCAGGGCATAGCAGTCATGTATGTCTGTGAAGTTGAATACTAACGTGTTAGATTTACCTGCAGAGAAGATGCCAGGCCTGAAGTACATTACCTGGCACTGCAGATTAGTGTTAGCATCACTGAGTCGGTGCAGCTCTGCAGGGAAGGTGCGAGCAAAGGAGCTGCTGGGACAGGGAGGGCAGCAGTGGGGCTGCTGAGCAGTTGGAGCAGCTTAACTGTAATGTGCACCTGCCCAGAACACAATGGTTGTTTATGAAATTCCGGTGATGGCACACAGTGCCCCAGCTGCATCCAGGGTCGTGTTTGTAACAGGAGCAGTCTGATGGTTTTAGACTTGCCGAGAGACTTTAGCCTGAAAAGCTGCTTTTCTGGCAGAAGTATGGAGCTTGGCTTCCCTCCAGCGACAGCGGACATTCAGTGCTCAGTTCTGGATTGTAAGTTTATGAAATGTCATCTACAGTGCTGAGGGCTGCGAGCAATTGAGTTACAACAGCCGCAGCTGACATCCATCAGCAGAATGCCATGTGCTGGCTCCCAGCTGCTGCTGGCTTCATCTTCTCTTCTCCACCACCTTCCTGATCGTGCAGCTACGTGTTCACCTCTGGAGCTGCACTGAGTGTAGGGATGAGGGTGACCAGCTTAGGAGGTTTTTAGTGAAGACAGCAACTCCTTTTAGGCCTGTTGGCATGCTGTGAAAAAACAGATGAGCTTTTGGGCTCAGCATCTTCAGCGGAGTGCTGCTGTGGCCGATGGCATGATAGAACCTGCTAAGCTGCTTTGTCACCATCTATCCAGAGTTAACCTCAGCTTTGCCTTATCAACATGTGTCAGAAGTGTCAGCAGCAATGCAGAAAACACAGAAGGGATTTTCAAGGACTGAAATGATCCTGAAAGGGCTCAGAACCTCTCTGGCAATAGGTGCACTTCCAATGGTAAATCTATCAGTGTTATTCCATTACATATTTTATTTCTTTAGTTTGAACTTAACTGCTTTAAATCAATCCTATAAACTACTCTAAAATAATTCCAGGTTTAGACAGGACTGCAAAATTTTCCTTGGATCAGTGCTGAGTTAGTGAGAATTAGTTGTTTGCTCCTTGAAGTCTTGCATTTCTTTAGCTTCAGAGCACACCCAAATTCTTCAGCCTGAAAACGTGGCATCTTCACGCTTGTAGGTTTCCTCAGCCTACACTTCTGGTCTCTACTGTCAGTGCTGAGGTCTTAAGAGGACATCTTACAATGCTAATTGTATTGCTGGCAGGTCTAATTGGCATATTTTGAAATGGAGGCAGTGAAACCTGTTTGTAGGGTGCCAACTGGAGCAGAGTGCTCTGCTTCAGGAGCGATTCAGGTGGGAAAACAAACTGAAATGTATGTCATTTTTCTGGATGACCAGCTGCTTAATCAGTGCTAAGTGACAGGCACTTGGGGGTGAAATGCACGTGAAAGCACGGGGTTTGGGAGAAGTGTGACTGATATAATCTGGTTGCTTGACTCTGTGGTGGCATTCTGTTCTGCACAGTAAAAACATGACATGTCAAAATTGCTGTCACAGTTTAACTGCTTTTGCAGTTGCTTATGAAGCTGTCATGCTTGCAGATGGCTCTCAGCCTAGGACTGCTCTTTGCTGGAGTGTCAGGATACTGATGTGCAATTGAAGTATATGCAGCTTTAATTTCTTGCCCCAGAAAAGCTTCCCTATATCAGGACTGGGCTGGTAAGAAATGAGCCCTGTGAGCACAACCAGCGTGCTTCCTTTCAAGTACTGGAGGCATCCTGAATACCTCTCTGAATGTTCTGTGCTGACTGCATGTAAAGCACACAGTGAAGATAACAGCAGGATAACATACTGTAATCTAGGATGCAGTTCAGCTCCAAGTGACATCGCCTGCTACCACCCAGAATCAGCATTAAACACCTTGTTTTTCTTCCCAGACAGCATGGCGTTTCTCACACGGTTGAACTCTTTCCCCACAACTGTTTTGTCTTTGTGCACTGCAGGCTGACACCTTAAAAGAGAGGTATCAGAAGATCGGGGACACAAAGCGAAACACTCCGGTTGAAGTTCTCTGTGAGAACTTTCCAGGTAAAGTGCTGATGGGGTCACTGGAGACAGACATACCTTGTTGGATATGATAGATCTGAGCAGCTCTGGCAGAGAGGATTTCAGTGATGTACACGTGTTATGTCGTTCCTCAAGCAGGAAAACAACTGGGGCTGCTGCTAGGAATTAGCAGGGCTGGGAGCTTGTGACTGTGGCTTGCTACAAGCATAACTCTTCCCACTCTGCAAGCTGGGCAGTGCCTGAGTGCCCCATGTCCCTGCTTTTCTTCCTTCCTGCAGAGGACCTTGTTGTCTTCCCTCTCTCAAGTGCCTGTGTTGGCTCTACTCAGTTGATTTGTTTCCAGTTGAAAAGACTTACAGGTGCTAAAATTTTAGGTGGCCAGCTTAGAAGATGGGACGATGTCACTGAATTCCACCTTCTAACAATGGCTTCAAGGAGAGCTTTATTAAGGGTGCACTCCTAGCAAAGTTTGGCAGCTTTTCTCCAGTTCAGCAGAAGTCCGTTGCAGAGCTGGGAGAGCAGAGTATGAAGTGAAAGCCCTCCCGGGGTGCGGTGCAGCCTCCGTGCAGTGCTTTCAGTATTCTGTCTACGAGGTGAGAAACTGGACAACAGGGAGAGCACCCAGGTCCTCACAGTCTGCCCCATTCCTGTTGGAGCCGTTCTCATAGACTCACAGAATCATTACAGTTGGAAAAAACCTCTAAGATCATTTAGTCCAACCATCAACCCATCTCACCATGCCCATTAATTCGTGTCCGTGGCTCTTTACCAGCACAAGGAGCAGCAAGTCTGGAAGGAATTGTTGTTCAGGTCATTCTTATTTCCCAGACACGTTTCCATCCCAAATCCACCAAGCTCCAAGCAGAAAGACATCAGGTTGGCTGTTGTCGTTTTTGCTCTTTTCCCCATTCCTTCCCTTCCCGGTGCTCCTTCCTCAGAGCTCTGTCACACATGCAGGTCTGGGCTGAAAGGAGATGAGACAACTTCTTTCCCGCACTTGCCTGAATCCCGTTGATCATCTTTCAAAGACAACAGCAGGAGGAGGAAATGACCTTTCTTCTTCTTTTGCCTCAGTGTGACAGACAAGCTGCCAACCATAGGCGTAGCTAACCGTCACCAAGCAGAGCTGCTTTTATTTTTGTCAGTTAAAGGCAAAAACTGAGCTTCTTCCTGCAGTACCCAGTCTTATTCCTCGTGTTGAGCTCTGCTCAGAACAACAGTCCTGTCCTGGTATAGAAATCACTGTGTCTATTTTAAATGTCTGTGAGCTGACGTATGCGTGAGCATCCTGTAGGCAGGCTCAGAGAGCTGCCCTGTGTTGTAGAGTGCATTTTAGTGTTTGTTTTTATACAAGGGTATAGAGTGAAGCTTGCTGTGGAACTTGCTGGAGGTAGAGCAGCAGCCCTCTGCAGCAGGTGTGGGACTCCAACATTGTTAGAGATGTATTTGTATCGATTTGCATTGTGGGCTGCTTCTAAAGCAGTAGTTTTTAAAGGAAAGCCAAGGTTAGCAGCAGCAGCCCAGGCAATTCTCCCTGCGTGATGCTCAGTGCTGCAACAAGGCCTTACTTTATAGCAGCTCATTCAGAAGATTCAGAATGAAAGCAAGCTATTATTAGGCTTTGGGCAGGGCCGGAGGGCTCTAGAGAGCTGAGTGAGGTTCATCAAGCAGCAGGAGGCTGGGTAGGTCACAGGGGGTGAAGGCCTGCAGGCTCTCCTCAGCTCCCATCGATCTGCCTGGCTGAATGTGGCAGAGCCTGGGCAGCTCTGGGGTCTGCCCCTGGTCCGGCTGGGGGAACTGTCGTGCTCTGTGCCGTGGAAGGGCCTTGTTAGAGTTCATTGAAAAGCACCTTTCCAGCGTGTGCATGTATCGCGTGCCGTGCGCTGAGAGGCTTGTAAGTGATGGAGCGACGAGTGGGCAGAGCTGACACTGCTTCCTTCTCCCCTTCTCCAACAGAGGAGATGGCCACATACCTCCGTTACGTTCGGCGATTAGATTTCTTTGAGAGACCAGACTACGACTACTTACGAACCATCTTCACAGAGCTGTTTGAGAAGAAAGGCTACACCTTTGACTACGCCTATGACTGGGTCGGCAGGCCAATTGTAAGTCCCTCCTGCAGAGTGCAGGGCCTTGCTGCTCTCGGTTTGTTCCAGTACTGCCAGTTAGTGCCAGTGAGTCAGGATCAAACCGCTCCCTTCTTTTCTGGAGCCAGCAAGTACAGGCTCAGTGCAGAGAGAAGTTCTGGTGCTGTGTTAGGGGGTTCTTGTGGTGCCATGAGTTATCCTAAGGGGCAGATGGCCCCTTGCCACCAATTTAGGTTTGCCTTGGTGTGACATATTCAGTGCTGAATTCCTCCCTTGCAGCCACGAGCAGGACTGGACTTAATTTCCTCTATCCTAGCACATGATTTGAAACCTTTGGTCATCAATATCTGAAGACATCCATCTTACAGCTGGAACCCATACTTGCTTCCTCAGCACCGAGCATAGCAGCTGAGTTGTCACAGAGCAGTACGGGAAATGTGGGCAGGGCTCTGACAGGTGCTCAGAAAACAATGAAAGGAAAACCCATTGTGATCTCTAAAGATCCCTGGGCTTGCCCTGCTCCAGGGGCTGAGCCAGCTCTAAATATGGCGGGGCAACGTGGGAGTATCCAAGCTGCACTTAGCACCAGATGGGACATAACTGTGATCTCAGTCCATTACTCCTATAGTCAAAAGTGTTTGTATTCAGGAAGGCCTTCGCTAAGAGGTATGTCACTGGGAAACCTGGTGAAACGTCTGAAGCTCTTCCGTTGGCTGCCCATCTGATCCGTGCCTGTGCTGCAGCCCGTCGCTTGGTGCCGCTCCGCTGACAGCCTTCCTGCTAACAGCCAGTCGCTGTGCACCACCAGTGGCAAAGGCAGCTGTAAATTAATTGTCACTGGTGCCGGATCAAATGTGTCACTGGTGCCTTCAGAGCTGAACCTGGTACCGCTGCCAGTGACTTCCATCCATCTGTGTTTAGCATTACCAATGTTTTCTGTGCGCAGAGCACTTCGTTTTAGTAAGAAATCATTCCCTTTGTGAATCGTGATTTTTGCTCTCATTTTTGTTTGATTACAAAGACAATTGATAAAAAGCACCTTGTAAGACAAGCTTGCTATTGCTGACAACTGCAGTGGTTGCTATGGAGATTTTGATGTTGTGAGCAAGGATTGTGACTTTGGTGAGAATAGAGCAGATGAAGCCTTAATTTTAACACGTCCTGTTTCTATGCAAGGGTGGTTTTTAAAAGCAACAAGACAATGAGCTGAGGAAAACAAGCCTGTATGTTTTGCAGTTGCATTTGTGACAAGTGCGGTGCGATCTGACACTGGAAGAGATTCAGATGTATCTTTTTAGTTCACTTTCCTACAAGGTGTTTGATGCCGGTATCCAGCAAGCAGTCACATCATAGGCGTCCCATGGCTCTTGCTGTAATTGTGCCCGTTGCTGCCAGTACCTTTGGGCAGCGTTTTGACGTCTTCCTGTGCTGTTTGTGCATGATGGGAGCCGACCTGACTTGTGTCCTAACAAACACCTTGTTTTCCAGCCTACTCCAGTGGGATCTGTTCACGTAGATTCCGGGACGTCTGCAATAACGAGAGACAGCCACGTCCATCGGGACCGGCCGTCACAGCAGGCTCTGCGCAATCAGGTATGTTAGCAGCACTGCCTCGCTTGGCATCCTTCTGAATTCCCCTTGGTCTGCAGAACAGAAGCCCTGCCGGTTGGGGTAGCTGGGGCTGATTCTTGCCTTTGTGGCAAGCGTGTTTCTTGCTTAATTTAGGAAGACTTTGGTCTGAGCAAACTTTTCTCAAAGCAACGAATGGCTGAAAGAGCGGTGGAATTCCTCCAGATTGTGAACAAGTGGGGTGGAGTAAGATGTGTGTGTTCCATGGACATGCACGGCATCCAGCTCAGGGTGCCCTGTCAGAGGCACTGTGCTGCACAGCAGAAAGGACTGCCAGCGCAGGGTCCTTTGGGGAGGCTGGGCGTTGTGGTCCAGATAAACTGCAGGTTTATGAATTTCCCCCTTTTTTCTTTCTAGTGGTAATACTGGGTTGAGAGTCTGGATTTTCTTTATTAGCAAAGGTGCTCAGAAGTTGAGTAGATCTCCAGCTGCTGGCTCCTGGCTGGAGCTGTTGGTGCTCTTGCTTCCCAGTGAGTGGTTCTGGGCTCGCTCTGCTGCTCTAACTGCTGCGTGCTGTTCTGGCTGTGTCTGTGATTCCTGCACCCACACAGCTCACGCGAGCTGGGCCTTGTGGGCACAGAATTGAGTGTGAGATGCAATAACCTGTCTGGGCTCAACTCTCCTTGTTCCATGCAGCTGTGTTTGGAGTGATAGAACACCTAATACAGACTGCATCTAAAGCTTTCAGCTACAATCAGGATGAATATTTCCCCATTAGAAGTGTTGCTTGTAGGAGGCTGCACTGTTTGAAGCATGTGTGCAGTACTTATGCATGCTTATTAGTGTGGACTGGGTTGACAGTAGTAGTAAAATAATGTGCTTTATTATATTGCCTGATGAATGCATTAACTCCATTTTGGGTGGCAGTTTGTAGTTGTCTGCTCTGACAACAGATCTTCGTGCTGTGTACAATCAAGGCATCTCGTTCTCTTTGATGGACAATGACGCCTGGCTTCATTTTCAAGCATATTAGTTCACAAATGTTAGTAGATAGCACAAAGACAGCTGTCTTATTCCCAAAATATTATTTGGACAGCATTCAGTTTTTGTTCTTCTAAGCCTTTCAGTCTTAATCATAGAATCACCAAGATTGGAAAAGACCTCTAAGATCATCCAGTCCAATCATCCGCCAACCACCCATATATCCCACTAAACCATATCCCTCTGTACAACATCTAAGGTTTTTTAACACCTCCAGGGACAGTGACACCACCTAGGCAGCCCATTCCAGTGCCTGACCACTCTTGACTTCCTAACATGCAACCTCAATCCCCCCTGATGCAATTCCAAGGCACCTTTTGTCTTGTTTTTCTCCTAAACATTACTGAGGATGTTCAGTTATTCAATAGGATCAATCACAGAATGGCTTGGGTTGGCAGGGACCTCAAGGATCACTGTCATTTAGCCCCCCTGCTGCAGGCAGGGCTGCCAGTCGCACGATCAAGTAGTGGATCAGGTTGCCCAGGGCTCCATCCACCTTGGCCTTGATCACCTCAGGGATGGATTATGCACAGCCTGGTCCCACCCCCAGCCTTAACCCACCGGCCCTCCACCTGCTCCTGACTGCTCCTCGGAGGCAGCTCCTTGCAGTCCATCCACTTCTTGACACAGAGGCCATCACCTCCACCCCCTCTACCTTGCCTGCCCTTTCTATAAAGCTCATAGCCCTCCATCGTGGTATTCCAGTTATGTGAATCATCCCACCACGTGTCTGTGATGGCAAGAAGATCAAAGTTTCCCAAGTGCACCACAGTTTCCAACTCCTCCCTCTTATTCCTCATGCTGCATGCATTGGTATAGAGGCACTCCAGCTGAGCTTTCAGACACACTGCCTTCCTAGAGGAGCCTTCCCACAAACCTCAGGGACGGATCTGAGCTGACAGCATTCCCTGGCTCTTCTCTGTTCCTCAGCACTACACCAACCCCCCCAGCAGCTCCAGTTTAAAGCTCTCCCAGTGAGCCCAACCAGCTTGCTGCTCCTCCCTGTCAGTTGTGTCCCATCCCATGGTTCACTGAAGGTATGTCATGGATCATAGAAGCCAAAGACCTGAGTGTGACACCACCCATGCACCCTGTCATTCAGCTGGTCCGTTCTCTTCCAGACCTCGGTCTCCAACCAGGAGGACTGAGGAAAGCACCACCTGCATTCCCAATCCTTTTAGCATCTTCCCAAGGCACATAAAGATTCCTTGACATTTTTTTCCTTCCCTGGTCTCAGCCTCAGGCAACCCAGCTTGAAGGACCAGGTGGGGATAGTAGTCCTCCAGCTTTATCCTCCCCAGCGTTGTCCTCCTGTCCCAAATGCAGGCACCCAGCACATATCAGACCTCTCTAGAGAGCTTATCTGGGCAGATGGGCGCCTCAGTGCCCCTCAGCACAGAGCTGCTATGGAAGTCACAGATACCTTCTTCTCTCTCCCACACCATAGATTTTTTTATCAGGTATTTGGGTGTAGAACCTTAAGACAGAAATCTGGCCCTGGTGTCATCTCACGCCTTTCCTGCAGAGTGCCTCCAGGCTCCCAGGCCATGCTCTCTGTGCTGACAGACATACAGCTTCATCAGCTGACCTGGCCAAGGAAACTGGCAGTGCAGTGTTTTGTAGAAAGCAGCACTCAAGATATGTACTTCACCAACTTCTAAAACTCCATTTAAATTCTCCAGTTGTTCTTAATCTTGTGACCTGCAGCAACTGAAGAAGAATTTCAAGGGAAGTGCTTCTCCAGTAACTCCTTTGAATGATACCAATAGAAAAGGATAAGCAGTGTCTCGGGCTGACAGAACAAGCATTTTACAAAAAGATTTACAGGCCTGCATGAAGGCATCTCTAGGGAAACGCTCCCTGTGAGGTGGGTTTGTTGACTGCTCAGGAGGAGCTGCACTGCGGGTCGCTCAGGGACGGACCCAGAGGTCGCTCACAGAGGAAATGATGGTGCTTGTTTTATGGCATGCGAGCAGAGTGCTTTTCTGTTCTGCTTCCTTTTGCAAACGCTCTCGTTCCAGTTTTTTACAAGTGCACAGGAAGGTTTCTGGAGTCATCCTGCGTGGAATTGCTGGCAGCCCCTCCCTCTTTTCCTGGCCACACAGCAGCTCCTCTCTGGCTCTGACCAGGGCTCAGGCTCATTCGTGTGGCTGCAGAGAATGACTGCATCCAGCAACACAGCCATGTCCTTAGTAACGTCGTGCTGGACTCCATTCTGTGCCATTGGCGTGAGATCTGACACGCATCTGTCTGCCTCCCTGTCCTGTGCTTCCAGCCTTGGCAATAAGTTCCTTCAGCTGACTGTTGGTTTGGCTGCACAGAGATGCTCATTGCCCTCAGATGAGCACTGGGTGTGTTGTCATCGGTGCTGGATGACCTGTTAGCAGCCTCGTGTGCAAGTGCAAAGTGGTTCTTCTAATAAAACAAATCAAATTCCAATAATTTCCTTGTATACAGTTTGCATCTACTGGAGATGAAGTCAGCGGAAGTTTCTTGTTTACTGCACTTTTGAGTAAAAAAACGAGTATTTTAGGGAGGTCAGTCTTGGGTATCTCAACTTGCTGCCATGTCCAGGGCTCTGATGTGGGCCCTAGCAGACAGGGTGAAACATGCTGCCAGCATGGTTGTTGCTGTGCTGAAACACATGCAGGCAACACTGTGCATAGAAATAACTTCTTGGATAGATGTGAGCTTTCTTGTTGTTTATCACCTGGAGAAGGAATGCACTCCTGCAGTGGGTAAAGCTGAAGGAATGTATGGTTAATACTTGGTAAAGTTAAGCTGTAGCCTAGCTGTCTAAATTGCCTTGCTGTTTTGCAAGAAAAACCTACAGAGAAACAAAATGGACTAACTCACTAACAGCCATCCTCTCATTTCTTCCCTCATTCACCTTTTGCCCTCTCTTCTGCTTCTCTCCTGCTTCTGGACTTCAAGCAGGCGTCATCCGATCGCCGAGGAGAGTGGGAGATCCAGCCCAGCCGGCAGACCAATACCTCGTACCTGACATCTCATCTGGCTGCGGATCGGCACGGAGGATCAGTGCAGGTACCTGCTCCTCCCTGTCAGAATCTGTGCGTCACTGAATTGCAGTTATACCTGCCACTGCGAGGCCAAATGCTTGGGAAAAGCCAGGTGGCTGCTGTAGACAGGGAGTGTGATGTAAAGGCTTCCCAGGAACCAACAGGAGACAAGAACAGACAGAAATTATTTCACAGGCTTCCCGTTCCTCCAGTATGCCTTTTTGAGACAGGTGGAGATGCATCACGTGGAACCGTGCTGTGGGGGGAGCTTTGTTAATGGGGAATGTCTTGTGTTTCAGGTGGTTAGCTCGACCAACGGGGAGCTGAACGTGGACGACCCGACGGGGGCACACTCCAATGCACCTATAACAGCACAGGCAGAGGTGGAAGTGGTGGAGGAAGCTAAGTACGTTGGCTTTACAAACAGGCTTTCCACTGGTGTGGTCACTAATCTTCCTCCTGTGAAACGAGTGGGGGTATCTACCCACGGGGAAGTACTTGATGCTCGTGTCCCATGCCCTTTTCCTGCATATTGCTGCTTTTGTGCATGGTGCCTTCAGTGCTGCCGCTGCTTTTTAAACTTGTTGTGGCTGGAGAACGTAACTCTTACTCAGAGCATGTGTTGCAAAATAGATGGTAGCACAAGTACCAAAGTAACATGAATAGATTGCAGGAGCCTCCAAAGGGAGAACGCTCTGTATGCTCATGCTGAGTGTAGGAGTAGCGTGAGCACAGCTCAGTGAAGAAATTGTTGGTCTGAGTTCACACTTCATCTGTGGCTGCAATAAGTAATGCCAGGTATCCAGAGTGGTATGACAGTAATCCTTTCAGGGACTTGGGGTTTTCTCTGTGAATTCTCCCAGTCCAGTGCTGAGAGAGAAACCAGTAACAGCCCTTCTGCTGATGGGGAGCCGTGTGCTTGCTTTGAGCAGACCTCTCCTCTGTAGCGTGTGGCAAAGAGTGAGAAGCGACATACATAGTTGCTGCTTTGACCATTTTGGCCTCCATTGCACACGTGCTGCACCTGGCGCCATCATGTCACCTTTTGCATGACCCTCAGCACGGGACCTTCTTGCTGCCCCTGAACTAGAGCAGGACCCCAGCAGGTAATCCCAGCTTCCCCATACAAGGGGAAGTGGGCCTGGAGCTGCCCCCAGACTGGTCAGTGCTGTGACATTGCTCCAGTGCCTGCCTTGGGCAGTCTTGGTGGTGCTGGTGTGGCTTGGCTCAGCCCTCTGCTAGGAATGATTCGTGGAAGGGTAAGAAGGAAAACAGGGAGGTGTGAGAAAGGATGGAAATGGCTCAGAAAACTATCCATCAGGCTGGAGCCTTCTTGTCACTATTCCACCTTGTCACTATTGTGCTGAAGGTCCTTTGCTGCCTGTCCTTCAGAAAGCACTTCTGTGATCTTCCTTGGTGGGAACTGTGCATGATCCTGGCAGCTATTTGAGCAAGCAGTGGATGTGCTTTCTCCTCCCAGCCAAAGGAGTGAGCCATGATTTTGGCACAGGCTTCTCCTAGAGCATGGTGGGGAGGGCAGGTCTTGAGGTGCTACTTGGAGAGTGGGCAATATTCCTCTTAAATTTGGGTAGTGGGGCCTGCAGAGGCCACAGGTTCGGTGTCACAGGCTGTGTCTTGGTCAGGACTGAAGTGGGGCTTCCCAGGCACATGCTTTGAGGCAGACGACCACCCAGCAGCTCTTACATAGGGGAGTATCAAGATAGGTGAGAAGAAGCATTGCGTGAGCCGTGCTGCCCAAGCTGTGCCTGGTCATTTGTTCTGTCCCTCCCAGACTCTGTTTGCGTGGTTCAGAATTGGTTTTGGAGGGTTTCAGCGGTCACTGTGAAGCAGAGCAGACGCTGCTCTGCACCAACAGGTCTGGGGGCTCTTGCTGTAGCTCCCCAGTTCCTTGTTTCATTCCTCTTGCCTCAAGGAGGGCTGTCTTCATCTTTCCTTGCATCTGTGATCATAAATTCCCTCAATTATGAGGAGAGCAAAGGATTTTTACACTCAAAAGATTGATTTGCTGTGTAGCAGTCCAGAAAGGGTTAGAACCAGCTGAATTTGGAGCTCTGTGTTTTGAGGGGAGATGCAGCAGTGGAAAGTTCTTTCCCTGGAGCTCCTGGCCAGCAGAGGAGCTGTGCACATGCTCCTGCTTTGGGGTCCCCTGAGGACACGCTGAACAGCAGCTTACAGACCCACAGGCCCACGAGATGGTTCTTCTGCTGTTGGAGCTGCAAGGGATAGAGCAGTCTCTTGTGTGGTGGCTTGGAGCTCCTGTGTGATCCCAGGCCCCAGAAAGGGCCTTCCAGGGCCTGTGACTGTGGGGAGAAGGTGCAGAGTTTGTCTGAGGTCTCATGGCACTGAACACTGGTGATTCTCAGCGGCACCGTGGCGAGGTGGTATGAGGGCTGGGGCGGGTGGGGGCAGGCATGGTGTGTGTCTGCCAGTCTGCACTGCATGTTTGCATGGCTGCAGTGACATGCTTTCATCCCACCTCTGTGAACTAATTGCTCTTTCTTCCTTTCTGTGTTTTTTCTCTACACTCTCTGTAGCTGCCTGAAAATGCTCAACTTGTGGTGAGTCCCTCTCTCCAGTCCACATGCAGGGGGGAGCGGACCAGACTAGACTGGGGTTGGCAAAATCCAACCAACCAATCCATAAACAGGCACAAGCTCAATGCCAACCCAGGGCAGTTTGGGTTTAGGACCCTGCTGAGCGCTTCTTGGGGAGGGTGCGGGCCGAGTCTGAGGGCTGCGTGAGGCCCAGCAATCAGACGGATGGCTGAACCGATCCGTGCAAAAGACAAATTCTCATCCTTTTCTATTTGGCTTCCCATCTCCCCCAAACTGTAGTGCCCGTGAGCAGATGATGCCTAATGGAGCTGGGCAGACTCGGGAGCAGGCTCGCCTAATATCTTGCAGGACTTCCTCGCACAGATATGAAGGAAAAACCCTGCTCTGGTGTGGAGGGGAGGGAGCAGTCGCTTCCTGGGAGAGTTCCTACAGAGAAGCACAGCCAGGGCCCGCAGTGATAGAGGGGGTATAAAGCAGTGGCATTCATTAGTGACATTAGTGACAGGCACTAATGACAGAGCCGCAGTCTTCAGGAGATGGCCGCTTTCCCAGCAGCAGGCTGAGGACTGGGGGAGCACCGCAGCTGAGCTGGCTCTCGGGGAGAGCCCATCCAACCCTCTGGTTTGGGATCAGCATCGCTCCGGGCCCAGCTCCTTTGTACGTACCGTTCATCAGGCTCCCGAAGCTGCAGTTCTGGCCCCGAGGAGGCTGTGATGCGTTCCCTCCCTCCCGTCCCCTCTGTGGCCGGGGCTGCGATGTGCCTCCAGCATCTCCTTGAGGCCCAGGCGGCACTCTGGGGTGGGTGGGAACCTTGCAGAACAAGGTGATGCCTCTGTGGGTCAGGAATGTCCTTGCTTGATGAGAGACTGACCCGCCTCTGCCCTGCTCTCCATAGGCATTGCCTCCGATACCTCTGGCATCTCTGGCTTTTCTGTATGTCGTAGTCTGGGGCTGTTCTCTTGGGCATTGTCTGCATGCACAGAGATCACATTCTGTAGTTGTCAGCCTGCCTTATCCTTTCGTTTTGGTGTTCTGCCTCTGCCTGTCTGACCTGCCAGGACTTCCTTTCCTGAACCCTTCCCTGGACCTCTGAGTAACACCCTAAAAAGACGTGAGTCTCAAGGGACCACAGCCAGTCAGCCAGCTCCCTCTGTACAGTGCCCAAGGAAACGAGCGCTTCTCAGCCCTCTTCTCTCCTTCTTCACCATCTGCATGTGAAATCATAACTCGTGCATTGTCATCATCTCTCCCCATAACCATCCCTTCCCTTACTTACCATCACCCATGTCATGAAGGAAGGTGGCTGCCATGGGAGGGAAATACTGCTGTAGGTTAAACCCAGAGAGGGCAGCAGGAGGACTGGGGCAATAAAATGCACCACCAGTCTTGGAGCAGGGGGTGAGAGTGCCGGTAGCGTGCAGGAGCCTGTGCTGGGTGCAGGAAGCTTCAGAGCATGCTGTGAGTGTCACAGGGGGTCCTGGGGATGGAGTGCTCCCAGCTGACAGGTTGCTCTGGGCCTGTGTTCCTGGAAGGACAAGCGTGTCATGGTTTTTCTCGGCTCCCCTCCACACTGGGCCTGCTATGAGCGCCTGAGAGGAACCCAGAGCCAGATTGTGATGTTACACTTCCCCTGGCAATATGTCCCTGCAGGAGCGTGCCATGGGCAGTTGCCCTCCCGCCACTGTGGCTTTGAGCTCCGTGTGTCACAGGGCTGCAGTCTCCCAGCAGACAGTCAGTGCTGGCTTATGCGGTGGTGTCGGCCACCGTGGCTTCTGCACCCCGAGGTAAGGGATAGGCTCCTCCTGGGGTAAAGGAGAGCGTGAATCTGTTCCCCCAGAGGAGCACAGAGCTGACATCTCGGAGCTGCGGTGGACCCCACCGAAAGCAATGCGGAAGTGCTGTCACAGTGTTTTCGAAGGATTTGGGTCTAGCCGTTGGTTAAAGAAGCTTGTAGGAAAAAATGGTGTTTGCATACTTGCGCTGCTTAGCTTCACGCCTGTTCTGCAGCCTGGAGAGGTGGGCTTTCCGCGTCTCTCCAGAGATGGCTGTAAATGGCAGAAAGATCCGTAGCTCAGGAGCAGAACTTGCACAGAAGTAACACGTTTCCTCTGTGCAGAGGGTTCCTGGTGAGGAACAGGCTGAGGGTGGGAAGGCAGACGCACCTCTAATGCCCAGTCCCTCTGTAGGAAGGCAGCAGGGCTAGGAAGCCTGGATTCGGTGTGATGCCACCAGTGAAACCACCTCTGCTGGAGGTTCAGCTGTGCTGAGCGTTCTTCCCTCCACCTCAGTCTCCACTCTCCATCCTTTTGCTTCTCCTAATCCCTGGGCGCTGCGCACCTCCCTCGCCTTAGCAGAGGGGAGAAGCAGGTGTTCTGCACCAAGTAACACTTTATCAAAGGTGGAAGCTCTGGGTATCGTGAAAGGTTCAGTAAAGGAACCTGGTCCCTGATCCGAGATGTCTTTGGCACCTGTCTTTTTAGTGGGCGGTGTTGAACCCGTGTGTCTTGTAGCCGGGGAGCACAGCCAGGGCGGTCCTCGTGCCCTCCGGACCTCCCCCAAGGTCTGGCCATCTGGCTCCTTGTCCCATTGCTCCCCACGTGGCTCCTGGCGTTCCTGTGCTGGTCGAGCCTGTAGAGGAGGGAAGGGCCATGCCCAGCCGTCTGCTGGCAGCGCCCGACCCCCGGCCCATGGTCTGGGCACGGCGGCCATCCACATGCCAGCCGCTGCTGACCTTGTGGGCAGGTCCCCGGGCTGGGGCCGGGCGCACGGAGCAGCCGGTGCATGCGGGGGGACGGCAGTGGGGCTGCGCGGGGCTGACTGGCCTTGTTCTTTGTGCTCCAGGTGCTGCTGCTTCTTTAAGAGGAAACGGAAGAAGACGGCTCAGCGTCACAAGTGACCGGTGCCTCCTGGGCCTTGCAGGAACACCACGTGCACCTGCGGCTCCTGCCCTGGCTAACTGGAAGAGGCTTCTCTTTAGGGGGAGGAGGAGGCATAGGAGGAAGAGAAAAAAAAAACACAAACAAGTGACATTTTAAACCAAAAAGAGAAGAAAACGTTCCAAAACAAACCACTCTCGGGTGGATCTGCTGAATGGTCTCCCTCGTTCACTCCAAGCCTGATGCTCCTTTTGGGACCAGGACTGTGGCTGGCTCAGGTCTTGGTCGCCCCGGGAGGGGGGCTGGCTGGCTGACCCTCCTTCCCGTTGTTTACGGCGAAGGCATCGTTCATGCAAACCTGAGGACTGTGCTTAGTTCCTGCTCACTTTACCCCCCTCCCTCCCCTGCGCTCTCTGCTCCTCCGCCCTCCTCCCTCCTTAATTAAGAAACGAAGCACCGTAGGCTCAATTGGCTCTCGAGAGGGCAGGAGGATGTGGTCGGGGCGCGAGAGTTGCGTGGGAGAAGGGCCTGACTGCTGCAGCAGTACGACACAGGTTCCCTTTTAGGCTCCTTGGGAACAGTTACACTGTAATGTGCAAGCTGTGAGAAATTTGCAATCTACTGTTCCAGTTAGGTTTCCTGGCTCCCCTTGACACCTCCCTCCTCTGACGGTAACAGAGCAATGTGGATTGTTTTAAAGAAACTGACGTCGTTGCACTTTTTATTATTTTTAGCATTACAGATGCACATTGTATCTGTGGATTTCTGCGTGGACCAGTGGTGCAAGCGCAGACAGACATTCAGCTGGGAACGTTGGGGTGCAGAGAGTGCCCTCGAGTGGGGATGTTGATGACATCCACACAACCCTTGTGCCAGTTTGGGGTTCCTGGAGCCCGCCCTGGGCCGTGCGCTGAGGAAAGCATACTTGAATTTTCAATCACCCTTTCCAGCTGCCAGTGAATGTCCCCACCATGGTTTCCTACACCGTGCCTGACCCAAGCAGCCCACAGACGTTGGCAGCAGAGAGAGGCAGATCAGGGTTAACATAACTGGGAGCTGGTGCTTCCCAGACCGCAGGCATCTCAGTGCAGGGCCAGGCAAGCACGCGGCCCTCCCCAGCCTTCGGTAGGGTGGTTGTGAACACGCACCTTCCCTGGGGAAGTGTGAGGAGCAAAGCTTCCCAGGCAAAGTGGCAATCCTTCACTGCCTTAATACTGATTTCATCTCCAGATGGTTGGATGGCTTTGACTGGAACAGCCTTGATGTCCTCCCTGCAAGCTCCCAGCCTATGGGGAAGCCACGGTTCGCGTGCAGGCCAAACACACAGCTAGCAGCTAGCAGGGCACCTGCGACATGATGGCTTGTGTCCTGCTGCCACGCTTCCCAAACCGGAGGAGGCTGAGGCTGCTCCTGGACGTGGCAGGGTTGTGGAAGAGCTCAGGCAGTTTTGGGGGAGTTTGTGAATAAATAGATGCTCGTGCTCTGTGTTTCCATGTGTGCCATCTGACTGCACTGCAGCTGTTCGCTTGAGGGATTTCACTAGCTGTAAACATGGGCTTGTGCTCCCTGGGGAGTACGGATGGAGGAGAGAGAGACGAGACCTCACAGCCTGTTGTGAGTGGTGAGCTGTGGGCTGGGGCTTGTGGCGTGGCACCCCAGGAGCTACAGCTCCCTTCCTCGGCAGCCGGGCCGGGTGTTGCTCCTCGTGCTTCCTCGAAGCAGGTGTGAGGTCAGCACAGGAAGGCATTGCTTCTGTGCCAGGATCCCTCCGGGCCATCCTTAGCCATCTTTGCCTCTTGATGCCTTACCTGCTGGAGCGCGGCTCTGAGCATGGCCGCTCCTCCTGTCCCCAGTGGCCCCTCACGCTGCAGCCTGGCTCACTCTTTGCTTGCACGTCCTCTGGGAGCTGCACACACCCTCATTCTCGCTCTGCAAAGTGCTTTCCTCGGGGCACACCGCAGGCTGGGGCAGGGATGGACCTTCAATCACCTGCACGCAAGAGCCAGAACAGGCACTTTGTCTCTCTTCCCCTCTTGCTGGAGGGAGGACAGGGATCAGCCATGTTCCACCCTCCCCGTTCCGACCTCTGCTGCCTCCCTGCAGTTCCGTGTCTCTGGCACAGACATTCCCCTCTCTGCTGTAGGAAACCATGGTTTGGCATCTTGCGGGGGGAAAGGGGCACAGGCGCTCCCCAGGAGCAGCCATGCGTGCTGCAGATGGAGCCGGGCCTCGAGACACTTCTGTTGCTGCCCTCCCAAGCCCCACTAAGTGCCTGTCACCAGAACTCGATTCCTTCTGCATCTCCTGCCGTGTTTGGTCATTCCTTGCTGCGTCCACCCCAGGAGCAGTTTGTAGTTGCAGCATCTGTAAGTGTTTGCAGGGTGAGGGAGGGCTGGGGGAGAAGGGGCCATCTCAACAGTTTCTGTTCTTAAATGTTTTTTTTTTTTTTTCCTGTTGTTACTTATTTGTTTTTTTGTTTCTGTTTTTTTGTTTTTGTTTTTAAAGTGAATGTATTTGATTGTTTAGAAACTTTCCTGACCTTGTTTTTAAATGGGTTGGTTGGAAAGCTGTTTCACCACGACCCGCTCTGCTTATCTCTGGAGATACGATGTTCTTTTAATCCTATGATGATGTGTTTGTAGGGGAGGACGGTCCCCCCACGGCATGCTGGTAATGCTCACTTGTACCAAGCCCTCTTGCACTATAATCGTATGTTGGACTCTTCGACAGGGCAAAGGTGGTGGTTTGTTTTGTTTTGTTTTTTTAAAAAAAGGAAAAAAAGCAGGTTAACAGCAAGTCCTGTGTGTGAAGCTCCGCCATCCCAGGGATGGGAGGTGAAGAGAGCCGAGCCGGGCCAAGCCGGCTGCTGCGTGCCGGGCAGCAGGCAGCACAGCCAGCAGGGAGAGCTGCGGCCCTGCTGGGAGAGCCGGGCGGGGGGTGCCGGGCAGTGCCCTGCCAACAGTGCGATGCAGTCTTCTGAGGCGTCAAGTGAGACTTTTTTTGTTTTTTTTTTTCAATAAAACATTGCACTGCTGCATTGTTCTCCATGAACAGATGTGCTTATTTCCCCCTCACCAGAAACACTGCTTGCTTAGATAATGTTTCCTTTCCCTCTGCTTCTCTTGGGCTCTCTTGATAACCCTCCCTTCTCACTGGACCTTCCTAATGCATTGTGCTTCAAAGCCACAGGCAGCTCAGTCCCACAGCAGTGGTGGCACCCATTTCTTTTCTCTCTGTGCCCCTATGTTCCCACCTTAGCCAGGGATCCATCTTGGGACTGGCACTCTTGTACATCCTCATCAGTGACACAGATGATGGCACCGAGTGCACCCTCATCAGTTTGCGGATGACACTGAGCCGAGCGCTGCGCTGGATACGACAGGAGGAAGGGATGCCATCCAGAGGGAGCTGGGCGGGCTCACAGAGCGGGACCACGTGAACCCAGGGAGGTTCAGCAAGGCCAAGCCAGGGTGCCGCACTTGGGTCGGGGCAATCCCAGCTGTGAGCACAGATGGGAGAAGGTCTCACGAGAGCAGTGCTGCGGAGAAGGACTCGGTGGTTCTGGTGGATGAAAGCCACAGACGCGGCAGCAGCGTCCATTGGGGGCCGGAAAGCCACCGGCATCCTGGGCTGCACCAACAGAGGGGTGGCAGCGGCAGGGAGGGGACCGTCCCCTCTGCTCTGCCCTCGTGAGGCCCCAGCTGCGATGCTGCGCCCAGGCCTGGGGCTCCCAGCGCAGGAAGGGTGCGGAGCTGCTGGAGCGGGGCAGAGGAGGCACGGAGATGCTGCCAGGGCTGCAGCACCTCTGCTATGGAGACGGCTGAGGAGCTGGGGGTGTTCAGCCTGGGCAAGAGAAGGCTGTGGGGAGACCTCAGTGCGACCTTCCAGGACTTGAGGGGAGCTCAGAACAGGAGGGAGAGCGGCTCTGTACGCATGGCAGACAGCAACAGATGGGACGAGTTGGAACGGCTTTGAACTAACAGAGGACACTGGGGTGAGGTGTGAGGAGAACACTGCGGGCACAGAGGCGGTGAGGCACTGGCACTGCTGCCCAGAGCTGCGGGTGCCCCATCCCTGGAGGCGACCAGGACGCGGGCGGCCCCGGGCAGCCCACAGCAGGGCTGGAGCCGTGCGGCTGTGAAGGCCCTTCCATCCCGCCGTGCTGGGACTGCAACGCTTCCTTCCCTAGCCGGGCAGCAGGTCGCCACCAGGCGTTTCCGTCAGCAGTTGTTTCTGGTGACAAACGGCCGGGTCCGGATCCCACTACGTAACGCCGTGCCGGGGCCGCGACTGCGCGCACTGAGCGCCGAGGGCAGCCGAGAGCAGAACAGCGCCGGCCACCCGGGGATCCCGCCCCGACTTCCGCCCGCTCCCATTGGCCGTAGCTGCCCCGAGCCCGCCCCCTGCCCGGCTTCTGCCCGCTCCCATTGGCCGTAGCTGCTCCGAGCCCGCCCCCCCGCCTCGCGGCCGCCGCGCCCCGTGCCCGCTGCCTATTGGCTGCGCCTCCGCCAGGCGACGTGGCGGCCGCCCTACGGCTCCGCAGCGCCCCCCGCCTCCCGCCGCCGTTGGTCGCGCCCGGGCGTTGAGCGCGGAGGGGCCGGATCGCACCACCTCTGCCGGGGGGGGGCGGCGGGGAGGGGCCGGATGCAGGCGGCGCGGCGGGCGCTGCGGCCGGGCTGCGAGCGGCGGAGGATGAAGGCTTTGGTGGCGGCGGCGGCGCTGGGCGCAGCGCTCCTGCTGCTGCTGCCCGCCGCCTCGAGGGCCGACGAGCGCAAGAAGGGCCCCAAGGTCACGGCCAAGGTCGGTGCGGGCGGCCGGGGGTCGGGCCGGGCCTCGGTAACCGGCGGGCTGGGGGGGAGGCCGGGCCTCTGCGAACGGGTGAGCCCCGGCTGACGGCCCCCGCTCCCTCCTCTCAAGGTGTTCTTCGACCTCCGCGTGGGAGAGGAGGATGCGGGCCGCGTCGTCATCGGGCTCTTCGGCAAGACGGTGCCCAAAACGGTGGAGAACTTCGTGGCTTTGGCCACCGGGGAGGTGAGGGCCGGGCCGGGCCGCCGCGCGGGTCCGCAGCTCTCCGTGCGGGTGACCGCCCGGTTCTCTGCAGAAAGGGTTCGGCTTCAAGGGCAGCAAGTTCCACCGCGTCATCAAGGACTTCATGATCCAGGGAGGGGATTTCACCCGCGGGGACGGCACCGGAGGTACGGCAGCACGCGGCGCTCCCGGCGCACGGCCCGGCTCCCTCGCGGCCGCCGCAGCCCCGCGCTGCTCACGTGGCTCCGGTCCCCCCAGCGCCGGCCCCGAGGAATTCCCGGGAGCGCCGCGCAGCCCGCTTCCCTCCTTTTCCTTTTCTCTTCAGGGAAGAGCATCTACGGGGACCGCTTCCCTGACGAGAACTTCAAGCTGAAGCATTACGGCCCCGGCTGGGTGAGCATGGCCAACGCCGGCAAGGACACCAACGGCTCCCAGTTCTTCATCACCACGGTGAAGACGCCGTGGCTGGATGGCAAACACGTGGTGTTTGGCAAAGTGCTGGAGGGCATGGTAAGGGCGTGGGAAACCAGGGGTGGAGCTGCATGCGGCCACTGTTGTCCCTGTCACACGGCTGCTTTCCCCAGGACGTGGTGAGGAAGGTGGAGAACACTAAGACAGACAGCCGGGACAAACCCCTGAAGGACGTCACCATTGCTGACTGTGGCACCATCGAGGTGGAGAAGCCCTTCGCCATCGCCAAGGAGTGACCCATCCCAGCGGGCTGGAGCTGCAGGGGGCCCCGTGCCGCAGAGACCGGCCTCCACGGGCTGCAGGCTGCCCTTCTGCCCCATGTGCATTCCCCACTGTCCCCAGTGGCATCCCGGGGTGTGGTTACTGAGGCCCCATTCCCAGCCCCTGCCACCTCCCTGGGGGCAAGATGGAGCCCTGCTCCACTGTCCAACACTTTTGTAAGAAGCACATGCACCAATAAATGTGACCAATGTGTTTTTTATAAACTTGCCTGTGTTCTGCTCTCTTGAGGGGTCAGCCCTCCTCGCCCCTCGCCTGTCTCAGATCAGCCTCCACCCTAGCCCTACGTTTTCTTGGCAGAAACACAGAGCCAGCTTTGGGCAGCACAGCCACAGTGGTTTATTGTTCCAAAGCCCAAACACCGAGGGTTTTTTTTCCAGTTAGGGTTCTGCCTGCAGGGACTCCTACAGCAATGCCATTGCAGGGCGGTGGCTGGCAGAGCTCCAGCTCTCCAAACCAAGGCATGTGGTGTTAGAGAATGCCACCGCAGCTCCCAGCAGGGCTTTACCCCCTCCCGTGGAAGGTTTTACTGCCACGATCCTTGGTGTGACACCACTGCTGGAGGTGGTGGGGCTGCTCAGGAGCCCAGTTGCCCCCGGGGCACAGCTGTGCAGGGTGGGCAGTGCCATGGGGTATAGAAGCCGTGCAGCACCCCGCTCAGCACGGTGTTGGGGAGCACATCTGCAGGGAGAGGCGCGAGTGCAGCTTTGTGAAGCCCAGCAGCTCAGAGGGCAACGCACAGGGGGACTGCAGGGCCACTCACATCCCGCTCCTTACCCATGGCTGGTGGCCATGCGTAGGGGTCAGTGTGAAAGCCAAGGACGGGCCGCTGGGAGGGCGAGTGGCTGACACTATGGCAGGAGAGGGATGTCAGTGCCCAGCAGCCCCTGTTGGCTCCCAACCCCTGGGGAACCCTGCAGACTCACACAGGGCTGCAGCCCTTGGGCTCCTGCTGGCAGCGCCGCACCTTCAGGAAGTCCAGCACATCCTGGGGCAGTTCCTCATTGTGGCACAGGACGCCCTGGAGTTGGGACAGGGGGGGTGTGGGCACAGCTGGGGTACAGATGCCACCGCCAGCCCCGTGTCTCACCTGGATGTAGAGCTCCAGGCCCTGCCGGCGCTGCTCCAGCACCTTGGGCACCCAGTTGGGGACTCGCCGCGGGGGGAAGTCGGGCACCTTGCAGCTCTTCTTGATCTGGGGCAGAGCAGGGGGTGTGGGTGCCTTGGCTGCCACTGTGGGTCCCCAGGGAAGGTCCCTGGCTGCAGACCCCTCCCCCTGCTGGCACCAGGTCCTCACCCGCTTGTGCAGCGCCTGGAACTCGCTGTAACGCTTCGCCACCGTGTGCCGCCGGCCATTGCAGAGCACCTCCACCAGGAACACCTGCACCTCCTCATCCTCACCCTCATCCTCCCGGGGCAGGAGCCCCAAACTGCCCCATGGGCACGCAGGGGCCCCCAGGGCAGGGCGGGAGACAGGGGGTTGCAGGGACCAACACGTTGCCCCTCCCCCCCCCCCCCCCCCCGCCCCTTCATCAGGGTCAGCAAAGCCCCTGGAGAATGTGGGACCACCACGACCACCACACGGGGCAAAAAGGGACCGCTGTCCCCAGGAATAGGTGGGGACCCTTGGGGACAGGCACCATCCCAGGGCAGGCAGGGACCCCCCCCAACGCCCCTCACCGTGTGTGCCTTCTCAGGGCTGCGCGCCGTCACCTCTGGCTCCGCCACAGGGATGGAGACTATGATCATCGCCCGCCACCGCTGCCAGCACCGGATAGCCACCCCGTCCTGCCCCGGCTGCTGGGGACTGGGAGAGCCTTGGTGCTCTGCAGCCCAAAGGTAGCACAGGGATAAGAGGAAAGGAAAGTGGGAAGTCAGCACAAGCGCGCTTTTCCCTTTTCTTTCCGTCGCCTGTAAGACTCAGTATCAGTTTTGATCAGCGCTGCTGCAGCCCCAGAGCCAGCGCTGAGGCAGCCTGTTATCACAGGGATGGGGGAGCATCGCAGCCTCCTGCAGAGCAGCTCCAGCCCCGGGCTGAGCTCAGAGCCTAAAAACAGCAGCCGGGCCCTGGTGAGAGTCAGGGCTTAATCAACAGCCGGGACAGGTGGCTGGGTTGTGCCAAAGTCACGGGGCTCACGGTCACAAAGCACAAAGCCGGAGGCAGCACCACCTCCCTCGCATCCCTGCAGCCTCTTCCCAGCAGCCCTGGCCCCTCCCTGCCCTCTCCCCCAACACCACACGCCTGGCTGCCCTGATACAAGTTTTATTACATAGTCGTAATGGCACTGCAGGAGTAAGATAGTCGTAAGAGCCTTAAAACCCAGCCTGAAAAATATACATTATAGTGTCGTTAACCCCCTTTGCTCTTCACCTACTCAGGGCTGGCTGGAAAGCAGGAAACTCATTTCTCTTCAGTAAGAAAATATATGTTGCTAAATGAAAAATATACAGTTAGAAGAGTTACTGGCTTGTAAGCTGCTCGTTTGGGGGTTAAACCTCTACCAGCGCTCAAGTGTTTAACTAGGGTTCGTTCACGTGTAAAAGAGGTATAGTGTATAAAAAGGCAAAGTTCAGGTATGCTTGCTGGCTTGGTCCAGTTAAGAAATGGCCTTGGCTTCAGGTAAGAATGCTTCCCAGTACTTCACCAGCTGTGGAGAGGAGGAGAAAAGAGTCAGGAGCCAGCACAGCTCAAGTGCATTGTGAATGAACTTTAAATTCAGCAGACTCAAAAGGGTTTCTGGGGGGGGGAGGAGGAGCTTTTGCCTCTTCCAACACACACACAGCTCTGCCGAGGCATCCCCTGGAGTACAACGCTTAATGAGCAGCTCACTCATTAGCAGCACTCCCCCACTGTGGACTCAGGCTGAGCTCCAGGATGCATAGGAGGGCTGGCAGAGGGCACTCACCTGCTGCTGAGAGTTCAGTAACGTCTCCAGGTACTTTGTCACATGGTTTCTGAAGTCCTTGGATTTCTCTTTCTGCAAGACACGGTTGCAGAAGTGAGCACAAAGCTGCAGCAACCACTAAAACCCTCACGTCTTCGTGGGGAGGCCTAAACACGGGCTAGATCCCGATGGTTTGGAGGATCACTGCAGGCCTGCGTGCTTTGAGCAGAAAACCCCCCTTCAGCCAAAACCCCCCTTCTGCAGCGCTGATGCCCCATTCGAACACTTCTGCATTTGCAAATATCACCAACTGCTGGGAGAGCTGCCTGCTGATGGCTGGGGCTGACCTACCTCAAACCGTATCACTTCCTTGCGGATCACAGCAGAAATCCGTTCAAAGTCCCTTTCATACTGCGTCACACGAGACTCCCACTGCAGAAAGAGGAAGCGTGCAGTTTCCAGGGCTGCAAAGCTTTTTGCTCATTGTCTGAGTGGTTTCGCAAACCCGACTGCTCAAACTCAAGGGGCCACAGCACGCCTCACCTCTGAGATCTCCTCCTTGGCCTGCTGCAGCTTGTCAGGTTTGTTGGCCCACAGCAGCCTGGCCTCCATCTCCCTCTTCTTCTGCAGCATGGTCTGGGCATCCTGCCACCGCTGCCAGGTCTTCATACGTTGGTCAAAAGCTCCCTGAAAGGAAGAAGCAGAGGCTGGGCTGGCACATTCCAGTGTGACAAGCATGGGGCTGCGCCCTCTGCCACCTCGCTGATGGCTGCACCTGGGGCCACATGAGGGAACCACAGTGGCAGCACAAGCCAGAATATGGAGCGTCTTGCCCGCTGCTCTACCAGGGAAAGGGCAGCTCTGAGGCCTCCCTCAGTACAGGGTTCAGTTTATTCCTTCCATCAAGAACAGCCATTGCAAGGAAACACCTTTGCTAGCTCCACACTGCCTCTCTTGCACAGCAGTGACCACAAGTCACAGCAAAGCACTCCAACACCTGCCAGACAGTATTTTTGTGAGCCACCAGCCCCGGCAAGGAAGAGCTATCACACTTCTGAATGCATCCAGCCAGATAGTAGGGAAGAGCTAGAAGAGCAGAAAGCAGATGTGGCAGCCTGGCCAGAAGGACAGAGCAGCCGAGAGGCAGGCAAAGGCTGAGGCAACATTATAGCTTCTCCCAAGAACATGCCTACCTCCAACACTATCAGTGGTCTTGGTCCTCTGCAGCACCCATCATATCTCCCCGTGCCAAGCAGGCTGCATTTTGGCCTCTGTAGTCTCCAACTAGGGCAGGAACAAGTCAGCCTGCCCGACTGGGAAGTCACCTGGAACTTGTTTTATCCAGCCTCTGGCACAGAAGCCTGTGTATCAGGCAGGCAGGCTTCAAGACCCAGTCTACTTACAACACAGATGAGAGGTTACCAGCTTACAACCTCTGCAGCAGCTGCAGCCTTCTCCCCTGGAGGGGCTGAGACCACCTATAAGCCATGAACTTGACCCATATTCCCTCTGGAGAACAAGGGCTCAGCCAGATCTCACCTACCCTATGTTCCCGATCCAGCAGCAAGTTTGCTTTCTGCTCAGAAAGACCAGTGATGCCATTCTCTCTGCTTGCACTCACAGGACCAGCTACCTCCTGGCACACCTCAGCCTAAGATCTATGCTAAGACCAGTGGTTCTGCCCTAGAGGTTGGCTCTGAGGATTGCCCTAGAGGAGTGCTTACCCTTACAACTGAGAGGAGGCGGATGTAGTCTCCCAGGAGCTCAGCCAGGACGAAGAAGTCATTGTTAGCCTGTTCCTGGTGCAGCTGTTCAATCTTCTCTTCCACCTCAGCCAGCTGGGACAGTGCTCGGGACAGGGCCGTGTTGTCCTCAGAGCTCCCCAGCATGGCCAGACTCTTTGCAAACTGTGCTGTATTCAATGCTAGCTCTAGTGAATGGAATAAGAGAGTCAGCTGTGGGCTTTGCTACACCGGGTGCTACACAAAGAAAGCCCTGGCCTACAGTTCAGCCCTGGGAGCTGCTTTTCTGTAGCCCCAAGAGACATCAGCTAGCAGAGCCAATGCCACCTGAGAGCTGGTGGCTTCTATGAGACACGGAGAACCCCCGCCAGGAAGAGGGAAACAGCAGTGGGAGGACAGGCACAAGTTTGCAGATGTCAGCCAAAACATGCAAAGGGAAACATTCCTGCTCCCTGCCACAGGACAGGGTAGCATTAGTAACAAGATCAGCTCTGGTCTGGTTCATTACAGCAGCTTTCAGCCGCCAGGCTCACATCCTAGGTCTGTACCACCGGACAGAAACTGTGGCATTATCATTTTTACTTCTGTCTCCCAGGACAAAGAAGCAAAGAGCAAGAAAGCACTGCTGTATCTTCTCACAAGGCTTAACTCTTACAGTCCAAGCAAGCAGAACCCAGCCCGTTACCTTTCCTGTGGTTCACTAGCGTTTCTACAACAGCATGCAGCTTCCGCAGCCGCTGCTCCTCACACTCCACCTCCTGCAGCTTCTCCTCGAACCACTGAAATGGACAGACCCAGAGTTGCTTCCTACATTATCTGCACAGCTGCAGAGCTGCCCATGCACCCCTCCCCAAAAACGTGAGCTGGTGGGAAGGCGCAGCAAGGACAAGGACGGCCCGGAGACACCCGCACACTTACGATGTCTGATTCATTCATCTTAATGGTCATTTTGCTGACAGCGTCGGTCGCTTTGTTGAACATCTTCAGTATTCCTGCTCCACTCAGGGCCTGGGTGCCTATTGCTCTTGGCAGCTATAGAGAGACAGAAAAGTTTGTTTTGCCAGGAGATAAGGGTCGCTGTGAGAGCAGTGTCGATAACACCAGTGTCCTGGTGTGCTTCCACGAAGTCTGTTCCTACAGCAAAGCCTTCTGGCACAGCATTAGGCAGATGCTAAGATTTGCACCGTCACATTCTCCTCGCAGGTGCAGGGACCACACTGGCCACACAGGCAGGCAGACAGTCAGCACTTCTGTATCATTTGGGCATCGGGCTCCAGTCCCCCCCTTACCTCCAGACAGCAGGCTGCACTCTCATCATGGATTTCACAATAAACACAACCCCTGCTCGAAATGTGTGCCCCCACTGTGGTGTCAGCAAGCTTGGCCATGGCTCTTTATCAGCACACGGTGCTTAGATATGCACCAAGAGCATCTCACCAAGCTCTGAAGCACCATGCCCCCTTAGCTTCCTCTGCACCCCCAGGGACTCGCAGCCACCTCAGTCCACCCTACTGACCTCCTCCTTTTCCAAGAACTCCCTAACATCCGGATCCTGCAACATGGTTGGATGGCTGACAACTCTCTGTAGGTACCTGGGGAGAAAAACACACAGTACAAGTTACCTCTGCTGAAGCCTGGCTCCAAGCCACCTTGGTGAGCTGCAGCACACACGAGTCAGCTGCGACACACTTGTTTGCTCAGAAGCAGCAGCTGAAGTCAGACCCAGCCAGATGTTCTCATCCTCCCACCAAGAGTCCTCCCTCCCTGGGGACTCCAGTGAGACAAGTTTGCACCTGCACTCACTACACACTATACTCACTACACACCAAGGTTACTTGATACAGTAACTGATGAAGATTCAGTCTTACATTCCTCTGTGATGACACTTCAGAGGCTGAAGCTGGAGGTTATTGGCATACTGGTGCCAACTACAGCAGTTAGCAGGGGTGGCAGAGCGAAGGCCACTGGTGTCTGCATAGTTAAAGGTGCCAGTTAAAGAGAGGGAATTGTTTCTCACCTGATCTGCACTGTTTGTACTACTACTTAGCATCCAGATTTTTGGGCTCCTGAGACAGATCAGTTTTCTCCCTGCCTTGTCAGAGTTCAGCCAGATTTGGATGAGCACCAGCAAGAGTTTTTGAAGCAGAAGATACTTTTAGAGTCAACTCTTGCAGCTGCAACTCTTCAGTGGCCTCCAGGTTCCCTCTAAGCCTGGAAGCAGACTGCTTTTCTCACACAGGGAGAAGACTGCAGCCAGTCTGACCTTTCTGAGGTCCCTTGCTTGGTTCAGGCATGAGGGGATAGCTGTTGGGATCTGTACCTCTCTAGAGCAGCCCGTCTCTTTTCTAGGAACTCTGCAGAGGAGGAGTCTTCTTTCCCAACTTTCACTTTGGTCATTCCTAGCACAGAAGGTAGGTGCAATTAATGAGTGGCCCCAAACCGAATGCACAAGGTAGCAAGGTCTGTCACAAAGCATACGGGCTATCAGGGTGACAAGAGAGAAATCTGACCTTGCATCAGAAGAGCTACTTGGAAAATTAACATCTGCTTACATCTACATCTAGCAGAAATCTACATCCAGAAACGAGGCACTGCAATGCCAAGCGAGACCGGAACGAGGTCTGGACTCAAGCAAACAGAGCAATTCAGTGACAGTGCAATGATTTCACTCTTCTCCAAGAGGATGCAGAGCCACTCATCAAATCTAACAAGGCTTAATGCCCAGAGCTTCAAGCAGGGAGCCAACAGAGTTCAGTTGTGTCACAGAACTCAGATTATTTTATGCACCTACTTTCTCTTACTGCTCTGCAGCTTCCCTCTCAGCTTGGAGGTTGCAGGCAGACCCATCTTTTGGGCACAAAGCTCAAACCAGAAGGACCAGATCTAGAGCAGCACTCTGCACCTCCACCACTCACCTATGAGACTCTTCTCAGGCGGTGGAGGCACGATGAACCCATTTTGGGCATGCTTCTCCAACAACTTCTCATAGAGACCCAGAAAGTCACTGAACCTCCTTTTCACTGAGAACTGCTTGCTCCTGAACATCGGCATGCTCGTCTGGGGGAAGAGATGAGACCCACATCAAACTCACCCAGGGAAGCTTGCCCATGCACACACGGTGCACCGTCATTTCTGGGGGTGGCAATAGGGCATCCTGGGCTCTGTGGGATTTGAGGAACTCGCCAGGCCAAAAACTGAGCAAGCCCAGGTTTTCAGCAAATCTCCTCCCAGCAGCTCTCCTAGGGCTGAACAGCAGCATTAATACCAGTGACACAGCAGCTGCTGTGCCTGCGGGCTGCCTGCTAAGCCCTGCCTGTTGCCTAATCCCACCATCCCCGCTCCCCACAGGAACAGGCACTGCTGTCAGGTCACACACCAGGCTGCAGGGGCCATCAGCAGCTTTTGACTGTGTCTGCAGAGCAAAGCTGGCAGCTAACAAGCCTCCCAGTCCCTGCCACACACCCACAGCTGGGCGCTGCAAGATGCAGTGCCTGCAGCCCAACAGCTGCTGGACAGACAGCTAGGAAAGGCTTTTCAGAGAGCACAGAGATCGGCCCCAAAGCAGGGAAGCAGTTGCAGAAAGCTTGATGTCTTGTGACTAGCCCCAGAGAACAGGCCCTGGCAAGAGACTTGCTGGAAAGAGTTGCATGCAGGTGAGCTTAATCTGAAAGAACTGCCAGCACAGAACCACCAGGAACAGTGCCAGCACCTGGGGCTCTCCATAGTAGGTGACATTCCTGCTGCTCATTCCAATGCTGAGCAGATATCAGCTGAAAAGGTCTTCTTCCAAATAGATGCAAACCTGTTTCAGAGCTAGGCTCATCCTCTGATCTCTAAGGCTGGATTATAACTCATGAAGCCTTGTAGATTCAGGCCTCTCATCTATTTAGGTCACCACTGGCTTGACATGAAAAGGAAAGGCCAGCCCAGCTGCCTTAGACTGGGAAAAAAAAATGATGAGTTTGACATACCTGTGTTGATACTTTGTAGGCTACGTATGCATTCATGCCATCCCCTGCGGAAAGCAAAACCAAGGCATTAGCACAAGGTTGGCCTTTTGCACCATCACCCGGAGGCTTTGGTGGCTCCAGCAATCCCCTGAGCTTCGCACGCCACGGAGAGGGGATGGTGATTCTGATCTGAGCCCTGAGTCCGCACGCAGACTTCAGACCTTTCTGCAGAAGCCTGGAGCCCTGCCCACCACGCATTTCCCCAGCCTGGCTGCTCAGCCTTTCCCAAGGCAGCCAACGCCGACGGTCGGTCGCTCGTTATGCTGACAGCACAGGCGTAACTCCATGCACACCACGCACTGCTCGCCCTGCTGCAGCCCGCGGCTGTGCAGCACACGAAGCAGCCCTTCCACAGGACGCAAGTCAGGCTGGCTGCCTGTGGTTTGGCTCTGGGACGTCACAGCCAGCCTTTTCTCCAGCTAACACAGAAACTGCTCGCGTGGGGAGAGGAGGGTTTACGCCTCGTAGCTGAAGCAAAGGGCATCCTCACAAGTCAGACTCTGCCCCAGTGCCCCTCAGAAGTGCGCTGATTAGAAGCCAGCGCACCCCCAGCTCCAGAAGCCGTGAGCTGGCTGGGATCAGAGGGGCTCCCTGTGGGCTGCCTTTGGCTGGCTGAGCTGCTCTCGTCCCCGCTTCCAACAGAGAGAAAGCTTCGTGCTTCTCATTGCTCCGCAGCTGCCAGTGAAGGTGCCAAAGCTTGGGACAGCATATTTGATTTCAGGTTAAGGCAGTTTCAGCTCTCCCCTGCCAGCCATACACAACTCACCGACTTTCTCCGGGTCACTCACTCCTACAGTCAGCTCAAATTTGTCCTCCTGTTCCTCTTCTTCCAGCTGTTTGAAGTAAGCACATAAGGACAGCAAATTAGAACTAGAAATCCAGGCTTCCATACACAAAGTCCCATATGCTACAGAGCGCTGTCACCCTGCCAAGGCATCGTTGGCATTTCAGTCTGGTCAAGGCAATGCTATGAAGCCCCTGGGCTCCACACTTGTGTTGAGGCAGCACGTTCCAACCATCCTGGATTGGATTTGTCTCTACAGCAATGCTATCTGCACAGACTAACGCACAAACTGCTCACCACTAAGGCAGAACTCTGCCAAGCCCATCCTCAGCCCAGCTCTGCACAAAATAATTTCCTCTGGGCTCTTTTACATAATTTCAATTCTCACCCAAAACAGGTGAAGATACCGAAGCTATGCAGGAGGCAAACTACAGTGTGCAGGCACACAGGGATGGAGAACTGTGACAGCAACTGGCAGACCCAGCCTGAACCCTGAAGGTCAGAGGCAGCAAAAACAACAGTACTGCCTCTGACAGGCCACTGAGGCTTCAGGCTTGCTTGGAAAGCATTACAGCTCCTCATTAACAAGGTGAAGGTAAAGCATCTGCCCCACACAGCCTCTTGTTTAAGAACCTGAAGATGAGAGCTTCTCGGTTCACCAATCAGCCCAGCATTCTGCCCAGGTTCTGAGTTGCTTTGCTTGAGCCAGCCTGAAGCCAGCCTGCAACAATGACAGTACTGCAGAGTCCTCGTGATTTCAGGCTGCTTGAAGGGCAGAACAGGAGCTCTCTGCTCGTCACCAAAATAGTACTCATTTCTCAACAGGAAAAGGACACAGAATTAGGCAGAGCTCCGCCTAACTGAGCTTGGCAACCAGACCACAAGTTCCACTTAAGAAATCTGAGCTCCCAAGTCACCCAGGAGACTTTTTTATATCCACATGAGAGCAGTTCCACCACGTAACCCCATCTGTGGCAACAGAGGGAGCTGGAACTCTCAGTCAGAGCTCAGACCCTCAGCTCAGCCGCTCGCTCAGCACTGGAAGCAGCCTGCATCACCACGCTTCCACAAGAGCAAGGCTCACCTGAGCCCCACTTCAAGCCCCAGACTGACAGCCCGAGATAAAGCCAGGGCATCCAATGTGCCAATTACATTAATTACATCATTAGATGCAGGTTCCCATCTAAGTAAACAGACAGGTTCCTGCCAACTCCAGGTCCCAAACCAGCAGGGCAAGTTGGAAAGCTGAGAGCAGTTCTCACCTCCTCATAGCTCTTTGGAGGGTTTCTGGAAGAAGAGCTTGCAGCTACTTCTAATGAGGGGGCAGGATTGGATGCTTTGGCCAGTTCCTTCTTCTGGTTGTTCTGCGTGCTGTCTAGAGACAATTCTACAGTGGCATCTGTCAAAAGAAGTTGGCAAGAGTCAGCCTCTCTATTTTGGGTTTCTAAAAACGTCAGCATTTTCAGAGAGGCTCACGGGACCTAGGCAGCAACAACAGTCTTAATCAGCATTCAAGAAACACAGGGAAGACATCTGTATGTACTGGGAAGAGCACAACCTCACACAGCTTCGCTGCAGTAAGGGCATTTGATCAACGTAGCTGAACGTTTTGTTAATGGAAACTTACTCTAGAGAGGCAGTCAGGAGTTCCTTGCTGTGTGCTACCAGCAGCTGCACACTACAAAAAGCTACAGACAAACTGAATTTTAACACTGCACCTAGACTGACTCCTTCCCAGGACACTCATCCACCAGAGGAAGTCAAAGCTTCTACCTGTTACCAGATATGTCCAGAACTGACTTTCAGATGCCTGTGCCAGAGGTGTCATGCTCAGACAAGGAACAGGATTGCTGGGTAAGGTCCAACCCTCCTTGCTTCCCCCCACAGAGGGGTGTTACATTCCCTGTTCCTGGGGACCACCAGATCCCTGCTAGACACGCTTCCTCTATCTGCGCAGAGGGAGGAAAAGTTAGAGAGCAAAGGCCTTCCAGGTGTAGAAGGACACACTGCCTTGCAGTTCAATAAAAGCCCATTTTTAGGCCTCTTCACCTTGCAGGCAGTTAATCCTGCCGCATGATTAAGTGAGAGACCTGGAGGAGGCTACAGGACCTTCCCAAACACACCACAAGCACTCAGCACTCCCAGAGCACAGCATAAGCTTGAGAGATAAGGAGTTGTGATAGCCCAGAGCAAGCAGCCTAAGCACAGGCAAATCATGGCTAGAACACAGATGACTCTAAGCTTACAGTTCAGAAAGCACCAGTAAGGGCTCAGAGATGCAGACTCACCTGCAAACAGGTCCTGATCATCTTGCTCTACACGAACTCCGTTCTCTTTGGAGCTGTTGTTCACAGGAAGAAGCAATTCCCTTTTTGGTGCCGGGGGTTTGCTCTTTAAAACAATTAAAAGGACACAAGCAGTCATTAATGCTGAGGAGGTCCAGACGCTTCCACACAGGGTCACCACTACAAACCCAGCATGCACAACGGCCAGAGGCTGCTTCCCTTCCAGCACCCTTCATAATCCAGGTTGAGTACACAGATTGCAACAGCTCTCAGCAGCCCTGGGAGACCCAGCCCTTCTGTTTGCACACTGGCAGCAGCACCACTCAGGCCAAGCAAGCAGCACCAGTGAGCCTCGGGTGAGCATGCCAACACAAAACCCCTCGTAAAAGTCAAGATTTTGCTGCTGGTGGTGCAGGCCTGTGGCAATTTGCTTTTCAAGTGGCACCCAATCCTCCGTCTCACAGCCCAGCTAACAGAAGCTCTGTGCGCAGGGTCATTCAGACCCTCTGCTCCCACACAGGAGCTGTGGAAAAGCTCCCAAGCCAGCAAAAAGCTCTCCGCAGACAAGGCAAGGTGGGTGCTGAAGTTTCCTTGATGAGCCTCAAATGCTGAAGAGAGCTATCTACCCTTGGCTTTCAGTCTGCCTTAGTTTCTAAGAACACAGAAGTACCACGCCCCGCTCTCCACTTCTTGCTATAAGAGAACCGCAGCCTCCTTCAGAGCAGCCCATAACAGTGCCCAGCACCTCCGGCACACGAACCATCGGGGCCACTGTGGCTCCTCAGGCCCCCAGCCCGGCACTCAGCACAGGGGCGGACGCCGAGCTGACAGCTCTACCCGCACAGGAGCGCTGTGCTCAAGAGGAGCGCACCGAGCGTTAGTTATGACAGCTGCTCTAACAACCGCGTTAAGCGCCCGATAAGCGGCTTTAGCCGAGCAGCGCCGTTTCCTGCTCGGGGAGGCGCGATTCGCACCAAGGCCTGCGGCCCTCCGGCTCAGCAGGCCCCAAACATTCCTGAGCGCGGAGCAAAGCGGGCCCGGGAAGCCCCACCGCGCCCCGGTGTTTCCCCCTCCAGACTCACGGTGCTAGCGAAGATGTCCTCCCCCTCCGTGTCGCTGTCGGCGGCGTCGCCGTCGGCGGAGGACGGTGGGAAGGGCGGGGGCAAGTGCGGCCCCGGGGAGGGGGAGCGGGAGCCGCCGGCACCGCCCGACGCCATCTCCGCGCCGCCGCTTCCGCCCGCGACAGGCGAGACCGGAAGTCCCCGCCACTACTTAAAGCGTGGGGGGCGGAGCTAAGGGAGGGCGGAGCCTCGCGATTGGGCATAGCCGGCTGTCGGCCAGCAGGGGGAGCCAATGAGCGGCTCCGGGAGGCTCGGCGGGCCCGCCGACGTGCGTGCCATTATCTGCCGTCTTGCAGCCCGGCGCCCCTCCTGGGATACTGAAAATCACAGCCGAAGGGCAAAAAGAGCCCTGGCCCGAGCACGGCCTTCGTGGGAGCGGTGCCATGGTGGCTGCAAGCTGCCCCTGTGCCTCCTTATCTCCCCCACCCCCATCGGGCTGCGCTCTGCAGGGAATAGAGAACAGCACGTTGCCTGTCCTCACCTCGAAAGCCTTGCTGCCGTCCTCCTTTCTGCCGCGAGGCAAAGACTATCAGAGCTCTGAAGCTGCTTTCAACCTCTCTACGTGCTAAAGCCAGATGCTTCAATACAGGCATCCTGAACTATTTTTGATGTGCCAGTTACCAAGTGCACGAGACAGACGCCCTCCAGAGGAACCGAGGCAGGCTGAGCAATGGGCTCAGGAGAACCTCACTGGGTCCAGCAAAGCCAAGTGCAAGGTGTGCATCTGGGACATGGAACAGCTGCTATCAGCACAAGCTGGAGGTGTAAGGATGGAGCACAGCCCTGCCAAAAAGGACCTGGGGAGGGGAGCGGGCAATGAGCCAGCAGTGTGCCCTCACAGCCCAGGAAGTCTGCGATTCTATGATGTCCCCCCATAGGATTAGGAGGAATGCCACTGTACAGGCTAGAAGTCAGGCAGCCACCAAGATATCTAAACCCTAAGTATAATACCTAGGCACCCCTCGGTCCTAGAGGCAGACCTGGGGGTAAGCTGTGACAGTCATAGCCATATTTAAATAACGGAAAGATGACACTGTAACTCCAAAGTGTTCCATCATGACACCTCCAAGCCCTCAGCATAAGGAGGGCTTTGTCCTCAGCCATGTGTTCAGACCACTCTTCCTGTGCACACAGATACCCCACTGTGTCCCCTCCTGTGTGCAGACCTTTCCTTTCTCTGCTCATCTTCTCCCTGCCACTCAGATCCAAGCAAGCCGTGACCCTCCAACACTTCCACATCCACTTTCATCACTGCCTTTTCCTACAATTCTCTTTAACTTCCTTCTGGGTCTTCTGTTTTTTTTTTTCTGCACTCTTGGATGCTCTCTATCCCCAACTTGTGTCTCCAGGCCCGTGCTCCAGCAATGCCTCTATGAGATCCAGGTTACTCGCACACAGCAGAGGCCACCCACAGGAGCTGCAAGCGCTTGTTAATCACCTTTTTATTTTATTTCAAGTGCTATACACAAACTCACCCCCTGCAGGTGCTCCCAGCGCCCCAGTGCAGAGTGGCCTCAGCACCTGCCAAGCGCTGCTGCAGGGTGTGAGGCCAAAATAAGTTACCCACATCCCCAGCCAGCACACGGCTCACCCAAAGTGCCCAGCACCCGAGTTGCGGTTGCTTCAAAACTCAAAGTCCTTGCATTGGCTCTGTCTCACTCTCAGGGCCTAGCATAGCATGGGAGCCTCCGACGGCAGTGGGGAGCACCTATGGAGGAGCAAGGTTGAAGTATCAGGTTTGTCACACCACACTGGTGGCAGCCACCAGGAGCCTACCTGCCCAGCCACCACCTAGAGCTTGCCCAGCCAGACTGCAGTAGGGATCCCCCAGTTTTCTGCCCCCACTTTTATTCATCCCAGAAAGATGCACACCAGATCTGCTCAAGTCAAAGCAAGCACTGCAAGCTTCATGGCACTAGGGACCAGCAGGGGTGCAAACCGCTTGCTCTGTGTGGGCTCGTGTCCTCCAGCATAATGGGGGTCTGCAGACTTGCATATCTACCACTTCTCTTCCCAAAGATCTGGTCCCAACAGATCCCCTTTCTCTACAGGGCAGCACCAGGCAGTACTCACTCCATCTTGGCCTCCAGGTGGTGGACAGTCTGCTTGTCCAGGTAGCGGCAGAAGAGCGAGAGGAGATTGCTGGGCAAAAAAAGTGGCTCTACCAGCAAAGCCTTGGGCACTTGTGACAGCTCCCGAGCAACCAGGAATACAGTGTCTGTCCTGGGGACACCAAGGAGACAGTGAGTATTGCGTTGGTCAACCAGCCCCAGCCACGTTTGAGGTCCCATCTCCTCACCATGTCTCAAAGTCCCCAATGTGTGGCTCCAGTGGTGTCTCAGAGGACAACAGTCCCTCGCCACGGCTCAGCAGGGAGTAGAGCAAGGAGATGCCAAACTGCGGGGATGCACCAGGAATTGTATCATGGCTGCCTGTTCATCTGCGGTGCCTTTTGGATAGTGGGGATACCAACATACCTGGTTCTTCAAGGCCATAGTAAGTGGGAGCTCAGCAGACTCAGGCAGGGTCCTGGTCATCTCCTGCAGGACCTCAATGAGCCTGCTGAAGGTCATCCTGCCCACCACCTCATTCAAAGGGCTGTAGAGCAGGGGGAGAGACTGGGCAGGGCAGAGGGGAGAGCAGGGATCTGAGACTGCTTGACCCACAGCAGTCCCATCCCCATCCTTGAGTCCTAGCCCAAATGCCTGCATCCCACATTCAGGAACCACCACACATCCTAGGGATACATGTCCACCAGAACTACCCTAACACCTCCTGGCAACCTTCCTCCTTCTCCACTTCAACAGGGGAAGCAAAGCTCTGAGCCTACCCTTCATAGGCCATTTTCCCACGTCAACCCAACCATCCACCCAGCCTAGCTGAGACCCAGCAAGATAGCCAGTTCCAGGAAAAGGGATAGAAGAAAGCAACCCAGCACCCCCTGCCCCAGGCTGGAGGTGCTCGCCTCATCTGGCACATCCTTCTTCATGAGGAAGGGCAGGTGGTGGGTGATGGTCAGCAGGATCTTCTCTGCTTGCTCTGGGGCCAGGTGGGGCAGCAGCCGTGCTGTGAGTTTCTTGCCTTTCCGAACACACAGGACCTGCAGGAACTCATCCTCTGCCTCCCTGGGGATGAAGGCTCCCATTGGCACAAACCCTGAGAGACCTGAAGCCCTTCTGCCCATCTAGGAGATGAACTGACATCTCCCTCACTCCCATGCATCTTCAGGGGATGACAAGGCTTGTAGATAGGGGCACCACAAATTAGGGTGACGCACAGAGGACAGAATCCCATTAACACATGATTACAGGGAACACAGCTAGGATCAGGGCATGCTGCCCACCCCTACTTCACCACAGCATATCTTACTCCTCACTGCTGCAGGCTCTGATATTCAGGGCCTGATAGATCCGTCCCACTTCCTGGGTCTTGTGCTCCTGCTCTTCTGTGGCTAAGGACATCTTCCGCTGCATCTCTTCCACCTCCAGCAGTTGCAGGAACAGCTAAAGAAATGCCAAGAGATGAGTGGCCAGCTTGGAGCATTTGCTGAATGTTCAAAACCCCCCACATCCAGGCAGACCTCCCCAACAGAGCTCCTTGGACAAGCCTCTGCTCCATCCCAGCATGCCGCAAAGCGGGGCCACCGCCACTCACCCTCTCAATCCTGTGCAGCGCTCGAAGCCGGTGGCTCCCTGCAGCCTTCAGGAGGGGAGAAAGGAAGGCACAGTTACAGCCAGCACCAGACACCGCTGCCAGCACAGCTCTGGGCCAGCTGCTCCCTGGGGATCAAAGTGGCTTCAGGACAAAGACCAACCCTGCACAGCGGCCACAGCCACCACCGGCTGTCCCATCCCACCCTGCTGATGCCATAAAAGTGACACACAGCCCTACTGCATGCCCCATCCGACACCCAGAGCCACGGTAGCTCCTATCACTCCTCCTAAACTTCTCCAAGACATGGAAGGAAGCTTGGAGCCCGGTGTCCCCCTTCACCTACCTCCTCCACCAGGGCATGGTGCACAGCATCGATGGCCCGCCGGGGGCTGTAGCAGGTGGATACAGCGACCTGGCCCAGCGAGCCGGCAATGCGCACCACTGGAAGAGAGCGGGAGCGTGGTAAGAGTGTGTCCCATGCCCCATATCCCAACCTCAGCAACAGCCCCTCACCAGAATTGTAGGTCTCCACTTTCTGGATGAACGGTGTCACCAGTTTGGGGGGCTCCTGCTTGTTGCGCCCACCCAGCAGCTCTTCCTCTGCCTGCTTGCGCTCCAGCCGGTGGTAGTAGGTCTGCAGGCAGCCAGAAGGACAACATAGGACCATCCTGTCCCATTCCTGCACAGGGCTCAGCACCTCAAGCCCCTGCATTTTCCAGCTTCCTCAGGTGTGAATGTGTAGCTCCAAGGAGCTGGGTGACCACAAGACCCCACAGAAGCAGCTCACCTGGTAGTAATAATCATCATCCAAGTTCTCACTCTGCAGCTGGATCATCTCCACCTTGACAATCCAGTCCTTCTCCTTGCAGGTCATCAGCCCAGCACAAGGGTCAGCTTTAGGGGACCACAGCTTCTTGGGGGAGACGCTGTCACAGGGAAGACCACAGCCTACTGTGAGCACTCAGATCCCCCCTGAGGCACCCCTAAGCCCCCCCTGTAAACCCCATACCTCTGCAATGTCCCACCCTGCTGCTGCCGCTGGGTCAGGATGCGCTGGTGCTGCGGGTGCAGCTGAGTGAGGTGGCTGGGCACGCTGCAAAAGGACAATGAGGACTGAAGACAATACAGCAGCTCCAACGTATCTCTGATGCGTTCAGGACGCATCTCAGGTCTTGGCTGAGTGCCACAAGGGCCACACCAGCTCCCTTGACCTTCAGACAACAGATGGTGACGTGCCCATGGCATGCTGTCCATCCTGACCTCACCCAGACCTGATGCCTCCTCACCATCACAACCACAGCTCAGCTCCCACACTTGAGCCACCCCCACGGAGCTACCAGCTTCTATGAGGGCTGCAGCACCCCTCCCCTGCCCCCAGGCAGGCACCCCACTCGCCATCCCTGCTACCTGAGGTTGAGCTGGCCACTGGTGGAGGGGCTGAAGAAGACAGAAGGATCCAGAGAATGAGACATTGGGCCAAAGTGCATGGCGAGAGACCGTGGTGGAGTGCCAATGTTGGGCGACAGGGGACTGAAAGGGCCTGGAGAGATGTACCCTGCAGACTGGAAAGGAAGGGAAAAGTGGTCAGGTGGCAGGGCACCCTGCTGTCCAGGGGCACCTGGAGGGATGGCTGGGCTCTACCAAAGCCACATTCTGTGCTCCCATATCTGGGCAAGGCAAGGGTACTCTAGTGTTATGCTGCTGCCTGGTGCAGCGCAGGTCCATCAAAGGTGCTCCAACGTGCTACCAAACAGGCCCAGTGCAGGAACATCAGGATAAATGTATTTAAGAAGCAACAGCTATAACCATCCCCATCGAAGATAAAGAGTGCCCAGGATGAGACTGAGCTGCAAAGGCTGCCACTTGGGAGAGATGTTGAGACGTGCTCAGAAGCATCTTCCAGGACATAGCACTATCTGTGGGATTAGTGGCCAACAGCTCGCTCCATTACCTGGTTGGAAGTAAAGAAAGAAGAGGCTCTGCGGGGTGGTGGGAAGGGCCGAGGGGAGGATGTGGAGCATGGTATCAGAGGTTGCTGCAGGAGTAAGATGTTACTGGGATCAGCAAGGCACAGCCACAAATCCCAGCCTCATAATAGGTCCCATACAACATAGAAGCATCTCAGAGCTTGGGACAGCTTCTGGAGCAGGGAAGGCAGAGGAGCAAAACAAGAGTCTCTGAAAACCTGTACCTGCTGGAGGAAGTGCTGGGGGAAAGACTTGGGGGACATCCCTCTGAAGTCAGGGCGCTTGTGCCGTGGGGAACCCACATACCCCCTCTGCACAGGGGAGCCGAGGAAGTCGAGGGCCATGTTGGTGGCAGTAGGCGGCCTCTCCAGGACCTGCAGGATGGCTTTGTCCTGTGGGAGGAGGTGGCAGATGAAGGAAATGGAGCCTTGACTGCTCAGCACCATAAGGGACACACAGGGAGAGCCCCAAGGACGCACCTCTAGCATGTGGTGGGGTGGAATGCTGCTGGGGCAAGAGCCCCATGCCATGGGGTCCATTGCCAGCTGGAAGACAAACAGAGATCAGCACGGGGAGAGGAGGGGCAAGAGACACTCACTCTCTGTTACTAGTGTGGAGGGGATGTTTTTACCATGTCCTCTTGGCCAAATTCTGCCCAGTCAGAGCCAATCCTGCTGTCCAGCACCGCTGAGTCCTGGCTCTGAGAGCAAAGAGAACAGTTAGTGATGTACACTTTGCAAAAGCACCACGGGCACGACCTTGTTACCTCCCAGAACCACCCCTTGGCCCCCCATGGGACACAGTCCACAGTACAAAGATGGAGAAAGGAGCAGCAGGACCACACCACCGACTCTGCTTGGGCACTGGGGGACCCCAGGGATTTCACTCAGGGTCCCATCCCCCCCCCAACCAGGCATCACCTCCAGCGTGGGCTTGCTCTGTACAGCTCTCATCACTGCTGGGTCTCCCAAGTCGTTGGGTTCCTCCTCATCCTCCTGTTCCTCAACTCCCTGCTCTTCCTCCTCTTCTTCCTCCTCCTCCTCAGAGCCCACCTGCTCAGCCTCTGCCTCTGTCCCACCTTGGCCCTGGAGCTCTCCCTGCTCCTCTGTCGGTGGCTGCCCCTCCACCACTCGGGGCTGTTCCTCAGGCTCCAACAGCTCAGGGCTCCTCTCTGGAGGCGCCGGGGTTTTGGTGGCATCCTCCTCAGTGGAGTCACGGTCTTGAAGGAAGAAGCAGAGCACACTGAGGGCAAACAGACACTCCCACCCCCCAGCTCAGCCCCTGCTCAGGACCACCTTCCTCACCGCCCCCTCCATCCGCAGTCCTACAGGTGCTGGTGGTCAGCCCAAATCCGGGCTCCTTCTGACCTTACCCAGCCCAAACGTCATCTCATTGTACAGGTCGAGCTCCTCGTCTTCCTCAGCCATCTCCTCCAGCAGAGGAGCATCTTCCACCAGCAGGTAGTCCTCGAGGATCTGGGGGAAGAAAGGGGCGGCAGCGGGGACACCGGTAAGGCTTCAGAGCGAACGCAGCGACAGCACAGCCCCGCGTCAGGGCAGGGCGGGCACTCACCACGGGCTCGCCGCCCTCCGCCATGACGCGGCCCCGCCACCCCCGCCGCCCTCTACGGGGCCGCGCTGCCCCGCCCGCCGCCTTTTACGGTTTCCCGCGCTGCCGCTGTCGCGCACGCGCCGTGCCGCACGGCACCGCCCGTCGACTCAGTGCGCCTGCGCAGCCCCCCCCCCCACGTTAGGCCACGCCCACCCGCTTTCGGGAAAGAGAAAGCGAAAGCGAAAGCGGTGCTCCTGCCGTGCGCAGGCGCCGTGGGCCGCGCCGCTCCGGCTCCGTAACCTCTACACCGCCGCTCTGCCCGGTGACAGGTGACGCGGGGGGCTTACCGCGCCGCCATTGGCTGCAGTGCAGGCGGGCGCAAGCGAGCGGCGGGCGGGGCCATTCCCCGAGAAGCGCGGAGCGGAGCGGACGGCGGAGCCATGGGGAAGGCGGCGGTGATGCTGGTGGCCCTGGTGGCCTTGCTTGGGCTGGCGCAGGCCGATTGTGAGTGCCGGGGCCGGGCGGGAGTGCGGGCGCGGGGTGCTGACCCCTCCTTTGGGGTCGCTCCCCGTGCGGGGCTCCCCCCGCTCAGCACCCCTCCGTCCCCGCAGTGACGCCCAAGGTACAGGTGTACTCCCGCTTCCCCGCCTCCGCGGGCACCAAGAACGTCCTCAACTGCTTCGCGTCCGGCTTCCACCCGCCCAAGATCTCCATCACGCTGATGAAGGACGGCGTGCCCATGGAGGGCGCGCAGTACTCCGACATGTCCTTCAACGACGACTGGAGCTTCCAGCGCCTGGTGTACGCCGACTTCACGCCCAGCAGCGACGCCGTCTACACGTGCAAGGTGGAGCACGAGACCCTGAAAGAGCCGCAGGTCTACAAGTGGGGTATGGCCGCCTCCTCCTCTTCCCTGTGCTGCCGGCCCCGTGGCCGTGAGCGCCCGTGGCCCTGAGCCCCAGTGGCCCTGAGCCCCATCGTTCTGGGCCCTGACATCGCTTCTTTCCCTCCTTAGATCCCGAGTTCTGAGCTGTGCCCGGGATGAGCACGGTGAGTGACGTCCTGCGGGTAAAGGGAGGCCCCCTAAATAGCCCACAGAGCCAACAAACAGGACGAACGATCACAAGATCCCCTGTGTTCCCACTGACAGCTAGCAGGGCTGTTCTGAAGCTCTTTCTGCTTAATATTACAACCGGTGCTCACCCACACCCAGCCTAGGAACCCTGCTTTTCCTCCCAGAAGAGAGCAGTCGCTTGGAGCAAAGCTCTTTGGCATGTCTGCCGGCCGCCAATACAAGCTGTCACTGCCCATTTCAGTGCTTTTCCTCCCCACCAGCCAGGAGAATGGCATCACAGGGTCTGGAAGTTCCCCTGCTTGGAAATCCCCTGCACCTCAGGGAAGGCAGGATGGTTAGCCTGCGGTGGGCATGGCAGAGTCAGCTTGGTGTGAATAGCAAGCCCAACCCATGATGGAGAAAGCTGCATCATGGCTGAAAGATCTGCAGTACAGCTTGAAACTGAAACTCCTTTGCTGAGATCTCTGTCTGAGGCTGGTTGAATATTGACAGTGGGAGCTGAGCCTTTTCCAGGGAAGTTCCCTCCCAGCTAGCTCGGGAAACAAAGGTTTTTAGGCTGACTCATGGGTCATGAGTCACGTGAACTTTAAGATGGAGCAGGAAGGGAACTCTTGGGCTGAACTTCTTGAGGTGTAGAAGGATCACAGTTCTTTACCTGCCTCTGTTTTCCAAAATGCTTTTGAGCTCTTCCTGCAAAGGCTGGGAGGGGTGCTGGTATTCAGGAACGGGAGAAAATAGGGGTGAGGTGAACAGGGGAAGAAGAGGGTACTCTTAATTAGCAGCACAAAAACCTGCAATACTGAGAGGCTGGAAAGTCTCAAAAGCTAAAAAATGGTTGCATTGGAAGAACAGGTTCTTAAAAAATAATGAAGCAGTTGAAGCAGTGCACAGAGCAATTGATATCAATCTCCTCTCTCCCATGCAGGTCTGTAGAATTCTGCATTTCAAGTGGAAATGAGCTTGAGCTTCTGTCCTTTTTTGCATCACACTTCTGGGTAGGATGGCAAAGAGCAAGCATCTTCATCATGAAATTCCTTCCTTTAGGATGCTCTCCTAGGGTTAGCAGCAGTGGTCTGAAATCTGTGCTCCTGGAAAAGCATTGGGGGGCGGGGACGACTGACGGGGTGGGGAAGGCGATGGGGGGGGGGGGGGTTCTGCCTTGCAGCCTTCAGGCATGCAGCAGATGGTTTGCAAATATGGAGATGCTGTTGAAGGTACCTTGACCTGTTGCTTAGGATGAAGGAAGATGCAAAGCAAGCTGATTGGGATTGGAATTGTGAAAATTTATAATGCAAATTCATGCCTTCGAAACTTGTGCATAACTGTGCAAATTCACAACTCTGAAACTTGTGTGTTCCCCAGGAAAGGAACAGAATTAATAGCAATAAATCAGTAAAGCCTGCTCTCTAACAGCTGTTCTCCATAAACAATTGCTGGAGCTTGTGTTAAAATACCTTTGACTTGGAGCAGCGTTCTGTCTTGGCTTATCTGAGCACGTAGCTCTCAGTATCTGCACTGCCACTGGAGCTCTTCACCGGTCTGAATTGTACACAAGTTTTACCCAATAAAACCAGAAAAGACAAAATGATGATTTTCAGGGCGCAGGGAGCTGCCTGGGGAGGCATTACCCAACCTGAGCGCTGCTGTGGCTCCTGGGGGGCTGCTGCGGTGATGTCGTGCTGCTGGGTCCAGCTGGACGTGGTGGGTGCAGATCTCAGCTCTGGGCTGGGCTGAGTTATCGCAGTGCTTTCATGGATGAAGATTGTGTTGCTCGAGGTTGATGCAGTTCCGGCTTGTTTTGTAGACCGCTCTGTTACATTTGCGCTGCCTATGCTGAGCAATGAGATGTGCACAAACCTCTGCCTTTCTGCTTTGCTCCACGCTTTACTCAAGGACGCATCGTGTGCTGACGAGCTCCTCACCTCAGATAAAAATACCTGAAAGCAGGGTTTGGTCTGAACATTCCTGGCAGGAAAGCTGCGCTCCCAGCCTTGGCTCACTCCCCCCCCCCCCACCCCTCAGCGTTTCCCGCCGCTGCCCCTCAGCTTCCCGCCGCCATGTTTAAGGGCTGCCAGGCCTGGTTCTCCCACAGCGTCCAGCCCGGCCCCCGGCAGCTGTGGGGTGAGCCCTGGGGTGGTTGTGGGGCTGTCTTGGGGTGTGTGGGGACACGCTGGGGCGGGGGGAGCACGGAACAGGGTGGGGGATTCGCAGCAGAGTGTAGGAAATGCATTGGGGTGCGTGAGGGAGTGAGCTGGGCTGCGCTGACAGCGCGGCACGAGGGCGTGTGGTGTTGGGCTTACCTGGGACAGCTTGGGGGGGGGTGCATTAAGGGCTGGGGGTGCTGCTGGTGTCTGCACCGTGCGGGGATGCAGTGGGCTGTGTGACACACGGGGGTTCGCCTTCGTCCTCACCCTGCTCTTCCTCCCGCAGTGGCTGGCGGAGGGCTGCTCACCCGCTGGCAGGACGCCGACTATCTCTTCAGCAGCGATGCTGCTCACCCCGATACCCGCAGGTTGGCTCTGTCCCCCCTTAGTGCCACCCCCGGTGCCCAGCACACACCTGGGAAGGTCCTGTTTGGGGTTGGCCGTCTCCATTGCTCGCTGATGGCGTGCTGGAGGGGCTCTGCTGGTTTGTTGGGGGGCAAAAGGCAGTGAAGTGCAGCTGATGGGAACGCTTGCATTAACGCTGATGTTCCCCAGTGGTGGGGATGGCGTTGTGAGGCTGCTGACATGGCTTTTTGTGGGAGAGCAGAGCAAGGCGGGAGCTGATCCATCTGCACTCACACCAGCGGAAATAAAACCCGCCTGGACTTAGTGCTGTGCAAGACCTGCGTGCAGAACCAGCTGATACCTGTAGCTGGGTAAATGGAGGCAATGGGGCTGACCTGCTACAAAAGCTTGGGGTCTGAAATAAAGTTGGCACCACCCCAGGGCTTATGGGGCAAACAGAGAAGTAACCACAGGCAAAAACAAAACAAAACAAAACAAAACAAAACTGAAACAAGCAGGAAGTAACAGAACACAAGTGCTGATTTCAGACCGATCAGAGCCAAAGCTTCTTCTGTTTGGCTCATAGTTGTGCTTACCTTCAGAAACCACCCCTTTTCTTTCCCAGCATACATGAGAGCCTGCAGTACCTGGATGGCAGAGCTACAGTGTTCCATCCCTGTTACCTCTCAGCATGGCTGAACAGCAGCACTGCCAAGCAGCAGCCCGTGGCTCTGGGGCACTTCGTGCTGCCCCCTGCCTGCCTGCAGGAAGGTGAGGGGCTGTGCCCCATCCCCTTGCTCCGAGGGGTGATTTCCTTCTGCTGGGAGCGATGCCTCCTCCCCACGGCTGAGGAATCGGTGCCCCACTGCTCAGGGCGCAGTGCTGCTCACTGGGCTGCTGTTACACTCATTTATTTTTTTTGCTCACGGCAGAAATCAGGAGAAAAATAGGTAGATTTCCTTGGGAGCAGATGGATGATTCCCTTGTGGAACAGGTGCGTGAGAAACACCCCACGTAGGTGCTGTAACGACTTGTGTCAGCCTCTAGGGCTGCTGCCCACAGCTGTGGGTGCCCCATCCCCAGAGGTGACAAGGCCAGGGGTGGGCAGCCTAGGCTGGGGGCAGGCAGCTCAATGCAGGGTGGGGTTGGGGGGGGCCCTTGCAATTCTAAGAGTCTGGGACTCTGGCTTTCTTTGCAAATCACTCAGCTCCCACTGCGCGCGGTCCTCTTGAGGTCATTCCTCAGTATGTTTGAAGCAAAAAGTGTTGCTGGATTGAAAACTTTCTTGTGAATGGTGCACCATTTTAAATGAATTCTGCACTGATAATCACAGCCTGAAGAAAATCTGTCTGATGAACCAGAGACAGTGAGCAAGGAGTGTGAGCAAGGAGCTGGGGAGGATGCACAGAACCTACCTGAAAGGTATTTCTGGCCATGGCAAGGGGACTTGGAGGTGTCCTCATCTGTTAGAAAATACCCAGCACAGAGTAACACACGATTCCTCCCAACACAGCAGTGAAGGAAAAAGGGGCTCAAGAGCATCCAGCCAGGAGGAAGTTCCATGCCATGCACTCCAGGAATACCCGATAAATAACATGGTGACAGGTAATGTGCAGCTTGGGTAGGCCTTTAAGTGGAAGACAGCCTGGAAATGGCCGCAGATGCTGGTGGAGTCAGGGCCACCCCCAGGGATTGCTCTCTACCTACCTGCCAGACCCCAAGACTGCTAAAATTCACCCAGAAGATTGTCTTGGGTTTTATTGACGCTGCTGTTCCTGATGGCTCTGCACTGCTCGTTGCTCATTGCTCCCATTTGCAATGTGCAATCCCTGGTGCAGAATCATGCAGGTATGGAGGTCCACCGTCCCAGGTTGCCCCTCGATGCTGATGCTTATTCCCAGTTGTTATAAAGTCCTGAGGGCACAGCTGGGATTGCACCTGAACACCTCCCATGTTCCACAGCTCCCATTTCACCCAACAGAGTAACGCTGGGCTTTAGAGCAGCACTTTCCATCCCTAGGCTACACCTCTGCCCGTGACATGAGGAAATACACTGGAGAACTACACGACTTCACTCCTGGCACCGCGGGTTGCACCGCCTACTGGGTTCATCATGAAATCAGCCTAAAAAAATTCTAAGTAACAGGCAGCTGTTCTCAGCAAAACCTTAACTGAGCTCTGCCCAACACCATCAGCCAGCTATGGCAGTCCAGTTCTGTTTACCAGCATCCTGTGGTTGCTACAAGTAACGCTGCCTTCCCTGCCTTCCTGCAGATTGACCGTTATTCCAGTGCGCAGCCTTTGTTATCACTGCATTTTAATTACAGCGAAGAGATTGGTGACACTGAGCTGCAAATTCCAAGTTAAATCCCTGCGGTGCTTGAGGGAGCTCTAACCTATCTGTGTTTGGTTTATCCTCGTGACAGCTCAGTACACTTTACATACCTGCCTGCGTTTGTTGTAAACGTTTTTTTTTCCTAACTATTGAAAGCAAATTCCACAGCAAACATAAATACAGGTGTTTCCCCCAAAGAGCAAACCCTCTGCCTTTTCATTTGTATGGGGTACTGAACGTGTGTGCTGTGGCTGCCAACGGTCAGGAGATCCTTTGGCTCAGGGCCTGCAGGGAGCCCTGTGGGTTGAGTGGGTTCTGAGCACAGGCCCCAATGTTCTCCTTACCAAAACCCATGTAAACCACAGGCTTGAACACAAGCGCAGACACTGATCGTGGAAAAGGTAGGGAAGGAAACAGGCTGAGAACCCTTATCTGCTGGAGGAGCCCGGGAGAATGGCAGGGACTGGTAGGTTCTCCGCACAGCAGGATGGGAGTTGTGGGGTGAACGCAGCCCTCTCTGGGGACAGTGGTAGGAGACACATCTCCTGGGGGTCCTCCTGGGGGCTCCAGGGCCTGTCTCCATATGGGCTTCCTCTCAGACAGCACGTTGCTCAGCTCAGTTCGCTCCCCTTGTAGAAATAAACACAGAGACTTTTCCTCTTCCATCTAAGCACTGAGAGATACGGTCAGAAAGACAGCTTTTATTCTGGCACAACACGACCTTGCGAGCTTCCCACTCAAAGCTGGGAGGCTCTGAGGTCGCTCCATGTTTGCCTTCTCCCAACCGCGCGCCACCACCCCGACATCAGTAAGGACACTGCCAAGCAACAGCTCTGCACTCTCGCCCCAAACAACCAGGAAGGTGTCAAGTCCTCCTCGCACTGAGACACCTCGGATGCAGCACCCAGGGAGGCCCTCCGCTCCGCCCCGCCGTGGGCTTTGAAAGAACGAGCAGGCCGAGTTGGTTTCCTACATTTATTGTAAAAGCAACACAGCGAGCAGCTCAGAGCGCGCCTCGCGGCGTTTTGAAGTTCATCCCCACGGTGGGCTGCGTGACCTGCAGGTTGGACAGGCTGCCGAAGTCCTGAAAAAGAGCCTGGGGTCAGCAGTGTGCCCAGACCCACCGAGGGAGGAGGTGGAGCCCTCCCGGCCACGGGGACAGAACGTTCCAGGCTGTCAGTAGCCCCAGGAGCACTGCTGGGGACACGGTCACCACCTCGGCTGGGTTGCACCAGGCCGCAGGGTGGCCTGAGCTACTCACCAGGAGCTTCAGCATTTCCTTGGTGTCCGGGTCCACTTCAATGATCTCCTGATCGAGAGCAGAGACCTGGGGACAGAAGAGAGACAGCAAAGGTTTGGCTGTGCCTTGGGGAGAGCCGATCCACTGCCCCCACCAGAGTGAGCCAGGAGGAACCCGATCAAAACACCTCGCAATTCCCTTCTCCAGACCTCGACCTCTGTGCGCTCCCTTCCATTATAGGCAACACCACACCAGTAAGAAACAAGTAGGTTCATCCTGCAGCTCCTTCCCCGCTCAGCAGCTGCAACCTGTCCCATCTGCAGCTGAGCGAAGCCCCCTGCAGCAGACACAGCTGACACCCAAGGGCTCTGAGAGCAGCTGCACAGTGCTGCTCCCTTCCAGACACCACGAGTGAGGAATCACACCAAGCCCAGGCACCAGGCTCATCATCCCATCCCGGCCTACAAAACTATCTGCTTTCCCAGATTTAAAATAAGCAAACCAAGCACCAGCAAACTAGGAGAACTGAAAAGCACAAATAATCAAACGGCAGCTAACAGCATTACAGGAGATCAGGAAGAGGGGCACAAAGCCGATGTCCGAACGCTACAGGGTTTGGGAGGGATGGCACGGACCCAACCAAACACGGGAAACGCTTTCGGGTTCCTCTCCCTGCACTATCAATGACCGGGCCACGCAGCAGACCACGATCACTTTCGAATGCAGGTTCGGGGGGTCCCCGCGGGGTGGCTGCGCTGTGGGACCGGCTCAGCGCTGTGGCACCGAACCACGGCTGCCCTTCAGCGACATCTGCTGCACGGCGGCTTCGGGCCGTGCTGTGCGCCGAGCTGTTATCGAGCTTATTTTCAGCTAGGGAAACGAAGGGCAGCGCCCTCCGGCCGGCAACGGTGCCGACTAAAAGAAGGCGGCAGCGCCCGAGGGAACGCCGTGCTGGGCTACGGTGCGTTCCACCTCTGCCCCGTGCCCGGCCCCCTCGGGGACGCGCTCCGCAGCCCGGCGCCCTGAAAGCACCGCTCTCAGGAAACAGCCCCGTGCCGCAGCCCGAGCCCCCAGCCCACGTGAGCGCGGCCGGCCGCACCTCGGGCACGTAGTTGTCCCGGCGCTCCCTCTCCTCCTCCTGCAGCTTGATGGAGATGCCCCGGACGGGGCCCCGCTGGATGCGCTTCATCAGGTGGGTGACATACCTGTGGGACAGGCGGCGTGACGGGGTGGCAGACAGACAGACAGACACACACAGCCGGGCTGAGCCCCGGGGCCCGAGCACGGCAGGGTTCCGCTCCCCTCGGGCCTCACCCCGCGATCTTGTTGCGCAGCTTCTTGCTGGGGATGATGGCGATCTCCTCGCACACGCGCTTGTTGGTGTGGAAGTCGTTGCCCAGCCGGGTGTAGTACTTCTCGATGATCACCCGCGCCGCCTTCTTCACCGTCTTCGTCCTCACGCGTCCCTGCGGGGACACGCACCGCCGCTCGCCAGCCGCCCTCCGCCCCTACTGCCCGCCGCCCCCCAGCAACCCGCCCCGCGCTCCGGAGCCCCGCGATGAGCCGCCCCGGCGGCCGATGGCGGCGGATGGCGGCGGCCGGGACTCACCATGGCTGTGGCTGCCGCAGAGAAAGAGAACACAAAGGAGGGGCGGAAGCGGGAGTGGACGCCGGAAGCGCGCGCAGCGCACAGCGCCCCCTGGCGGGCAGGAGGACCGCGCTGCCGTAGAGGCCCGGTGCCTCCCCGTGTCCCCGTCGAGCACCGACAGCGGCCCCCGGAGGCCGTGCTGCGTGAAGGCGGCCGGTGCGGCCTCGCCGCTGAGCCCAGCGGCCCCGAGGCCCCGTTTGGGCGCTACGGGCTGCGACGCGGCCCTAGCCCCAGCAGCCACAGGGCTCCCAGCCCGCCGTGCAGCCCAGGGGTGCAGCCGTGCTAATGGGCACCCTTAGCCACTGCCTGCCACCGCTACGGGGCAAAGGGGAACCAGCCCCCTAAAGCCAAGCATGAGAAGGGAAGGAGAGACACGTGTAGGGAACCATGGCCCCCCGCACCCAAGGGGCACTGGCCACCCTCATATCAGAAACCCGGAAGGCCCTGTGCAGCACGTGGGGCTGGTCTCAGCCTTTCAACGCGCCAAGCACATCAGCCTCAGTGAGAAGCAAGCTCCAGCTGGAGCATCAGGCCCAGGGCCTGAAAGTGCAGCTCCCAGTATCTGCATCACCCCCAGTACCAGAGTCACCTCATCTCAATGGAGAGATGATGACAACAGCTTTAACCCGGGAGCAGGGAGCCCATCCCCCCCGCTGCACATGGGCAGAAAGAAAGGAGCACAGAGGGCTTTTTGCTGCAACGTGTTTATTATGTGCCAAAAACTACACCACAGCTTACTCCACGCGTCTGTAGGAGAGTGCAGTCTTGCCTGCATATACTACAATGAGGTAGAGACTTCACACACAGCTTCACGAAAACCCCACAAAGAGCAGCTGGGATATGCAACAATGCAACATCAGCTCAGCAGGAGAGGGAGAAATTATGACACTGGTTCTTTGGCACACAGCTTCTGATAGAGGGGAAAGTAAAAAAAAAAAAAAAAATTTCAAATCCCAGCAGCATTTCAGTCGACTGCACCATTACTTCATACATTTCTGAAACAAAAGGAAGAGTACTTGTCCCCTCTAAGAGAAAGGGCTCCTATGAACCTCCATCCGTCCGCCGAAACGCAGCCCTTTTTTAGCTAGTTACAAAAGGAAAGTAAGTCCTGTGACTTTGTGATTAAAAACCTCTATCAACCCCCCTTAAGTGCAACAAACTATTTAAAACTATATACAGCAGCTCAGAGATCATTTATCCGGTCCAGTTTCAAATCCAGAAATCCTGTCCTGTTTCTGTTGCAAACGCCTCGATTTACAACTTCCCACCAGCAGCCCCCAGACACAAATTGCAATAATGTTAAAAGCTGCCAGGAAAGAAAAATCTCTCATTTCAAACGACTTAAAAACTGTTCAAGAGTGTAAAAAGGAACTGGTAAAAACCCTTGAGCGTAAAATATGAAATATGATTTGGTTTAAATGAAGAGCAAAGTCTCCTTGTTGTTACAGTAAAAAACGCCAGCTGAACATTCAGTTTATGCCGTTCAGATGGGGGTTAAATGAATGGAAAGGCACTGTATGGCAACTGCAAAAAAATGGAGCCAATGAGACCTGCATTATTACCATCAGTATTGCAAGGAATGTAAAAAAGCGCCTTTAATAAATAAAAAACCTAGGTGAAGGCATCTGCATAAACACCTTCTCAACACGCGGCCCTTTTTGCTTCTCGTCAAACTAGGAACCAAAGTCTGGGAACTGCAGAATCGCTCGAGGGGGCACTTCCCCCCCTCAAAAACCCCAAACAAAACCCAACAAAATTCACTGTGCATTAGTGCAGAAACAAAAAGACCAGCAAGTGCAAACGTGAATGTAAGATTTTCCCATTAGTCCTCAGGAAGCGCGTTCCCAGCCTGGGTCTGGCACCAGCAGGCACGCTCGTGCGCTCTCCACTTGGCAGGTTAACAAAAGGACTTTCCCCCGCGCCCGCGCCCCGACCGCCGCTTTAGCTGGAGTCCCCGTTCTTCTGGTTGCGCATCAGCGGGCGGTGGTGACGCAGGACCTCCATGGAGTGCTGCCAGTGCCAGCAGGAGCGGCAGAAGTACTTGAAGCAGATCTGCAGGGAGAGAAGGGAAGAGAAAAAACGCCGGTCAGGATGGGCTGAGAGCCCCCTGGGCGCTCCCACAGCCGGCACTGGAGAGCTCCGAAGCACGGGGCTCCTGCTTCAGCGGCCCATCCTCAGCAAGGACAACACGCGACCCCGAGGACCTCAGCTGTGAGGAGCAGAGCCTGCACAGCCACGCAGCACCGCCAGCCTTACCTGGTCCCTGCAGAAGAAAGGGCCAGGCTGAGCACTGCAGACTTGGCACATGGAGTCTTCCAGGTATGGGTCGATCTGAACCTGCACCAGAAACCGGGCAGTCAGCACAAATCACAGGGCAGGCCAGCAGCACCACCCAGAGCAGCCCAGAGGGACGAGGGGCCAAGGCGGTCAGGGTGCTACCAGCAGCACCACCCATCACCTGCACGTTCAGCCCTCCAGCTGCCCCGCTCCTCTCACCTTTTTAGTAAACTTGGTCGTTTTGATTTCTACAAACGCAGCAGTCACTGCCTTCAGGTAGCTGCGCTGGTTGTTGAAGGTGACACGGCCAGACCCTGGGAGAAGCCAGAGCACAAGTGTTAGTCCAAGCCAGCAACCGGGGCTGGGAACCAGAGGGCAGGAAGCACTGAGTGGCTGGGTAGAATGCGACAGTGCTCCCAGGAGCAACAGCAAGCTCCACGCCTGCACCTGAAATAGACTGGTGCTGAGACAGCTCAGCAGCTTTTATTTTAAGCCTCCCACTCATCCCATAGTCTTGCATTTTGCATCCTCACTGGCAGTCAGCAGTACTCCTGCACCACTTGTTTCCAGCCAAGTTTTATTACACTGCAGAAAAACCAAGCCATGCTTACCTACAAGTTCTCTTTGTTAGCCTGAAGGAGCTCTGACTGACACAACACCCTGTGTGCTGGCAGCTGGAGCTGAAGACATTACTCAGAATATGGTTATGCCCTGTCCAGGCCCCCCAGCCTGTCCTGCAGTGCTGGGTAGATGCCAGGGGTTGCTCCGGGCATTAGGCTGTACATAAGAATCACAGCTGGGCTCTGGGGATTCTTCTCCCTAAGAAGGTCATGCACACCCAGTGGGACCCTAAAAGCCACCAAGGCAGTGGCACTCTTCTGACTCAGAGGGCTTACGGCCCCTCCTGAAACTCCTCATGACCACAGTCAGGCACTGATTTATCACACAGCCTGCCTCCAGAGGGATCATCCCCTGCTTGAGAGCACTCAGCATGAGGCAGGTTGCTGCCCTAACGAGCCTGTTGCCAATCCAGAGATAGTTAGGGGAGTCTGGGGCAGTGTCTCAGCACAGATTTCAGCCAGCCTTAAACCAAGTGAAAGCACAGTTCATTTGCTGATCTCACATTGCTACAGCTCTAGTTCTGCTGAAGGCTGAAGTGCAGATCTGCTGTTCAGAGCCAGAGATCTCTCCCACTGGAGGGAGCGACCTGAGCTCAGCACAAGGAGGCTTCAAGGTTGTGCTCTAGGCCCTCACTTTACCAGCACCGAACAGCTTGTTGGGCAAGGCTTCAAGATTTCATCCACAGTCTTAAGGGAACTCAGAGCTTGCTTAAAGTCTCCAACCTCCATTCCCCACTTCTCACTCTCCACTATCCCCCAAAAGCCACTTCAACATCTAATACCACAAGCATATCCTAAACCCAAGCCGTGGGCACAAACCTTGACCAGAAGTCTGCAAGCTGCGTAAGGACAGCACTGCACAGCACCTCAGGATCAATTGGCAGTTGACTGGCTGTGCGCAGCACTGAACCAGGGCAGAAAGCCCTTCAGCAGTGCCTGAAGAGTAGCCAAAAACCTCAAGCCACTGGAGAATAACCCAGAACCTTCCTGTTGCCAGGCTCTGTCAGCACACCTGAGGCTTGACTTGCATCCCTACATCCTCGTGGGACATCCACTCCCAGGGATGGCTGCCTGTCCTGCTGGCTGCTTGCTCCCCAGAGCTCATCAAGGGACCAAGCAGCAGGCACTGCTGCAGCCTGAGCATCTCCAAGTGCACCACAGTGGGGTAAGCACTCACCAATGGGGTACTTGTGCTTGTCCGTGTCGATGCCAGCGTAGATCACCCCTCCAAACAGGTCACACATGACAGCTGCCAGGGCCTCTGCATTCAGCATCCCATGCAGAGCCCCCACAAACACTGTTTTGCTGGGATCCAGCCGCTGGGAGGGGCTGCGCACAAAGTTACTGTCTGCCAGCACCCATGGGATCACCTGCACCTGAAATGATGCGCAAGCAGGTCAGCCAGCCAGCAGGAACCAGCCCAGGCCTTCAAGACTCAACCCCCAGTTTGCAAATGCCTCTTTCATTATTGCTGTTCAGGGTCCACATCCAGGGCACAGCAGCTCTGGAGCTCTAGCTGCAAGGAGAGCACACACACCACCACCCTGCTCTGCTTTCAGACAAAGTGGAATCCAAAACACCAGGCCACTGGGGCTGGCAGCCAGGGAACAACCCATGCATGACCAATTTCACCTACTGCCCGCACCTATGTTCCTAGCTCAGAAGCCTATTGTTGAAAGGGATTGACAAAACCACCCACCGCCAACTCCACCAGGAGCTTCCATCTGCTAGACAGCTGATACAGGGCTCTGAAGAGGAGCAGCTTCTGGCAGAGCTAAATCACCAGGCACAGAAGTGCTGCCAATAGCCAGACAACAGAAGAGCTGTCTGGAGTGCAATTAGTTTGCGCCTGTCTAGGTGAGAGTTTGAATCTTGATTCTTTAAGTCTACAAACTTGTGAGCAGTACCTGATCTACATTTAAGGCCTCGCTCCTGCACAGGGCAGCAGCTGTGGGATCTAAAGTAGCCACCTGCAAAATCATCCAAAATCATCCCTTCTGCAAGCAGGCAGGTTTAATAAAGATCAGAGCACGGTAAGCATCTGTGCAAAGCAAGGGCAAGCAGAAGTGATGGGCCTGCTCACCTCTTTGCAGCGCATCCTGCGGCTGGACATCTTGAAATAGTACTCACTGAGCCCGTCGGGGCTCAGCAGGTCCTGCGAGCACGCCTGCAGCAGAGCACGCACGGACTTCTCCGATTCGAACACCAGGTAAACGTATCCTTCGGAGGTAAAGGTAGAAAAATAGCATTAGGACTGTGGTGAAGGACAAAGAGGATCACCTCACTTTGCAGATTCCTTCAGAACCGCTCTCAGTACTTTCAGCATCTGCACCACATCTCTGTCGCTCTGTCCAACCCCTTCTTGCAGGAGGCTGCTGCTCAAGTACTACAGGCAAGATCCATAGTGATACAAAGAGCTGAAGAAAAGCCTACCTCTCCATCAGAAGATACCTGTGCTCAAGGTCATCTGTGTCACAGACTCCTTACGTGCACAGCCACATCTGGATGTGACAAGGGGCTACAATGGGCCTGGCCACAGCACAGGCTGCAGCAGAGTAGGTTTGGCTCCACACATCAGACGTCTAAGCCCAAGAACTTCAATGCAGAACTTTACTGTCAGTGCCAGCACCCTGCACCTCGCATCACTCTGGTGATCAAGCAAGGCCATTAGATACTGCCAGCCTATAAACCAGTCACTATGTTTGTTATGCTGTAGCTCCCTACTGCTTACACATCAACCCAACAGCTTCAGGATTTAGCCACAAGACTGTTCAACTCACTGGTGCCCACAGCCTTCTGCAAACTTTTGCATTTACCGCACACACTTTATGCTGAGGGCGCGCGTCTTGAGTGCTTGCACTGGCAGAGAATAGCAGCCACCACCAGAGCAGAACGATCCCACAGTGGGCTCCAGAAGCACCAACAGGTGTTTTGCAGCCCAGTGCTTCAACCCATCCCTGCTAGGGACAGGCCAGAAGTGAGAGTGCTCTGCAGCCCTGGTGCTGACTCAAGTGAGAGTGAGACGTTTACCCCAAGGTGCTCTGTACCATCCAGTCACCAGCATGCAGCCATACCATCCCAGCATCTGTGCTGTAACATAGCATGGGAAAAAAGTAACCCTACCGTGTCGCTATTACCTTTAGGCATATTACCTTTGGGAGGGCAGCGTGGGTGTTTGCCATCCTTACCAGGCCACTGCACACTCAGTGAGCCAAACGCACGGAAGGTGTTGATCAGTCCAACTGCATATGGGAGGAGAGAAGTCAGTGTCCTTACAGACAGCAACGCCCCCGTATTGCTTCAGCTCCCTGCCTCCCCCACGAGCTGCAGGGGCTGGCAGCAGCACCCCAGGGAGAACAGAAGCCCACCTGACACCCAGCCAAGGCCAGAGCACATGGATGCAGGTTGCTCACCTTCTGTGATGTCCCACGGAACTCCCCCTAGGAACACTTTGCAGGAGTAGACAGGGTTCTTGTAGTTTCTTGGGGGCAGCTGCCCACTCCAGGTGCAGGTCGCTTCATTCACAGCTTGGACAAACACAAGCAGAGCTCAGAACAGGAGCACACATCTCCCACTCCCCCGTAAGACTCCAAGCAAACACCCACAGCTATTGAAGCCAGCTAAGACCCACTATTTGAATTACCTGCTGCTTGCCTGTGCAGCCTGGCTTCTCTTTCAATACTGAAGGGATCTTCTGGAGAGTCCAGGAGATCCCAGGAAGGCCACGCAGAAGCTCCAGGCCATCTTTTCGATGCACTGGCTGGAGGGGAAGTGACTGTAGCCAAGGCAGCTTGATCTTGATCCATCCGTGATCCCACTCCCATCTTGAGGGGGTCTCTTGACACCCCACTGAGGGGCAGAAAGGGCAGAGGTGGGGAGATGCGAAGGCTCGACTGCAAGAAAAAGCCCACATAAGAGCCAATCTTCCAAGCAGGACACAGGAGCACACAGACTGGGTCAGCGAGACAGACACTCGCCTTGCTTGCTGGCTTCCAAATTTAGCTGCACTTCAGGGAGCTTGAGCAGGCTAGACCCAATTTACTCTAGAAAAAGTGGGCCTACAGAAGGGTGCAGTCAAAACAGAAGGGCAGTAAAAGGCACAGAATGGAACTCAAGAGGAGCCCAGGCTGGAGGCAGCCGCACCCACTGATACTGTAGTCCTGCACACCTGTACTCTCCAGAAGTGTGGAGAGATGCCACAAACCAGAGAGCCAGGCTGCAGAGAGCAGACATAGGACCCAAACTTACAATCAAGTCTGAGAGGTGGTCAGAGCCCGAGCTGAACCCGCTGGTGTCCGAGTCAGAAGGGCTGCTGGAACGCGAGTCCAGGAGGGAGCGGGAATCCAGGCGGGAATTCCTCAGTGCCGGCGCGGAAAACTTCTCTGATATGTCTGAGCCAATGGGGTCTAGGGGCAGGAAACCCAGTGGGGGCTTCCCCAGGACGTTCCCCAGAGGGCTACTCAGCATGCTGAGAACTGCAAGAGACAAACAGCCCGTGTTTTTGAGGTCAGACTTACGTACAGGGGCCAACAGACAAGTATACAACAGACTGCTTCCCCACACAGTAGGGCTTCCCTTCTGCTGTGGTGGAAAAAGGTAAGAAAATGCCTTGCTATGAAGCCAGCAGAGCGCTGGAACATCCAGGGGTGCTCAGCTCCCAGCACCCTGCTCTGCAGGCCAGCATGAGAGGGAAGGCAGCATGCACTTGGCCATACAGTATCCCATGGGGGCACAGCCCCAGCCAGCTCTATTCAAGAGGAGCAAGTCTCAGCAAGCTGAGCATGTCCCCAAACCCAACAAAAAGAGCAAAGCATTCAGAAATGGTTTTAATTATTCAGAGGCTGCAAAACAAGGCAGGCTGCAAAACAAGGCAGCCTGCCCTGAAGCTTTCAGTTTTCAGGGAAAAGAGTTTGGGATCCATTTGAGAGCCTCTGAACTACCTAATCTCTTAACCCAGGTTTTCAGGAGCTCTTGTACAGAAGGAGTAACAGTTTAACACAGTCCCCACACTAGGTAAGTAACAGAAATACACTATCATACTGAGGTACACTACAGTCAGTAGACACCAGCATCATTCCAGAGTCGGGGGAAGCTGCCCAAAGCAAGAAGTGGGGACACACCTGCCCCAATCTCCATACCTGCTGGAAGCTGGCATCTCCAGTCTCATGCCACGCAATAAAGGAATCTCAAAACATCAACAGAAAACCCAGTCTGACACAGTCAGGTTCCCAAGAAAATTACTCAAGACAGAACTGGTCCACAGGAGCTCACTGCTTGATCCACAGCATTCCCCTGCACGTTGTAGGGCTTCATCCCTTAAACTTACCCTAGCAGAGGCACCAGCCCCTCCCCTTCCACACTTCAGCCACAGCACAGGGCTGGACTAAGCACTGTGCCAAAAAGGTACTTGGAAACAGACCGTCTGCATGGTAAAGTAACAGGGAGCTTTTTGAATATCCGCTCGACTCCCCCCTGCAGCAGAACTCACACCCAAACCAGCAACTATCAGAGCAAACCCCAGCCACAGAAAGCCTCAGCAGTACTTACAGTCAGCAGAGCTCAAGTGGAGCAGCAGCAAACTGAGAGCTGCTGCAGGCAGCTTACGGCTGGGAGGAGGCTGCTCCCTCCTTGTCACAGCACAGAGCAGGGCAGAGCATCTCCCAGCCCAGGCAAGCTGTGCTACGCTGGTTCGCCGACTTCTCTGAAGCCACGTGATTGCATTTAAAAATACAGCCAGCATATTGTTCAAGGGAGACAGCTGAATTTGTTAAGCAGGCTCAAAAATTCGATTAGTCACTAAACACTACAAGAGTCAGAGCAAAGCAGCCGATCCCATGACCCAAGCCTCAAGGCTGGCAAACACTGCAGCGTTGATGCCCTCCTCCCAGCAGGCAACACAGCCCTGCAACTCCACTCCTGGTCACAGCACTACCTTTGAAGTCACAAGAGCAGCACCCCAACCAGGTTGCAGCAGCAAGGGTTCAGGGGCACAGCAGAAGCTGCCCAATTGTTCTGGGGAGATCAGTAGTTTCACCCCCATTCATGCCATCACACTGACTTGCTAAAGCCTCTGCTTCTGCATTTGCTCCCAGGATTGCTGGGAAGTCACTGCAGCTAGGAAAACAGTAGGAGCAGAGGGAGTTCCTGAGAGCAGTGGGACTGCTGGCCTTTGAAGGGGTCAAGTGCTCTGGCATCTGAGAAGCACGGGGCAGCTGAGTTCAACACCTACCACCAAGTTGGCTACAACCAATGTCTGGTTCTGAAAGCACTGGCATCCTGCTGTTAATACAGATGGATTTTATTTACTCCAGAAGCTTCCTACCAGCTCTGCATGCTGAGCTTCTGGGAGACTCCACAAGACCCCAGATGGTCCAAGGGCTTGGCAGAACACAGCAACCCTCAGGGATATGAAGAGGAAGAGCTGCAAACCAGGCTCAGCGCTTGCTCTTCTGCATTTGTCAAGCAATCAGGTTGCATCCCCTGGAGCCAGCCTCTGCAGGTAGCCTAGGAAACACTGGCACTAGAGACCAGATCTCGTTTCCCTCTGCACATCTCCGCTGCCCCAGAGTACCCAAATGCAGCCAGCTCTAGCTCCCTGCACTCAGATAATTTGGGCCACTCAATAAAAACACCATTCTTTCCGGGACATTGCCTTGCCCGTCCCTCCCTCCCTCCTGCAGAAAAGGAATCTTGAACCATCTTTAGAACATAAGCAAGATGTATCAGCAATTTCTGGTATCAAGAGCATCCCTGGAGATCCTGAAGTGGAACAGCAGACAGATAACATTTCCCCCTCCCCCATCCCCCCACATAGTCTGAGCAGTGAAGTGCAAGCAACGAAATATTTTTCACACTTATGCTGGAAATTTCAGTCTGAGGGTCAACATGATTCCCATCCGCAGCAGCACCAGCATCTGGAGCACAGTGTGTCACAGAAACCTTCTGGAACTTTTCAGATCTCTGCTCAGAGCTGCAAGAGAGGCACATGCCAACCCTCCTTTGCAGGGGACCGCAAAACCAATAGCTTTTAATAGAAACTCCGCTCTGACTTTCGACTCACTGCTGCAGCTCTAATGACTGAATCCGGAGCCAGCGTGCTCCATCTCAGAGCACATCAGCCAAACACTGACAGATTTAAAAGCAGTCTTGACACCAGTGTGGCACCATTCCATACAGCAGGTGCTCAGGTCACTCTCTAGAGAATGAGCATCGGAGAATCTAGTCCTGTTTCTTGCTGGAGCTTCTCCTCGCAAATGCCATCAGAGCAGCATTGGTGCAGTGTGCCTTCTTCACTCCTGCATCATCTCGGGGCTCTGAGCCACAAACATCTTGAATCCATCACACCCAAGAAGTACGAGCCTCATGTTTCACAGCAGGAGCATACAGCCACAGGCTCAGCTTTTTCCAGCTAATTCTGTCCTGTAGACCCCAACTCACCCCTTAACTCTGCTCATCAGCCACTGAGCTGCCACATTTAATGTGAACTTATCCTGCGTCAAGCTCCACCAGAGCAGGCTGCAGTTGGTGGCACACCCCCTGGGAAAGGAACCCCAACAGCAAGACATCCGATAGCCAACACAGCCATCTCACTTTTCACTCTTGCATACTCCAGCTATATTTGCAAAGTAATGTACTTGGCATTAAAGACATACGGCTTTCTTCCCTGCACACTACAATTTACAGCCACTTCAGGATTAGACCTTCCTGGTAGTTTAGACCAAGTACATTTTACAAGAAGCAGATGTAAAGATGAGCCCCACGTAGCCAGGCTTACTACTGCTAGCAGTTTAGGGAAGGACTCTGGGCTAATAAAAATATTACCACCATACTGATAACAAACAACACCTTAAGATAAGCACTGGTGATTGAATTCTTCCAGGCAATAAGAAGCTCTGTCACTGTTGAGCTGTACTCTCACCAATGACCCCTGCCTCTGCTTCAGGCTCAAGAGACCACACAGCAGAACAAGCACAGCAGCACCTCTGCTGCACAGTGCATCAGTTCCAGACAAGACACCTAGAAAATGAGCCCTGCCCAGTGCAATAGCACTCACATCACACTTGTGTCCTTCTGCTCAAGATCTTCCCAACAGAAACGCTACTCTCAGCCCTCCCACAAGCACAGGTAACCGTGGGTACATACAAGACACTCCTGCTGAGCCCAGCAGTATGCCAGGCTCAGGATCTCCGCATCACAGGCATGCAGGTGCCAGACATTTCTTGATGTGTGTGCATGAGACAGTGCTTTTGGCAGTGGCACCAAGCACTAGATGAGCACAGGCACCCACTATTTGAAGTCGTGCTCTGAATACATATTGCAGCCTTTGAAAGCTTGCTGCAGGGTAGGAGAAAGCCTATTTAGGAGGGACCAGAACTTGCATGAGCAGGTCAGCAACATCAAGCCCTTCATATGGTTGCTTCTGCAGGCTGACAGCACCAGCGAGGTTAAAGAAAGGGTCATTTTGGTCTCCAGATACTACTCACACTGCAAGCCTGCCACACTGTCCTCACCTCCTTGTGGACACAGGGGTAAAGAGCTGAAGAGGACAAGCAGGGCAGAAGAGGTGGCTTTCAGAGCCACCATGCTTCTATTGCTGACACCTGCTGTGCTCAGGGGTTGCAGAACCACGCACACGTTTGAGGGACAGTGGCAGAGGAGGGAAGCAGTGTGATCAAGGCCCTGGACACTGAACACAGTGCAGTTTGTCATTTGTCAAATAAGCCTGTACAGGGGAAAAAAAGGCTGATGTCCCAAACAATAGCCTGCTGCAGTTCCAGAAAAACAGCTCGTCTGCAGTTTTTACTGCCCGGCCAGACTCTACCCTGGTGGGATGGGAAAAGGCTGAATGTTTTAGTCAGCCAAAAAGCAGCACCTCCTACAGACACTAAGCAGCTTCATGGCATGAGAAACATTTGCATGTCTGAAAGGCAAACGGGCACCTTAACCACCTCCTACAGCTACAGCCTCTGTAGTCACAGCAGCGATGCAGCCAAACAGGCTGCCAGAGCCAGTTCTCCCCCTTCCACCACACTAGCCTGCTCACCACAGGGATGGAGCAATCCATGCTGCAGACCAACCCAAAGCCAAGTTCTAGCACTTCTTGCCTGCATTCACTGAGCCTCACACTGCCTGGGGGAGCCAGAACACCTGCAGCCACAGAAAACAGAAACAGGCAAAATCTGCAGCAGACAAATGCTAACAACAAAAAACCCTTCCTCACAAGCCAGCAGCCAGAGGACATGGAGGTGGAAGGGGATTTTGCAGTCCTGCATGTTCGGAGGTCACCAGAGCCAGACCCAGCACCACTGATCTGAGCTTGGATACCTCCTGCTCAGAGGACTGGCTCAAATCCTCTTCATTTCTCTACGCTCCCATGACTCCAAGTTGAGAAAAATCACTGCTATTATGGGAAGAGTCACCTGAAGTCAGACTGTAACATCACAACAGAAGTCTCAATCATCTCACACCAAATGCCAACATCCAAGGAAAGCAGTGTCCAGATCTGCAGATGTGATCTGTCTGCAGCCAACGACATCTAATTAGTAACTATCACACAGCCCTTTTTGTTTCTGATCTACAGAAGAGGAACCTCTGCTCTGACAGATTCTTCATTTGGGACAAAGAAGAACTGAGGATATTCAGGCAGCTATTTCTGGTTTGCGACAAATGAGGCAGGGGAATAAAAAAAAAATGCAGCATGATCCCACAGCTGAACCACAGAATTAGAGTCAGGACACCTGAGGTCTATTCTTGGTTCTGGCACCAACGTGCTAAGTCACTTCCCCAGCAGGCCCTGAGAAATGGAAACAGCAGCAGAAGCAGAAACAGAGGCCTATTGCCTTTTGCTTATTAATGTCTGTGAGCACAGGTCCTCCTCCTGCTCTGAGCGAGCAGGACCTGGCTGACAACAAGCTTGACTGCTTCTTCAGGCAGGGAATTTAGTATGATATTTCTGGGAGGAGAAAACAGATGCTTAGGGTAGATTTAAAATCAGTAAGAACAGTAAATACAATTGAGGATTTTACAAGTGTGCAGGCAAGACTCATTAAGCAGGCTGCCACAACTGTGTCTTTAAAGAGAACAGAACACTGAAATACAGCAAGGTCTAACATGTATCAATCCCAGAGAAATTTAAAAGTCAGCATATTCAGGTCAAATACCACACAACAAGCCTCAGATTCACAAGCCTCGAGAACAAACACTTCTATATTTAAGCACTAAACTCCTCTGAATTATCTGCTGCAGCATCCAGGGTGCAAATTCTGCAGCATGTGTTAGCTTCTGTGATAACAAGGCTGAGGCTGACTCATTTTCATTGCTCAGCTGCATCACAGTTTGTGGGGGTGTCAAGTCGATTGGGACAGCAGCCTTCAAAAAAGTTCCTCAGAGGATGTCTGGGTGAGGCAGCAGGCTGCAGCAAAGGAAGAGCAACTCAAGGCAGGCTGCGGTCCCAGTCACAAGCCTGAGCTGGCAGCAGCACAGCCATCACCTGTGATTCAGCGGTTTTGCCAGCATCTAAGGGAGCACATGGAACAGAGGAGCTCTGGAGGAGGCAGGCACCAGGGCAGAGACACGGCACTGGCTGGAGGGGCTGTGTGCAGCAGCAGGGCACCGTCCCCGTCCTGCTTACTGAGTCCCATTAGTTCGTGTGCTGTGGTCGCAGCTCCAGAACCACCGTGCTTTTTGGGAGCAGATATTTCCAAGCCAGCTCAGTGAGACTCTGGTGATTTACCTCAAGCCTGTGGCCAGGCAGGGTCAGAGCAGCCACGCTCCAATAGCTTTCTCTCTGCTCTGGACAGCTGCAGCATGGATGAGAACTTCCAGAAGTCCCTTCCAACCTGACTTACCCCAAAAAACTTGGAGATGACCAGCCAAGAGCACTGCAGAGGGATCAACTGGCCCCCTCTTACAGCAACAGCACAAGAAGTCAGCTTGGAGGGATTTCAACTGCCACAAACTGACCAAAGACTCCCTGCTGGCTCACCTATGTCCCCAGTGCCTCAGCAGCAACAAACAAGAATCATCCACAAACTAGAGCCAAAGGTGGCAGCAGACCAAGCCTCTCACACCTCTGCCCAGCAAGCATCTCTTCCACTGCTCAGACATCCAGTGGCACACAGGTTGGAAAAAGACTTACCTGCCTTATTTTGCCCAATTTTGGGGATGAATATTAACCTTGCACTCATCTGTTACCTCCAACAGCTAGGCAGCAGCAAGAGCCCCTCAGGATACTCTGAGGATTGCAAGACATCCTTCCCTCCAGAAGGAAAGAGACTCTTGTTGGTGCATCCCTCCTCCTGCATGCTGCCTCCAGCACAAGACAAGAGCCCTGATTCACTTCAACTCTTGCTGGATTTAAGCAGAGATTTTGGTTATGTTTCTGGTAAGTTGCTCATCTACTTGCTTTCTCTTTCACAGCATCAGCACAAGTAAAAACAAGCCTGTTTGGAAGAAGCTGCTCAAATGGAAGCTCTAAGAGCTAGATTAACAGCAACTTCCACTAGAAACCAATTGCAGACTCAACATTTTGATACTTCTTTTAATTATTTGATACATACTTTATTCTGCTAAGGATCAAATACTGCTGCTACAGGAACAGCCTGCATTTGTCAAGTGCTCTGGGCCTTCTATTCCACAGCACAGCCAGCAGCTGGGAAATCAGCCCATGAAGTCCAGAGGATATTTCAGCAAGAAGTGTACACTGAGCATCCTCACCAACTGTGTTCTCCAACAAACCCTACAAAAGCCACCGAGGTGCAGGGCAGGCTTTAAGTAAGGGCACTGCATACATACCACTCAAGTGCAACTGCCATAGAGGAGACCACAAAAGCCAAGCCAGCCCCCAGCTTTGAGCTCTAGATATCCTCAAATATAAAGTAATGCAACTGTTTGCACTCCACTCTGCAAGGCTGCAGATGACACCAAGCTGAGCGGTGCAGTTGATACGCTGTAAGGAAGGGAAGCATCCACACGGACCTGGACAGGATGGAGAAGTGGGCCCATGTGAACCTAATGAGGTTCAACAAGGCCAGTGCAGGGGGCTGCATTGGGTCGGGGCAATCCCAGGTATTTACACAGACTGGGGGAAGAGCTCCTTGAGAGCAGCCCTGCGGAGAAGGACTTGGGGATCCTGGAGATGAGAAGCCAGACATGAGCCAGCAGTGTGCGCCTGCAGCCCGGAAGGACAACTGTGTTCTGGGCTGCCTTAAGAGAGGAGCAAGCAGCTCCAGCCCTCTAAGGACAGTGACTGCTGCATTGGGCTCACTAGCAGCGGCCACGCTAGACTCATCAGCAACGCTCACCGACCTTAATCCTGGTCAGTGCCACAGCTACAGAGTTAGTACTACCCCACAAAAAGCTGGGTGCTTCCTGCTTCCTTCTGCCAAAGCTAACCAGAGCTGGAGAATGGGATTTCTCAGTTGCCTGCTGCCATGTATATGGTATTCTAAGAACAGTTTGAAAGCAGCCAGTCCTGTCCTGAGGGAGCAGCTCACAAGTGTCCCTCACTGCTTACAAGACATTAAGTCACGAATCCATGGAAATAGCTGTGCTTCTTCCTGTGCAACAGTTTTTGCCTTTCAAGAGACATCTTCCTTCACGAGATGGGGTTCTGCCTGGCAGACTCCAAGCAGAGGCTTCAGCTCTCTTCCAGGCAATGCACAACAGCTTGCCTGCATCTCCAGCCCAGAAGAGTTCAAGCAGCCACAGATAATCAGTACATTCATTTTTGCTGAAGAAAAAAGTTGCTGCACTGTAGGAAGCAGAAACACTGAGGATTGAGAAGAACTACCTCAGCTCATTTCCCAGCACTGGAGCTGTAACCTTGCAGGATGAGATGGCAGTAGAGGGTATCTATGCAGTTGGAGCTGCAGCCTCCAGAGCAGATTTAAGATTAAGGTGAAATCTGCTGCTCCACCAGGGTGATGCTTAGGAATTTGGTGACATTTAGGAACTGCTTATCTGTTCAGGTCATCCATACCCAAAAAGGGTGTTCAGGTAGGCAAAGCCATCACCAACAATTTCCCAGAGCACTGGTGGCAGCATGCAGTGCTGTCTCAGAGGCTGGAGATCTCCTAGGGGAGGCTGAAGGAACAAGCTCCTTCTGTTTACAACAACGGGAAGGAAACAAAAGGCTAAAACTGACCAGAAGCACTGCTCGCATCTGGGCCAGAACCTGTCAGGCAGTAACCAGATGCAACACAGTTATCAACAGGACAGAGACCCAGACCAAGCTCAGGAGAACAGCACAGAAAATTCCTCTTGTGCACTTGCTAACTGCTAAGCCCCACTTTAACAGACTGGTTCTAGGATACTTTCCCAGTAGGTAAGCCTGCCTGTCCCACACAAACCGAAACTAACCCTATGCAGGATGGACCAGGCAAGCCAGCCCAAGCTGCCAGCAAACACTGTCCAGGGAGACAAGAAATTCATACGTGCTGCTCGTTCATTCATGCTCAGATGCTGCTGTCACCAGTTCTTGGGGCAGGAACTGAAATGACACTGCATTTGCTTGTGCTCCTGTAGGAACAGGGGAAATAAAGGGTACCACCAAGGGCTGTCCCACATCACTGGCCTCTGTAAATACAGAACTCGATGCCTCGCTGCCTGATGTGGGATATACTTGAAAGAAGGGGAAATGCTGCCTCAAGAAATGCAGCTGGGATCCCAGGACTGGAAGCACTTGAGGCCTGTTTCCTGCAAAAGCCCCTCCCTAGGCCACAGAGCCGCTGTCTGTGGCTGGATGAAGTACCTCCAGCCTGACAGATCTAGTGGCAGCAGTGGGCTTGATGTGCCTTCTCTGCTATGAGACAGCAGTTCACTTCTACAGCCAATAAATACAAACAGCTTCAGCCTGCAGCAGCTGCCGCCTCCCCAAGAGCTCTCAGACACCAGCTTCAGGGACTGGCAGTGCAGCTGGCACGCTCTCAAGGGCTAAGGACACATCCTCAGCGCATTACGGCACTGCACCCAGAAGGAAGGCATGCTGCAAACAGCCTGGTCTGCACACGGGCATTTCAGCATCCTTGTGGCAAGGGGGACAAGAGCATACAAACCACCCTTGCTACGCCTTATCATGACACCCAGTCCTGCATTGTGGCGTCGCTCAAGGTGCACAAGGTGACACGCAGAAGGTCTGCAGCCAGCAGGTCCTTCCCTTTGGCTCAGAGCTCTGCACTCCCAGCAGAGGAGGTACCAGCTCATCAGTACTCAAGCACAGGCGCTGCAGGGGATCACATTAGCAGTATTTTTAGCCTGATTGTTAGGTTTTTACATTTAAAAAAAAAAAAAAAAAAACACTTCTACACTTCTAGCCACCTCCCTATGGGTCTGTACAGCTGAGTCACTGCTGAAACCTTCCAATGGTTGGATGCCAGCAGCACAGCAACACCATCCTTCCCCGGCCCCTAGACACAGCTTGCTGTTGACATCCTTGCTTGCCTGCAGGACACACCAACGGAGATGCCCAGGCGGCAAGGCCAGGCATCAGGAGCACCAGACATGGCAGCATCCTGCTTACATCCTCCCCCTTCCAGCCACAGCACAGCTAGGCCACCTGTAAACATCAGCTGCTGGGACCTGTATAGGTTTCAGAGACAGGAGCTCCGCAGCCTTTCTGGGGAGGCTCCCAAGCTATACCACCTCCCAAGGAGCTCTGTGTTGCTACTCCAGGGCCTTCAGAGAGCAGAAGCTCTGGCTCCGCAGACGTGGGAGGTGGGGGCAGGCTTGAGCAACATAGCAGCCATGCACAGATACCAGCATTTCACTTTCCTACAGTTCTTGAAGCAGGAAATGAACACATAGACAGGCCAACAAGCACTTCTGGCCTCACTACCACACATCCCGAAGGCAAACGCCATCTCAAGAGCATAACAGCTTTTGCCACACAGCCCGAGATTCCTCTGGGGGAAGGAGCACAGTTGCATTTGAGCTGGTTTACACCCCAGCCATCCCCACCTCTTGTTCTAAGGGAATACTAGAAGTAATAAATGATGGAAACTGAAGTTATTGGTGCAGGTGCCTTAGGACAAGCTGTGCACAGAGCTCCCCATTATCCCATGTTTCAGCAGGCAATGACTGAAGGACACGTAGCAAGAGCATGGTATTCTCTTGCTCATTAGGGGAAGCCCTGAGGACCATGTGCTACAGCAGAGCAAGGCTAGAGCTGCTGCAGCTTGACTGTAACAAACCTGAGCACCTGTGCTAGGGCTCACACTCCAGCTTGCATGCCCTGCCTTCCAGAAACTGGCTGTGGGTAGTCCTGGAGCTATCTACATTCCTAACAGCAGCAACTTCATGCCTGGAGCCTCCTGTGTCACCCCGATCTGTGCAGAGATGCACTGCCCTTTTAACAAAGCAGCAGCACGCTGCTATAAAGGGATGAGTTTCTGTAGCAACCAGGCTGAACTTGTACAAACTCTGCCAAAGCACTAGATCTTTCCACGGACTGATACTTGAAAGAGCACAGCAGTGCTTGCAGAGCTGCTCTTTACAGCCCTGTGGGGCTGGAAAATAAATTAATCCCTCGCTATCACAGCCAGCACCCCACAACCAAGTTTGTGCACACAACACCCCTTTCTCCTCCTGCACACACACAGCTTTACAGAGGGCTGGTGCTTCTGCAAGAGTTCTGACTCCTGCATGGTGCTGGGTACTCCCAAGAGCTCCCTACCCCACCAGAATGAAGAGAGCAGACTGGGCAGGACTGAGGGAAGGGCAAAGCAACAGCAAGGCCACTATCTCACAGACAGCTGATCACACAGGTTTGTACTGGACCACAGGAGTTAAAACAACAAGCCATTCTGCTGTGTCTCCTCAGAGCAGTCATTTAGAGGAAGCAGGAAAGGGTCTCTCCAAGTGCTGCAGGCAGCTGGGCCCCAGAGGCACAGCCAGGTGCTGCCATGGCAAGGGGGTCCCTCTGCAAGCACACACCCTGCCAATCACCAGGGATTTTTGCTGGCTGCAAAGTTGAGCTCTGCTCACAGCTGGCATGCTCAGCTCTTAAGGCACCACACCCCCAACCCACCCAGGGAGAATGTTCCTGCTCTGTTGCATTATTCCTCTGCCAGCCCAGGCACTTCTGCATGCAGTGGACAGCAGAGCAAAAGGGGCTGTGGCACAGCTTCCCAACTCAACCCTGTCCTCACCACATTACACAAGCACTAGAGGTTGATAAGCTCCCACCAGTAGCTACCAGAACCTATTACACTCAGCATTAGCTTAAAACAGGCAAAAAATAATGCAAATTAATCCCACAACTGTTGCAGCATGTATCAGCAGACTCACCAGATTGTGGGCTGGTTTGTGCTGCAGCATCAGAGTCCTGGGTGCTCCAAGGTCTGTCCCACCCTGTAAGGTTAAGGGACTGCAGGCCAAGGCACAGGTCGTTGGTGTCAGGGAGGCCATGGGAAGACTCTTGCGTGGATGTGGGGAAAAGCATCCTGCTCGCCACTGCTTCGTCAGAGTCCTGGAAGTCTGCTCAGATGGAGAACAAACAGAAGCTGGAGAGTTCAGGGCTGTTTTTTTCTTTCAGGAGTTTTCCAAAGCGTTAAGCCCCACAGCAGGTCTCGTGCTGCTCTGAAGCTGCTGCCACCACAGCCAGCAGTCGCACCCCAAAAGGGAGGGCCACCATATGTCCAGGATCTAGCCCCCCCACCCCCCTCAGCCCCTCCACCTTCCTATCCCGCCTGCATTACTGACTGGGTCAGCATGTGACCAGGCTGCTGATGCTTACTGTGCTGACAGTGACGTCACTCAGCCATGCAACAGAACCGCATCAGCTCTTACAAGATAGAGGTAAGAAGAAAGGATGGATTCCCCCAAAAGAGAAGGCAGCAGGCAGGAGGAGGGAAGGGGCACAGCTCCGGTAAGCCAGGCAGCACAAAGCAGAGCTCCACAGCACAGCAGACAGCAATCCCCCCAGCAACGACAAAGCAGACAGTTAGTTTGAGTGCTACCCAGCTCTCCCGTCCCCGCCTCCCTTCCACCCACAAAACCCAAAAAACACTTTAGTCCTGGACAGCCTCCAGCTGCTGGCTCCAATTCAGAGCCCAACGCAAAGCTTCACAATTCTGCTAGCATCATCTGTTCGGCTCAGCTCTGCCACTCTGTCACCCTGACTCTGCATTGTTTACCACTGAGTAACAAGGATAACCTTCAAACCCCCCCACCCCCCCAAACTACTGAGAGGGAAGCACATTATCCTGCTCCAGTCCTTATGAGTGCAGCACACCAATCCCACTTCCCAACGGGATTTTCCACGGCCTATTTCCCCTCCACCCGCTGGTCTCCCCCATCCCTCCCCTCCCTGCACAAGCCTACAGTACAGGAGACAGCAGGCTCCTGCCTCAGTTTAAGCCTGTGCCAACAGCCTAAGGAAACACAGCAGGTTCATAGCCTGCAAATTCCAGCTTAGTGTGGGATCTGGGGGCTGATGAAACCACACAATGCTCCAAAAATCTGAGTCAGAGGGTATTTATAAGCTGGCTCCTTGGTAGTGGCAGCTGTCTCCTCCTCCCCCTGCCCCCTTCCCTCCCACCGTGCCATCACATGCACAACCTGTGCGTGCCACTCACAGCTCCAGCCCATCATGTTATCCCTCACGTGCCATCTAAGACACCCCAGTGTCCTCTTCCACTCACCCAGCACCAAGGTGAGGCCCTCACTTTCATCCTAAGGTGGTTTCACGAGCCCAAGCTCCATGGTCAGGACATGACAGGGTAAAACAGCACAGGACTTGGCTAGGACAGCATCCACAGGTTCTCCTGCTCCCCTAGCATTACCAGGGCAAGCTGCAACACCAACTCAGCCACATTTCAACCAAGCACCCGTAACAGCACTGAGTATTTTTCTGACAGTATCACACTGCATCTTCAGCTGGGTGTTTTACTGCATTAGTTCCTCTAGTACAGTTTTCACTTTTGGACAGGCCCTAAAAGCATTAGCAACCCAGCTGTAGGGAGAAGAGGACAAAAGCACATTGCTTAGACAACTCAGTTCCCACAGCAACCACAACTCGCCCATATGAATATGCAGCATTCCTGCTATTATGGCAGCGCACAGCGCTCTGCTCGCGGCCCTGGCAGGAGCGGGCAACCCTCCCTCCCTGTGGTCAGTGGGATCTCATCACCAGGTTCTCTACCATCTTCAATATCAGCCCCCATCACACAATATTCTGGCAAGCAGGACATGGGGCAGAAGGGATTCATTTCCTACAGAAATTTGGCCCAAACAATCGCAACCTCAAGTCAGATGCGAGTACATGCCCACCAAATACTACTTTCACTTTGCAACCCAATACAGCCCAGTCCAACGCTTTGCTGCAGCCTTTTCGAAGCCACACAGCCAGCTTCAATCATTGCAACCTGGACTTCTCCATGGAGCTGCCACTGGAACCCAGCCACACCGGCAGAGGGAATTGCATTGCTGCACTGGGCTTGTGCCTAAGCCAGCTGGGTTTTGTTTCAGTAACATTCTGGGGCTCTTAGCACAAGACCTCTTAACAAGCTGCATCTCAGCACAGGTCAGCCCTTAGGTTCAGCCCCACCAGCTGGCTTACACAAGCTGCAGCCACCTGTCCCCCAGCCCTGCACTTCCCACTCAGTGCAGCCTAGACAGATCCCCAGCTGGGCTAGGGAACCCATGTAGTTAAAGCCATGCCACCAGGAGTTAGTTTTAGCCTGGCTCCTTTCCCCAGCCTGGTACGCAGTGTGGCTGCACCAGCCAGGCATTTGAAATAGGAAAGTACTTAGGAAATTACAACTAAGCCTGCATGGAGAAAACAAGGCACTGAGCTTGAAATGCAAGGAAGAGGAGGAAGTAGAATGATTAAGCACACCTGCATTAAGCACAGGCTGCAGCCACATGAAGGTCTCCCTGCCCTCCCACTCATTTCTAGCAGAGCACTGATAGAGGTTTCCACAAACAAGGCCCTTGAGAGTAGGGCATACATACACAACCAGGCTGCAAAGCAGATAGGAAGGCTCTGACACCCCAAAACATCTTGCTGTGCAGCAGCATTGCCCAAGACTGACCTTTTAAATCCAATCCAGCAAAGTAGGAGGTAAAGTGAGCATTAGGTAAAGTGAGCATTTCTAAGCCCAAATGGTCACAGCAGAAGCACCCTTTTGCATCTTTTATCCCTACGGTTTCAAAGGCTAGGAGTTGCATCCCTAAAAATTAAGCTTCTCAAATATGATTTGCACACAAGACTAAAACAAATCTTCAGCGAAAGCCTTTAGAGGATGAGCCAATGGTACTTCTCAGGTACAACCAGGGATCAGTGGGGGCTTAGGAAAGCTCTTGTTAGGCATAAACCTACTAATTGCACAACTAAGCATCTTCCCTGTAATCTGGAAGACTCTAAGTAGGGAAATTTGGTGCCACACGAACCATCTCTTTGAAGGCATCTGCCTTATTTCGGTAACCACAAGCACCTGAGCAGATAGCAGCCAACAATTTAGGAAGCTACACAGGGCTGCAACTGATCTGCTGCTTCACCTACCTCAACAAGCAAGGAACTGCTGTAGGACAACTGCATCAAGACTTGAAAGACTGAGCACCTCGCCAGCACAGCAGGTCAGGAAACCTGCTGGATCTCCAGCACATGGGATACATATATATGTCAAAGGCAGTAGGTGTTGCCTCTTTCAGGGCACACAGGTACCAAGTTTAGCTATCCCAGCTTTGCATACCAGGTATACAGCATTTATTTGGGGAAAGCAGAGCAGCCCTCAGTACAACCTGATAGCAGCTTTGCTGTAGATGACACCCTGCTGAGCTCAAGGGGGGCCACATCCCAGATGACCATTTACAGCATTTTGTCCCCTCATTCCAGGTGCCACACATCCAGTGCTCCTGGCATGTATGCTGGTGGCTGCAGCTGTAAAGAACACAAGCACTCGCACTGTAGTACCATGAAGTACTTTGTGGGCGGCTCAACAAGAGATGCCATTAGCTAACTGCAATTGAGAGTGGGCAGGAAGCAGATTTAGTCTGTTTGCATTTGTCCTTTAGTTTTTCTCAGGTAAAGCAGATACTTGGAATCATTAAGGGCTGATGGGCCACACCAGCAGCTTTACACACATCTTGGCACCCCAGGCCACTCCCACCCATGGAAAACAGTTTAAGCATCTCTCAATCCCCTGCACAATGGACAGTCGATTTACAACAAAATAATGGCTATATTTGGAGCATTTGTTAGCCATCTTAAGCCTGCTCACTTTAGTTGAAACTCCACTCAGTTTAGCCAGGTGAGCAAACAAAGGCTAAAGAGAAGGAGCTTTACTCACTGTTCTACTTAATTAAGCTGGACACTGTGCCTACAGAACAGGCTGGCAATTTCCAAAGCAATTTCCAAAAGTTTCCACCCAGCAACACCTGCTTTCAAGTCTGGCAAATAAATCCACTTGAAAAAGCTGTGCAACAAGAGCTACCTAAAGATTGGCTTTGCTCACCTCCCTACCCAGACTGGGCTGAGCACACGTGCCACCTTTCAGGCTGGTTCTCTGGAGAGAAGCAGGTCTTTGGAAGCAATCCTGTCTTCAAAGCCACCAGACAAGTTCCACAATCACACTGCCACACTTGCCAGCACCAGCCTGACCTGAACCTTATGTTTGGAAAGCTCCAGAAGGAAGCACACGTAAGAACCACACAGCAGTCAGGGCCTGAAAGTCCGATCATTTTGACAAGGCAATTAAGTTAACCAAGGAATATCATCAACTGCAAAGTTATCTTTAACATTAGGTATGCCCAAGTAAGTCTCCAGCAGCAGTCCCTCTACTGTTTAGTTCTTCCCAGAGCTGGATAACTTTCCAAATGTCTCAGAAATAAAAGCACCAATCATGCTTTTGCCATATGTTACTCAGTCTGATGTCATTCTGACCCACACACCTTGACTCCATATTAGCAAAAGGCCATGAACTCCTGCAGTCCCTCCTTCACCATGTATAATCCTCTTACTGTTGAATGGCATTGCTTAAACACATCCAATCCTGGATAAATTTAGTTTGACCTGAGGAAACAACTGAGAAGCTTGAGGACTACAAATAGATTTGAAGTGCAAGGATTTCCCCCCGCTGGAGCACATCCCTTCCAAGAAGCTTTACTCAGTCCCCAGCAGAGGCACCACATCCCAGCAGCATCATAGGTTTATTACTCCCTTACCCTTCCAGCACATCAAGGCCAGATGCAATACTGATAGCTACAGGAGACAGAAGAGTCTGACCAGTACAACACCAGCCTCTACGAAAGAATTAATAACTATACCACTGACATGAATGAGTTAATGCTCACTAATTAACCACTCAGAAACTGACAGCATATCTCCAGAGCTGTTTCACTAGCCATACCAGGCATAGATCCCTACCTAGAAGAGAACAATCCACACTTCCCCTGGCATTTCTGCAGTGCCACTGCAAATCACATGGTCAGATCAGCCCTTGGTGAACGGAGCTAACAATACTCAGGAGATTAAGCTGCAATGCAAATTACCTGGTAGCAGTCACTGTGCAAGTTCAGAACAAAACTGCGCTATGCAAGCAGCCACCAGACACCAGTTTCACACTCAGTTAAGAAAGCCTGCCATCAATAGCAGCTGCAAGTGAATCCTGTCTGCCTACAAGGTTACAATTGGTGAGGTTTTCCCTTTACTTCCCATTTTGCCTCGGGACACATCCAGAGCACCAGTTTGCTTCCAGTAATGGCCGGAGCACTTACTGACCCCATAACTCAGAGGCAGGAACAGCAACCTCTATCCAGCACCCAGACACCAGGCTGTGAGCAAGTACATTTTCTGACAGACCTCACCCACTCTAAAGGGTCAAGAGCACATCCTTCAATTACACTGAAGTCTGGGCCCAGCACTCCTTGCTTTGGCACGCAGCCTCCTGTTCTGAGGCAAATCAAGTGCACAGCAGAGCGCTCCCACTGCCCCCAGCCTGCAGGAAACAGGGCCTGCCGCACTACTTCCACAGCTACGTCACCTGGCAAGGCTTCACGCTTGCTTTTTGTGATGGGAGTGGTGCAGACACCACTGAAGTCCAAAGAGTTGTCCAACATGGCATTTATCCTGCGGAATATATCTGCATTGCTGCAAGTGGAAAGGGCAGGGGCATCTGGGCTGTCCCAGCAGTCCTTTATGCTCCTCCCTCTGTCTTCCTTCTGGAAAGAGAAGGAGCATCAGTGGCAAGCAGGGCAGTGAGTAGTAGCCTGCTTTTAAAACCCCTATTAGCTTTAGGTCACTTCACCATCCAGGTTTAGGAACAAGTTTCCCATTATCCGTGGGCAGTCACATGGACAGGGCGCCGGGCACAGCGGTAAACCCCCCGCCCGCGGGGCCACCCCCGAAACTCTCCTCAGCAACCGCTTTCCCGCCCAATCTCCTCAGCGCCCCGCTCCCGCCCAGCGCTCACCCCACCGCCCACGTGCGAAGTCACGTGACGACGGCGAGCTCTCCCCCTTCCTTTTTTCCTCCTCCTCCCACCCTTCCCCCCAGCACCGCGCATGCTCGCTCTTTCCCTCACCGGCGCGAACGCCATGAGCACTGCCGAAGGGGGGCGAGTCTCGAGGGAGCGGCTACAGGCGGCGCCCCTCCGCCCCGCCGGGCTTTTATGGGCCGGCGCGCATGCGCGTGGCACCGCCTCGCGCCCCCTCGGGCCGTTGCCCCGCGCCCGCTGGGGAGGTGCGGCGCGCGCAGCTGTGCGCTCAGCCTGGCGTGCAGTAACACCTGGCGGCCTCCCAGGCTCCCTGCCCACACTGAGCAAGTGCGGCTTGGCTTGGGAGGGACCGTAAGGATCGCGGAGCTGCAGCCCTGCCGCGGGCTGCCCGGGGCCGCCCGTGTCCTGGTCGCCTCCAGGGATGGGGCACCCGCAGCTCTGGGCAGCAGTGCCAGCGCCTCGCCGCCTCTGTGCCCGCAGTGTTCTCCTCACACCTCACCTCAGGGTCCTCTATCGTTATCAGACAGCGTACAAAGTCATTCCTGCTCATGCATATGCCCTGCAAGTACAGGAGGCGAGGTCTCCCCATGAGGGCTCTGTCCCTGATGCTGAGGGCACCCGCTGGGACTGCCCCAATACCTGCACACACGCAGCAGAGGAGAAGGCTGCGGGCTGGAGGAGAGCTTTATTGGCCATAATAAATAGAGTTACACGGGGCGACTGGTGAGAGACGGGTGGTAGGAGCCACTGCATCTCCACTGAGGGACGTCATCCTGACCCGCTCCATGGAGGCTGGGGCAGGGAATAACCCTGTAATAGGGACAAGAGGATGTGGGGACAGCGACGCGGGGCAGAGGGGCGGAGGAGTGCAGAGGGCTGGCCGTCACTGCGCCAGGGCCTGGATGATGTCCTTCACCAGCATGGTGCCGATGACCATCTTCTCACTGTTGACGGTCAGCTGGGCCGCCGCTCCCTCCCGCCACTCCAGGGTGATGAGCACCAGGCTCCCGCTGGTCACCGTCTTGGCCGCAAACCTGTCCGCCAGCAGACATCAGGTGTCAGGGAGAGCTGAGCCCTGCACCGCCACCCTGCCTTTGTCCCTGGGATGGGGAGCGGGGAGGTGTCTGCCACCCGCAGCCACTGCCATAGGGGGTTTGTGTGAGGGATCACGCGGGCCCCTTGTCCTATAGGAAGCTGCATAAGGGAGCTGCTTTCACTTGGGTAGGGCTGCGGAGAGAACCGTGTGTGTCCAGACCCCAACTTTGTCCATGCTGTGGGTCCCACTCCCAGGGAAGCTGAGATGCTACAAGGTGTCTGGCTACCTGTACTCGTTGTCAGCTCCACAGGGCACACGTCCCACGTTGGCAGCCGAGGTCACTTGCTGGACGATGGCGTGGTCGCTCCGGCACTTCTCAGGCAGTGTCAGCTTCTCTGTGATCTCACTCATGCCCGTCAGCTTCCCTGGAGCAGGCAGCAGATGCCCTGCCCATCTCTGGCCACCACTAGTAGTGGCCATGTCCCCACCAGGACCCATTTTGCTGTCCTCAAGCCAAGCCCTCAGTCCTGTCCTCTCCCATTCCAGCTCAGCTCTGTCCCAGGACACCTCTGGATCCTCAGTGAGGTCCTGACTCCCTGTCCCGGTTGCTCCTCTTTAGCTTGGCAGAGCTGGATTTGGGAAAACCTTTCCTCCATGATCCTTTCCAGGCTTGTCCCTGTCACCCTGCCTGGTGGTGGTAGGCTGTGGCCATGTCCCATGTCTCTAGGGATGGGCTCCTCCAGGCACCAGCAGTGCAAGGTGATGGAGCCAGGTTCCACAGGCACTGAGCACCCACCATAACCTGGCATCTCCAGCTCACACATCTCTTACAGTGTGGTGGCACAGGGCCAGGGCGTCCCTGTCACTTACCACGAAGTGACATGATGTTCCTGTGCCAAACGGGAAGGGGTATGGGGACCCTGTGAAGACCCGTGGACAGGATCTTGAGATGTCCCACTACCCCACAGGGCTACTCTGGTGCCAGAGGGGAACAAAGGGAGCTACTCTAGAGCCACTTACCCTCACCCCGCCGCGCAAGGTGCTCTGGGCCACGGCACAAGTGGCAGGGGGACAAAGCATGCAGTGAGTGCCACCGTGGGGATGGTGGGTGACCCCCCACGGCCTGACCCTGGTCGCCACTCACCCTGCTCCTTCCTGAACTCGTTCTCACTCATGAAGACAGGGGCCATCAGCTCCCCAACCGGTGGCTGAATGGAGACGTAGAAGTGGCGCGTGTGGGTGCTGGGGACACAAGCGGGTGAGAGGGAATGCATGAGAAGACTTTACTTCCTCCTGCCCTGATCCTAGCCCTAAGCCATCACATGCAGGACAATGACTGGAGGGAAACCGAAGCACAAAATGGCTGGGGAATAGGAGATTCCATCAGATTGGACTTGGGACTGCTTCCACATCCTTGTATCCTAGTGCCTGTCCCACTGTCCTCTGGAGCACCCCGTGTCCATGCCATTTTCCTCTTCCCCTGGAAGGACCCTGGGGCCCATCCTGGTGTCCCCATCCCCTGGAGAGACTGTGCCTGCCCCACTGTCTGCTGGAGTTCACCATACCCTGTCCTGCTGTGTCTGGGGTACTCCAGTGCTCTGTGCTGGTATCCCTTGTCCCCTAATGCCCATCTAGGTGTCTCTGAAGCCCTGTCTTGCCATTCCTTGTCCCTTGGGCTCCTTCGTACCCTGTCCTGCTGTCTCCCAACCACTGCTGTAGCCAAAGTCTTGTCCTGCTATCTATTGTCCCCTGCAGCCCTGTGTCCACTGGAGAGATGTTGCTACCCATCCCACTGTCCCCAACCCCTGAGACACCCCTCCTGTCCCCTCCTACCCAGTCACTCACCACAGCTGGAAGTTGGCTGTCTGGGTGGAGTCACAGAAGTCAATGCCCATCACCACGCTGGCTGTGTCCCCGGGTGCCAGGCTCTCTGAAAGCACAGCGCTGCCACTGTGTCCCACCTCCCCTCCACCACTGTCCCCTTGCACCCCCAAAGCACCGGTGCTGTGCTACACCATACCAATCTCAGGGAACTCCTGGATCCGCATGCCCGCAAGCAGCTTGGGCTCGCTGACCCGCAGGCTCTTCACCTCGGCGTCGGTGTTATTGGAGATCTGGATCTGGACAGCCACCATGTGTGGGTCTCCCGGGAAGGGACGGCGGCTGAAGCAGTACTCGACTGAGAGCCCCTCGCCCGCCATGCGGTGCAGCAGCTCATATGTCCTCACCGCACCAAACGCTGGGCTCAGCAGCTGCCAGGGACCACGGGACAATGTGGGCCACCAAGCCCATCCCCTGGGTGACAGGGGTCTGTGTAGCCCATGGGAGGAACGTAGAGAACACTTACGGCAGGTGCCAAGGAGGTGTCGGTAAGCGTGAGGCCCTCCAGGTCAGTCACCAGGCTGGTGGAGATGATGCTGCTAGAGGGGACAGGCTGGGGAGGTGGGGGTGTGACTGTGGGGGGAGGAAAGGGTTAAGAAAGCTCCAATCAGCCACAGTCCTATGGGGACAGCCCTATGGGGATACCACATGGGGACAATGTCAGTGGCACAGGCACATGGAAACAGCTACATGGAGACAACAGCAGAGGGACACCAACCACATGAGGACAGCCTCATTGGTGTATCCCCATGAGGACAACAGTAGAGGGACACTGCGCGGGGACAGCTTCAATGGTGTAGTCCCGTGAGGAAACAGCAGAGGGACACCAATCACATGGGTACAGCTACATGGGGACAGCCCTGGTGGCATAGTCACAAGGGGGAAGTCCCTCAGGCACCACCCCAGGGGGAATGCAGCAGGGGACATCCTGGTGGCACAGTCACCTTCCTCACAACTGGCCTCAAGAGACAGGAGCTGTCCATCCCACAATCTCTGTCCCCATTCCTGCTCATCCAAAGACCCCACACATCCCTGCATTCCCCTACAGACACTCATGCCTCAGATTCCCCAGAGCCACCACCATGGCCATCCCATTCAGTCACTCACAATCATCCAGGTCGAGCAGGGAAATCTCCTTGGGGCCGGCCTTGCTACTAGGGACCTACAAGACATCAGAGACATGGGGTGAGCAGAGGGCAGGGATCCTCCCAACCTCCTCCCGGCCCAGTCCTCACCGTCTTCCTCCTCTTGGCCTCCACCACGGTTGGTGCCTCAGTGCCAGAGTCTGATCCCGAGGAGCTGCTCTCAGAGGCGCTGGCCTCCTCTGATGAGATCTCAGCACGACTTTTCTTCCCCTGTGGCCTTGCAGCCTTTTTCACCTTTTTTCCCTCAGCCTCCTCCTCCTCACTGGAGCAGCAGGGAGAGGGAAGCTTTAGGGGAGGCCATGCCACCAGCTTGGCTGGGAGGGATCCAGCCTCCCCAGGTTACCTGCCCACGCTCCCTGGGGATGCCTTCCGGGGGCCTCCCTTCTCCTTCCTCTTCTTCCTCTTCTCCTCCTCCTCCTCCCCTTCCTTGTCCTCTGACTGCTCCCCGCTGCCTTCCTCTTCGTCCTCCTCCTCCTCTTCATCCTCCTCCTCGCTGCTGGAGCTGGAGGTGCCAGAGCTGTTGCTGCTGCCGCTCTCCTCACTGTCGGACTCGGGTTCTGCAGGGAACATGGTTCAGTCCTACTGCTCTGTCCCTACATCTCCACCATGCCCCACAGTGTCCCACTGCATCCCATGTCCCCAGAGCTGCTCATGGCATCCTACAGCACCCCCGCATTCCCCATCACATCCCAGCTTCCCCTGTGCGATGGGATGTCCCCAGCGTGGTGACCCCGGCCATGATGTCTTCTGCCTGATGCCCCACCATGATGGCTCCACCGGGTCCTCACCACTATCTGCTGATTCTGTGGGCCCCGACTCCCCCTCTGAGTCAGAGTAGAAAGGTTTTTCCACCTTCTCCTTCCTTTTCTCCCGGCTGGTGCACTTGGTCCACTCAGGAACCTGCTGACACAAGGCTTGTTAGGGTTCTCACCCAAAGTGGCTGTGTGGTCACCAGGGAGGGGATATGTGGTACCTTCTGAGTTCTCCCAAAACCTCAGCAAGATGTCCTGACCTTAGTATATCCCATGTGCACTGGGGTGCCCCACACACCTCCACATTCCTCACAGAGGGGTCTGGAGCCTCATCTGGCCAGTCTGGCAGCTCCTGGTACCCAACAGCCTTGGCATTGAGCAGATGGGACAGGGATCCCAGCTGGAAATGGTCCCGGTCTACGGCAGAATGAGAAGTGATCGCAGCTCAGGAACAGCTCACCCCATGTCCCCACACCCTGCAAGCAGATTGGGTACCTTTGAAAGAGGACTCCAGGATGGGAGCGGGTTTCTGAGCCAGGAAGAGCTTCTTGGCATATTTGTTGAGGGCCCCACTCTTCTCGGTGGGCACAATGAGCTGGCGGATGAAGCGAGCACGGTCACGGATGTCGTAATTTTGATCGTACTTGGCCAAGTTGAGCACGTACTGGGTCAGCAGCTTGCTCTGCACAGAGGGACATGCTTAGGGCCAGTCTCTGGGCTAAGGAAACTGAGGCAGGCCATGGGGCCGTGTCACAGGGTACCTGTTTGGAGTTGGTCAGATAGAGCTTGGCTGCGAGGTTGATGACCTGCAGCTTAACGATGTCTTCCTCATTAGTGAAAGATTTAGCCATCTTGCGCAGCACGTCAGGTGCGATCTTGGGCACGTGCTCACAGTATTCTCCGATCAGCCACAGGATGCTTGCCCGCGCCATCGGCACCTGCAAAAGAATCCCACGTATGTGGCATCGCTGCCACCCTCTCCCCTCCAGAGAAGGACACACATGCCTTGACCTACCTGGATGTTATCGGTGAGCTTGGCCATGTGCTTGATGATCTCACTGTGCTGAGCTGGCTGCATCTGCAGCAGCTTCTTGATGACAACCACGGACTCAGCCACCACCAGCTCTGTGGGTAGAGACTCAGCCTCAGGGGGATCCTTCCTGAGGGGCAAGGAGCCCGTATTTCACCCCCACCTTGTATGCTCACCATCCCGGTTGGAGAGGAGCTGGACCAGACCATTGAGGCAGGTGTCCCGCACCTTGCCGATGTTGGTGGCACAGCGCCCAATGGCTTGGATGGTGGCTGCCACAAAATCCTTGTCCATGCTGCGGATATAGGTCTGTACAGGCAGAGCATGTCACTTGTGTGCCAGCACTGGGTATCCCCACCATGTGGTGGCCTTCCATTGGGGTTTTCTGAAGCCATCCATGGGGTTGGCACAGCTTCAGCTCTCTCCTCCCACTGGGGCTCTCCTCTGCCCCCCCACAGTGGCATTTTGGCACCTAGAGCCATGCCACAGTGGCAACATGGTGCCTAAATCTGCCTGTGGCCATGACATACCTGAAACTCCCTCAGGATGGTGGAGATGTTGGTCTCATTGGCCAGGTTGGTGAGCACCTCCAGCTGCAGGAAGAAGGAAAAGAGTCTGCTTGAGGACATGACCTGAGGACACTGAGCCCGTGGTGCCCACCTGTCCCTCTAGCATGGAGGATGGCTGCTCCATGTTGCAGAGCTCCAAGGTGCCCCAGAGTCCCCAGTCCTGCCAGGTGTTTCCAGCTCACCTTGAGGATCTTGATCTGTGTGGGGTCCGTGGAGCGGATGTAGAAGCTCTTGAGGTAAGGCTCAAACATTCCCTGCGCAGAGAGCCAGAGGTGTTAGTACCATCATTGTCTCTACCATGCTCACCCATGGGCAGGTTGCCCTGGTGACTGGCTGCCAGACAGTCCTCATTCCACTCCAGAGTTAACAAGGCTGACTCCTCCAGCACCAGCACGCAGACTCACCCGCCGTTTGATGGACATGGTGGCCACATTCTGCAGCACAACATACTGCACCTCGCTGTCGGAACAGAGAGTGGACTACCATCAGGAGTAGACTCACCATCAAGGTAGTGCTACCACAATGCCTCCACCCCTTATCTGGGATGTCTGAGCCTCCCTGTGGATCTCACTGGTGGAGAACCACCAAAACCCATGTGCCACATACCTGTGACTCCGCAGGAGCCGCACCAGTGCCTTGGCAATGACGCCAACCTCTGCCTTAGGTGCCAGGTGGAAGTAGAGCTGTGCCACAGCCATCACCACCTGCAGGGAGACACATGCCTGTCCCCAGTGGTTCATGGAGGATTGCTGTGTCCCCTAATGTCCCTCCCAGCAGCACACGGAGGAAGCTGAACCCTGGGGAATGCCACCATGCAGACCTCTCAAGACATTCCCAGCACCCTGGTGGGTTCTTGCCCGGTGGGCATATCGTGAGCCCAAGGCCAAGGAACACTGCTGATGGCCCGGGGGACAAGAAGGGTTAGAATTGGGCTCACTGCAGCATTGCGGCTCTGCAGTAGGGGTTTGGTGTTGCGCAGCAGCAGGCGGTGGTCGGGGTCCATGACGTAGGGTTTGCGCTTGGCCAACGAGGCTGCCTCTGCCTTGGCATCCTTGGTATCCTCTTCCTCGGAGCCGTAAAAAGCCTTCTCTGCACTCTCCTCTAGTAGGGATTCCTGCCAGCAATACCCACTTTCACTTTACAACCCTAACCACAGCTGTAGGGCACTGGAGCATCCCTGGTGTCAAGGTGGCTGGGGACACTCCAAGATGGACAGGACGCCCTAAGGTTCTCAAACTCACGTTCTGGTTGGGACTGAGGAACTGGGTGCGTGCATAGCGGGTCAGCATGTTGATGATCACCACCTGGCCCCATTCCTCCACATCAATGAGCAGGTTGCAGAGCTTACGGTAGTTCTTGTGAATGAGGTCGATGCGCTCTGGGCAGACCTCCTCAAATGCCATCACCACGCTGCCGGCCACCAGCTGTGGAGGGAAAGTTGGGGTGGCTCACTGGGATGGTGGCATCTCCAAGAGGATGCTGGTTTTGTGGGGAAGGGGACTTCCCCAAAAGGATGATGGTTTGATAGGGACGGTGGCATCTTTGTAGGATGCCATCTCTGTGGGTACGCATTCCTGTGAAGATGCTAGATCAGTGGGATGGTGACATCCTAGCGAGGATGCTGGCACTGCAGAGATGGTGGCACCCCCAGGAGGATGCTGGCTCAGCAGGGACAACAGCATCTTCACATCTGGGGATAGGGGAGAACCAGAGCTCACCGTGGTCTTGTCTGCCAGCAGCTTCTCAATGACTTCAATGAGCTGATCCTTCTGGTCTGAGTCAAGACTGCAAGAGAAGAGTGGGCTTGGTGTGGGTGGGCACCATGGCACCAAGCAGCTGAGACCCCACCACCAAGATCTGCTCCCCAAAATTTAGCAACAAGAAGATGCGCAGAGCTTTCAGTGTGTTTTTCTCATTCTCAGCAGCCATCCTATTACCTATAGAGCTTTGGGATGGCATGGGCAGCTGTCTTCCGCACATATGGGGACATGTCTGATGCAGCTTCTTTGATGGCCAGCATCATGATGGGCACGATGATGGGCACACGGATGCTGGAGAGGACGCGCAGAGCACTGGCACGGATCAGCTGGTTGGGGTCCTACTGGGATATATGCATTGCTGCAACGAGCCAGGACAGCCTTACGGCCTTCTTGCCGGCCCCAGAAAGGGGCAGGAAGGATTCCCACCTTGAGGCCCCGCTGGAAGGTGGAGATGGAGAGCAGGGCTAGATCCTGCTGCTCCTCTGCGTAGCGCACCAGGTACACATATACCAGCTTCTTCACCTGCGAGATGGAGACCAAACACTCCCAAATCCCTCCCAAACAGGGAGCACCCCAAACCCCAGGAACAACCTCACCTCAATGTTCTTGCAGGCAACATTCTTCACTACGGCTGGAAAGAGGTCGGAGGCATTTTTGCCCCGGGCGATCATCTAGGGAAGGAAGGAGTGGTGTGACTCGGGGTGGCTGGTGTGGCACATCACGGAACAGCACAGCCCGGCATGGCACACAAAGCACTGCACGCAGCGCAACCCACCGCCACGATCCTCTTCATAGCCTCCAGCTTGAGTGAGTCCTTGTTGCTGTCCAGCATCTCCTTGAGGTCATCATGCCTGCACCACATCAGGGTGGAAAGTGCTGCTGGCCACTTTTAGCCCTTTTTAGCCCCCTTTTTAGCCCTTTCCCATGGTGAGAGATGCCTGCAACCTGACCCCCTGGGGCTGTGCAATATTGATGGGACAGGAGTTGGGTTACAGCTGCATGCAAAAGGATCTGGAGTGACTGGCCACCAACCCTGTCTCCCTCCTGGTCATCAGCTTGATGTCTCTTGTCCCCTCCTGGGCACTCTGGTGTGCATGCACCCCAACAAAGAACCTTTCCCCTGTGCTCTTCTTGGTGTGGGCACATCCAGCACCTGTCACCGCTATCAACTCTTATCAGGCTGACTGCCAACAATGTCCCCTTTTATAAGACATATCTGTCCCCACCAAACCAGGAGGGACTTGCAAGTCTGCATCTACCCACAACAGCCCCATCTTCACCACAAAATGGCAATTTTCCCAAACCAGGACAGATCTGCACCAAAACAACTCCACTGCTTGGTGAGTCTTCTGGGGCACACGACATCCCAGGACCTCCTAGAACAATGCTCATCCCCGGCCACCGCTGTCACTATCCCTGGGGGCTCCCTGGGGAGTTCTTACCGCGGTGGCTGCCCGGTGCTGGCAGCCACCTCATCCTTGGGGGCTGCCAGTGGCCGCAACTCGTCGGCACGCAGCGCGCTGTAGCAGGTGGGCGGCCCGGCCTCAGTGGCCAGCACTGGGCTAGTCACCTCCTCGGCCACATCACTGCCTGCCACCGATTTTGGCCGCAGCAGCTTCTGCACAGGTGGCAGTGAGAGCATTGCTGCAGCTGGGGGTGGTCCTGGGGACAGCAGGGATGGTGGCAGGGCTGTGGCTCCGCTCCTCCTCCTGAAACCTGATGCTGGGCTTTGGGTTGGGTTGCAGTGACAACCCAACAAGGCCACCAAGGTGCTGTGAGGTCCCAAGTGTCACCCATCCTGCCTCCAGGATGTGGGAATGTGGCACGGAGATGCTCCTCTGGGGACTCTGAGTGGCTCAGTCTTTTCTGGGGACATCCCTGAAGGGATGGGACAGCTGTGGGTGTTCCAGTAGAGTGACAGGTGACACCTGGGACTCATGGGAACAGCAACAGATCCCATGTGGCCACAGAGAGATGGAGCAGCATGTGGGTGATGGAGCCACTGCCAGGGGTCAGGGATGGGGGACATTGCTAGGCTGGGGGACTTTGCCAAGGGGTCAAGAATTGGTGAATCCGCCAGGAGGTCAGAGAGGGGGGACTGCAACAGAGTAGGGGACACTGCATAGAGCAAAGGTGGGAGACAGTGACAGAGTGACATTGCCTGCAGGTGAGGGGACAATGGCAGATGGTCAGAGTGGGGGACACTGTCAGGGGATCAGGGATGGGTGACACTGCCAGACGGGGTCAGGAACTGGGGAAACTGCTGGGAGGGCTGAGATGGGGGACAGTGACAGAGTGGGAGACACAGCATGGGGAGGGGGGGGGATAGTGTCAGAATGGGGAACATTGCCAGGGGGTGAGGGGACAGTGCCAGCATGGGGGACATACACAAGGGGTTGGGGTAGGGGACACTGCCAGCCTGAGGGACAGTGCTGAATTGAAGGGGGTCAGTGACAAAGTGGGGGACATTTTGTGAGGATCAGTGATTGGGGACAGTGCTAGCAAGGGGAGTACTGCCAGTAACGGACTGGGTACCATGCCAGGCTGGGGAACATTGCCAGGAGAGTGAGGGGGGACCCTGCTTTCCCCTCTTCCTTTGCCCAACCCCCCGCCCCCTCCCCCCCCCTTCACACTGCCCCATATCCCCGTGCCCCACGAAGCCTGCTGGCCGCAGGTGGCACCTGCCACCCCCGTGCCATTGGGCACTGCATGCCCAGCACAGGGCATGGAAACCCTGCAGTCCCGCCGCCCCGTGCCCCAGCGGATCCCAGCTGAGGGAGCCGGGTCCGTATCTGGAGGCCACGTCCCCCTCTGGGGACAGCGAGGAGGCTGCTTCCCATCCCCACCGCTCCCCACACCCCGTACTCCAAAACGCAGCTTTCCCCTTTTGAGAAAGATGCCGCATCTCCATCCGTGTCCCCATCCCGAGGTGGGGTCACCGCCAGCCCGCAGCCATTGTCCCCGTGGGCTGTGTGTGTGCGCGCGCGCATGTGCCACCCGCGTCCCCGCGTCCCCACCTCTTGTAGTCGGAGGCGAAGATGCCGCCGCTGGCGGGGTCGTGGCCGTACTCGGGCTCCCCCAGGCTGGAGGACCCCCCCTTCTCCTCGCCGTAGGCCGGGCTGGCCGCCATGGCGCTGCTGGCGCAGGCCGGGATGCGCAGCCTGGGGACGCCGCACTGATGTCAGCGGCGTGCGAGAACGGCCACCGCCACCGCTTAAAGGCACCGGGGAGCGCGGCGCCCGCGGAACCGCGCGGCCTGGGGGATGCTCGGCCGCCGGGTTTCAGGGCGATGCACCCACGTGGCTCACCCCCCCACCACCTCTCCTCCCCCCATAAAGAAAGGATGGAGGAGGAGGATTTCCTCTCCTGAAACACTGGGGTCTGCAGCCCTGCAGAGGGAGTTGAGGAGCTTAGGGGCAAAGCGTCGCCTGGGGTCTTGTTATTCGGGGTGTGTGTCATTATTATTTAATCTGGGATGCCGTTGTTTGGGATATCGGCGTTTGGGATGTGGTTATTTGGGATACTGTTGTTCAGGATGCTGTTATTCTTTTTATTCTTTTTATTCTTATCACCATCACTATTATTGTAGGGGATATATACTGTATAATATATACTAAGATTATAATTCAATATTATTATCCCCTACTATTACTATCCCCGTCATTACTGCCATTACTAATAGCAGTAATATTATTACTAATATCATTTCCATTGTTGTTGTTATTCACAGATAGTAGCACTATTTGTGCATGAGCCTTATCACAGAATCAGGGAATCATTAAGTTTGGAAAAGACCTCTGAGAACATCTTGTCCAACTGTCCAAAATGGTTATAATTATTTAATAATAATGGTACATATAATAATCATGTGCAATGGTCACTGTGGGCTGGGATAGAGTGTAAATTGTCCACGGAGTTCATTTAGTCCATAACTGTGAGCTCTACCTGTCATAACAGTCCTCCAGCACAGGAGGAACGATTCACAGTTGGGTTACTGCATGCAGAAGCTAGTTCTGGTTCCATCAGTTTGTTCTTGTTTAACCTGGGTACTTCTTACTGTAATACTGTTAGCAAGACATACAACAACCGTAACAATGGTGACATACAGTATTATGTAGCAATGCAACATGCTATTCAAGTTCTTGGCTGTTCTCATCCAGCATCAGATCACCGTGAGGTACACACAGACATCCCCATCCTTCCTCATTACCCACCATGTGCACCCAGGTCCCTGTGCAGAAGAAATCCCATGAATAGGCTTGCCTTTTCCTAAGGCAGGAGTAACCCAAACTGCCTTTGGGTACGTGTTCTTTATGTGCACCACCAGGACTTCATCCCCTTTTATGGTACACAAGAGGTTTGACTGGGCAGGACGAGCTTCATTGGCAGATCCCCAAAAGTGGACTAATCAGGAGGCTTTTGCTAGATGCGTGTCTCACTGTTTGCATGTCCCAGCACCCATTGCTCTCAGTGTAGTCTTGAACAGTCCACTGTACCATTTGATTTTGATGGGTGTGCGTGGCAGGGAATGCGATGTAACCACTTAGTGCCACGCTCCTTGGCCCAAGTGCTTATAAGGTTGTTTTGGAAATGAATCCCTTTGTCTGACTCAGTTCTTTCTGGGGCTCCATGTTGCCACAAGACTTGCTTTTCTAGAGCCAGGATAGTATTTTGGGCAGGAACATGGTGCACGGGATGCGTTTCCAGCCATCAGGTTGCTTCCACTGTTGTACGCACATGGCCTTTGCCATGGCAAATTATGTGGGAGTGTGATACAATCCACCAGCCAGGCCACCCATATTTATATTTCAGCCATCGTCCTACATACAAAGGGGCTTTATTTGCTTGTTTTGATTAATTACAACGCATATTTCACATTCATGGATAAACCATGAAATAGCATCCATGATCACATCCACCCCTCAATCGCAAAGCACATCTATGGGTTGCATCTCTTCCTTGGTGGCCTGGAGTGTCATGGGCCCACTGAGCTAGAAATAATTCACTCTTATGTAGCCAGATCAGATCTACCTGCCTCTGCTGAAGCTAAGAGAGGTACTCAGTGAGTTCTTTGCCTCAGTCAGGCTTCCTACAGCTGTCGTGTCCCCGTCGTGTATGGCTGCAAGATTAGGAAACACGGGAAGACTACTGCTCACTTCTGCAGGGAGAAATGTAGTCATAGCTCAGTTAGAGTTGAAACTGGCCAATAGTGTGGGAAACAATAAAACCATTTTTTTAATATGTTAACAACAGAAGGAGAACCAGAGAGAACATTTGTTTGTTACTTGATGAGAATGACTGCCTTACCAACGGGGACATGGACAAAGCAGACATATTTAATGCTTTCTTTGCCTCTGTCTTCTGCAGTGATGTTGGGCTCTGGCACCTCAGGTGCCTGGAGTTGAAGGACAGTGAGTGCACTAACAATCAGTTCCCAGCCAACCCTGAACTTGTTTGGGATTTGTTGCTCCACCTGGAAGTACAGAAGTCCATCAATCACCAACAGCCTGAGATTCTGCACCTGGGCAGTGGCAACAGTAGATGCAACCTAGGGGTTGAGATGCTGAAGAGCAGCCCTGCTGAAAAAGATTTGGGGGTCTTGGTCAGCAGCAAGTTGAATGTGAGTCAGAAGTGCTCATCAAGCTGCTTTCCACTATCTTTCACCAGGGTAAGATTAGGTTGGACATCAGGAAAAGCTTCTTTACAGACAGGGTTGTGAAGCACTGGAATGGGCTCCTCAGGAAGGTGATTGAGTCACCATCCCTGGATGTTTAAAAACCATTTGGATGTGGTGCTCAGGGATATGATTTCGTGGTGGGCTGTTAGAGTGAGGGTAGTATGGTTAGATTGCAGTTGGACTTGATGGTCTTTAAGGTCTTTTCGAATCTGAGCAATTCTATGACTCTATCAGCAGTCTTGATCAACAGGGGAGGTCTCAGAAGACAGGAGATGGCCTGCGTACATAAGTGTGACACTCATGTGCAAGAAAGGTTGGAAAGAAGATATGGGAATCTCCAGGCCTGTCAGCCTGACCTTGGTGTGGGGGATGTCATGGAGCAGATCATCTTGAGAGTGGGACCAGACCCTAGGGGACAACCAAGGGATCAGGAATAGCCAGGGAGGTTGGCCAACATCATCTCCTTCTGTGAACAGTTGACCCGCCTCGTAGGTGAGGGAAAAGCTGTGAATGTAAGTGTACCTGAACTTCAGAAAAGCTTTAACTGTCTTCCACTGTACTTTCAAGACAAGGGACAGATGGATTTGAACTTGGCAAGGGATGTGAAAAATAACAAGAAGCAGTTCTTCAGGTACATAGGCAGGAGGAGACAGACAGAAGGAGTGTTCTCCCTCTGATAAATGAGAACGGAGAGTTGGCTTCCTCAGACACAGAAAAAGCTGCTGTGCTCTGTAAGTGCTTTTCCTCAATCTTCACTGGTGGTCAGGATCCTCCACATGTCTGCCAGGACCCTGAACATCTAAGTGTGGGTGAGAGGAGCAGATTCCATCCCACTGTAACAGCGGAACAAGTCTGAGTCCTCCTCATGAATCTGAGTGTACAAAAGTCCGCGAGGCTGGATGATATGCATCCTAGGGTTCTGAAAGAGATGGCTGATGTGTTTGCCGAGCTGCTCTCCATCATGTCTGAAAAATCATGGCTGTCTGGTGAAGTCCCTGGTGACTGGAAAAAGGAGAACATTATTCCCATTTTAAAAAAGGGAGAAAGAGTGACCCAGGGAAGTACAGGCCAGTGAGCCTCACCTCTGTGCTTGGGAAGATCATGGAGCAGATCCTCCTGGTTACCATGTTAAGGCACATAGAAGACAAAGAGGTGATCTGAGACAGTCAGCATGGCTTCAGCAAGGGCAGATCTTGCCTGACCAATCTGGAGGCCTTCTGTGATGGCGTGACGGCTCCAGTGGATGGGGAAAGGCGGTGATGTCATCTACCTGGACTTCTGCAAGGCCTTTGACATGGTCCCTCACCACATCCTTCTCTCTAAATTGGAGAGGTGTGGATTTGAAGGATGGACTGTTGGATGGATTAGGAATAGGTTGGTTGGTCGCAGACAAAGGGTTATGATCAATGGTTCTGTGTCAGGGTGGAGGCCGGTCACAAGCGATGTCCCTCAGGGGTTGGTCTTGGGCTCGGTGCTCTTCAGCATCTTCATCAATGACAGACGATGGCGTCGAGTGCAGCCTCAGCAAGTCTGCAGATGACACCAAGCTCAGCGATGCAGTCGATACACTGGAAGGAAGGGAAGCCTCCAGAGGGACCTGGACAGGATGGAGAAGTGGGCCCATGTGAACCTAATGAGGTTCAACAAGGCCAAGTGCGGGGGGCTGCATTGGATCGGGGCAATCCCAGGTATTTACACAGACTGGGGGAAGAGCTCCTTGAGAGCAGCCCTGCGGAGAAGCACACTGGGGTTCCTGGGAGATGAGAAGCCAAACATGAGGCAGCAGTGTGCGCCTGCAGCCCGGAAGGGCAACTGTGTTCTGGGCTGCATTAAAAAGGGGCGGCCAGCAGGGACAGGGAGGTGATCGTCCCCCTCTGCTCGGCTCTTGTGAGGCCCCATCTGCAGCGCTGCGTCCAGGCCTGGGGCTCCCAGCACAAGAAAGATGCAGAGCTCTTTGGATGGGTCCAGAGGAGGGCCACTAAGATGATCAGAAGGCTTGTTTAGCTTGGAGAAGAGAAGGGTCCAGGAGACCTCATTGCAGCCTTCCAGTACTTGAAGGAGCGTATAAACAATGGCCAAGGTTAACTGTATGAGTTTCAATAGGGCCAAGTGTCAGCTCCTGCATTTTGGTCACAAGCCCAGGCAACCCTACAGGCTTGGGGGGAAGTGGCTGGAAAGCTGCCTGATGGAAAGGGACTTTGGGTACTGATGGACAGTCGACTGAAGATGAGCCAGCAGTGTGCACAGGTGGCCAAGAAGGCCAGTGGCATCCTGGTTGTATCAGGAATGGTGTGGTGAGCAGGACCAGGGAAGTCATCCTGCCCTGCACTGCACTGGTGAGGCCTCACCTCAAATACTGTGTTGTGTTTTGGGCACCTCAGTACAGAAAGGACGTGGAGGTGCTGGAGCAGGTCCGAAGAAGGACAACAAGGCTGGTGAAGGGCTTGGAGAACATGGCCTGTGAGGAACTGGGAGTATTTAGTTTGGGGAAGAGGAGGCTGAGGGGAAACCTGATTGCTCTCTTCCAATAGATGAAAGGATGATTGCAGCAGAGCGGGCTTGGTCTCTTATCACAGGTGACAGGATGAGGGGAAATGTGCCAGGGTAAGATTGGGTTGGATATCAGGAGACACTTCTTTACAGAAAGGGTTGTGAAGTGCTGGAATGGGCTCCTCAGGGAGACGGCTCAGTCACCATCCCTGGATGTGTTTAAAAACCATTTGGATGTGGTGCTCAGGGACGTGATTTAGCAGAGGGCTGTTAGGGTGTGTGGCAAGGTTGTGGACAGACTTGATAGTCTTTAAGGTTTTTTCCCACCTGAGCGATTCTATAATTCTATGATTCTATGACTTCACCTGACCACCACAACTACTCAAATATCATTGAGAGTGCCTTGGCCTCTGTCCTCCTTTGGACTCGGCTGCTAGTGGTGTGGCTGAGCATCCTATTTCTGCAGCTGACTTCATGTCTCTCAGCTCATTTCTGCCCTCTCCCTCTTGGTGCTGCCATCTTCCCCAGACTGACCTCCTGTGAAATGATGCAGCCCAAGAAAGTAGAAAAAAAAACACAATTAAATCTGTATTTCGTACGGGAAATGTGTCTTTGAAACTGTGAAGCATGAGGATGAAGGGAGGTGGCTGCAGCCACCTTGGGGAGCCGACCCTCCTTGGGGACACAGCCCTTCCTGGGGACCCAGCGCTCCTTGGAGACTCCACGCAGTGGGGAGAAGAGGCAGCAGGGATACTCACAGGCCACCATTACTTCCCCTGCCCTCCAGCACTGCCACCTGCAGCAGAAAGAAGTCTGGGCCCACATCTCTCCCTGCTGGAGCGTGAAACAGCACAGCAGTGTGCCTACTGTGGTGACAATGGGGACTGTAAGCAGGCAGGGACCCCAGAGACAGGTGATGGGTGAGACCATGACCGAGCAGGTCATCCATACCAGGCTGGGGACGCGGTGTGTGCTGTCCCCACTTAGAGCCTGCTGGAGCTTGGTTCTCAGCACCAAAACACACTTCTGTGGTGGAAATCTGGATGGGAGGGGTGGTGGCACAAGCTGTGGCTGGACGCGGTCACTCCCAGGGCTCTGCCCGGCTCTGGTCCCATCTGACACAGACCTGTAAGATGGCGCGGGGTGCAAGGGGCCCACTGGGATCGGCTCCTTGTTCTGTACAGGATAACCAAGGAGTTGGGTCCTGTACCAAACCGCTATCTTCAGGAGGCATCAGGAATTTCCTGAACTCCGTGTGATGGTCCCAGCGAACGTCTGGGAGGTTGCAGGCACCCATAAAGACACGGGAATCTCCAGGTATTATTTGGGATGTTATTTTTTATTGCGATTATGTGACATACTATTACATGGGATGCTACTATTTGGATATAGATTGAGTAGTATAAGAAGGATTAAATTTTTCGTTCTAATTACTTAAGATACCATTACCTTGGCTACTATTATTTGGCTATAGATATTAGCAGTACAAGAAGTTGCTGAAAAGAATTGTTGTACCCAGATAAGCACTATTATTAACAAGTAATTCTATTTTCAACGCCTTCAGAACGGTCATCTTTTGAGAGAAGCAGACATGTGGAAAGATGAATGATGAGAACAAGTCTCCTCTGGAGTTCTGTGCTGTGCAATGAGACTCTGGAATCCTCTGAGATGATCTTGCTGAGCTTTGCCTGGGAGAGTTGGGAGATAGCACCCAAAGCCTCCAAACCTTCTTGGTGAACACAATCGTTCTGGGGGACCTGAACAACTGCTGAGGATGCAGCCCTCCTTGGAAACCCAAATCTGGTGGGAGCTGAACCCTCACTGGGGAACCCAACCATTCTTGGGGACTGGACCATCAGTGGGGAAAACAGCCCTCTTTTGGGAACCCAACACTTCCAAGGATCCTGCTTGCCTTGTGGAACCCAGACCTCTTGGGGACCGAACCCTCACGGGGGAACTCAACCCTCCTCGGGCATCCAGGTCCCCTGGTGACCCAACCCTCTTCTGGGAACCCAGATCTTTTGGGGCCATAACCCTTCTTGGGGACTCAAGCACACGGGGCGCAGTGACACCAAATGTACTCACAATCAAACTTTCAAGTTCCTCTTCAAGGCTCTTTTGCTGCAGGAAAAGAATATCTTTTGTCCTGGGACTTGTGTGGCCCCACTGCAAATGCCCCATCCTGGTTCCATACTTACAGACTGAAAGCTGAAATCCCCCAGATCCAGCAGATAGAGAGCAAAGTTGATGCAGTTGTTCTCGAATAAATTGTACTTGGCTGTGCTGTTCATCAGCTCCTTGACTTTTCTGTTGAAGGTCTCAGGGTTGATCCCGTCCTTTTTCCTGAGAACCTTGCCTTTCCCCCTCTTCTGCCTCATCAGCTGGAATCCTTCCTTCCTTATTAGCCCAGCACTTGAATTGTTGATATCTGAAAAGTGAAGAGTTGGCCATCACCCTGTTGCTCTGTGGGCTGCCATGTCATGAAGGCAGGGCACGTGCACTTACTGTGGAAGTGGATGACCTCCCCGTCCCCACAGTAGACAACCGCGTGCTTGAAGCTGAACGCAGCATTGCTGCTGGACTGCATGTTGAAAAGCACTATGTCCCCAGCCTCAATGCTGTTCTCTGATACTTCCACAAGGATGTTCTTATAATTAGGAAGGACATCTCGTAGGAGGAAATCTCTCATCTCTCTTGCTTTCTCCTTGGGAGAGAATGGTGAGAATCAGCTTCAACACAGAAGCAGCCACATCACCCCAAAACTCTGGGGCAGCACACGGAGAGCTGGGGAGAACGGTGATTCAAAGCCCTTCTACTCACCGAACAACAGCTGCTTGAGCTTCCCATCTGCAAGGAGAGAAAGGAAATGTCAGCACAAGCACAGCCATCTTACCTCACTGGAAGTCTCCTGTCCCCCCTGCTCTCCTGATGCTGGTCCGTCCCCCGCGTGGGGCTGGCAGCGTCCTTACAGTGCTGTGCTGGTGGGCAGAGGTGTGGGCAGGCAGCATGGTGCTGGGGCCGGCACACGCAGCGCTCTGCTCCGTGCAGACACGAGTGGTGAGCGGGACGCTGCTTGGTCAAGTGAAACCAAAAGCAAAAGGAGGCAGGAAAATCCCAAACGGCTTTCTTTTTCTGCTCCTCAGAGTGTTAGTTTTAATTTCCTCTGGTTAGTATCAGTGCTAACAAGTAGCTTTTTTCTGCAGATAACTCCGGGTGTTTTCATCTTTGGCAGATAAGGGAAAGTTGTGGGGTTTTGGCCGGGCACTGATTTCAAACATTCAATCAGGCTACAAAGCAGTGCAAATAGGAAGGCACAGGTGAACTAACTCTGTGCTATGGGCAGGTCAGCTGAAGGTCAGGGAAGAGTTCTGCGCTGGAGTGTGGTGCCATGGAACATGCTGCAGTGGGCACAGCAACAAGACTAAAGTTCAAGAAGTGTTTGAACAGTGCTGTCACGTGTGAGGTTTGATTTTGTGCGTTCCTGCGCGGAGCTGAGCGTTGGATTTGATGATCCCCGAGGATCCCTTCCAATTCAGGATATTCTGCGGATCTCTGTCAAATGGGACGGCAGCAGATACTGACCCCTCGGATCCCACTGCTGCGTGCTTCCAGCCAGACCTTGTGCCACCCTCTGCTCACCACCCCTGCGGTGCTGAGAACCAAGAACCAGCAGGCTCAAGGGGAGGACAGCACTCTCCATGTCCCCAGCCTGGTATGGGACGCCCTGCCTGGTGCTGGTAGTGGTGAGGCACCTCCTGTGTGGGGACAGTCGTGGGGTCCCTGCCTGCTTGCACTGAGACATTTCTTAGCTGTGAGCTATTGAAGGAAATCACATGCACCGTTTGAGGCTGGCATCAGAAACCAAAAGTGCCTGTGAAGAGGGTGTGGTTTCCATTGGAAGATGAAAAGTCCTATTCCTTTATCACTAGTAACACGCAGAGATAGATGGACAGAGAGACGGACGGATGGATGGATAGATAGATGGATAGATGGGAAGCCGAGAAAACCTACAAGGTAATTTGGCACAACAACGAGTTGTGTCAGGAAGGTATGCCGTTCCTCACAGCACTGCGTGCGTGGGGGATGGCTGCACCAACATGCACACCGAGAGAAGCAGCGACGACGTACTGAAAGGCATAGCGTATATATGTTCATTACATTCCAAGGACATGGGCAGAAATTCCAAGGAATAACTAACATCTCCGGTGGCCGGGGGTTGCATTCAAATTGTAAATTTCCAGCCTTTTAAGGAGGGTAGCTCACACTGGTTCCCACTGGTGTTACGTTCAGCTGAGGCATCTGTTGTGCCATCTTCAACGACAGGACATCTGTTCTTCTTTTTATCTTCACTTGACAACACACCTTGTGGCCTCCTCCAAACGCTTTTCTTGAGCTTATATTTATGCAAGTCTCTGTCCTTCAGATTTCATCTGCTCAAGTTATGCACAAGGCAGCTCTCACAATATAGGAAAGCTGTTCTTGTGATTCAGATGGAAGGATAGATAGATAGATAGATAGATAGATAGATAGATAGATAGATAGATGATAGATGATAGATAGATGGGTAGATGGATGGATAGATAGATGGGTAGATGGATGGATAGATGGATGGATAAATAGTTGGATAAATGGATAAATAGATGGATTGATGGGTGGATGTATATGTAGATAGGTAGATGGATAGGTAGATGGATGGATGGATAGCTAAACGGATAGATGGATAGATACTGCACATCTTGTGTGGAGAATTGTGGCAGGATACAAGTAAACACTCAACCAATTTTTAGATGTCACGGACTCATAGAATCAAAGACTGTTTGTGTTGGAAGGGACCTTTCAGGACATTTAGTCCCTGTCTGTTTGCCTTAAGTTATCCTGAGTGGCATTTCACATCCTCAAGGACTCTGATAGAATGGTGACATCCTGAAATTGGCACAGAGAGCAGAGTTCCCTCATCGGTGCTGAAGTGATTGCTGAGCCCACACTATTTCTGTGGCACTCTGAGAGATTTCGTAGCCAAGAGGAGGCATGACTGCAAGATGCAGGATTGGGGTGACAGCCCTCTGTGGGCTGATCTTTGTATCTGTAGGACTGTTATGGCTTCCCAGGGCCCCGTACTGCACTGTACTTTTTTCCTGGAGATACCAGAGGGCTACAATGCCTTGCCTTCCCCCCCCCGTATGCCTAAGGCTTCATACTTTGTACAGTGTGCAGACTGACTGTTGGACTAGATTAGAGGGGAGACTGAGATTGAGGTGAGGAAGAAGTTTTGTACACGAAGGGCAGTGAGGCACTGGCACAGGTCGCCAAGAGAGGCATCGGGTGCCCTGTCCCTGGAGACACTCAAGGTCAAGCTGGGGGGCTCTGAGCACCTGATGGAGCTGTGGGTGTCTGTCATGGTTTTGTGATTTTTGGCTTTCGGTATTCCACATCCTAACATCATGTGGGGCACTGGGACTTTAACTGTCAATGCTCAAGTCCTGGGTACCTGCCCTGAAGAGAAGAAGAACTACATTCCCCAGGGGACCTTGCGGTCAGGGAGAGGAGGTTTAACTCCTGGCAAGGTCACCTGATGGGCTCTTTCTCGCCTGCCCTTCGTCGTGGGCGCTGCTCCCGTCTCCCTGCTGCTCAACTGGACTGCGCATCTCACCTCAGCATTGTGGTGAGGCCTATCCACTTTTCGGACATTCTCTCTCTCTCATTATATTTGATTTACTAGCTTCAATTCTGATTATATTGTATTATAGTGTGTTATCTTGCATTCCGATAATATACTTAGTAAATTAGTTTGTTTCTCCTCAGATCGGTGCCGCTGTTTTTAATTATTTTGGGGTCCCCTGTTTCTTTTTTTCCGGAGGCGTGGATCTGCGGATCCCTCCGCCCCGCTCGTCACGGAACTGGGCCGAACCAGCCCTTAAACCGTTGACATTCTTGGTGGAGAATGCAGGCACAGGCTGTTTTTTAGCTTTTGAGAACGAATCTCTCTCTGCTCTCGGAGAGCTTTGGTGAAAAAGATAAACTTTCCCTGTGCATTGCAGAAGGGAGGGACTGATGGCCTTTAGGAGTCTCTTCTGCAGAGTCTGGCCCAAGGATAACCTGATAAAGAAGGGGGGAAGTCACGCATGACTGGGGAATGGGACAGGATGTAGATCCATTTGCCGTCCTCTGATAAAGAGAACTGCCCCAAGCTGTGCAGAATGAGGCTGTAGCTGTGGCTCTGTCTGTCCCCTCACCTTGTCTGTGCCTAGCAGTGTGTAGCTTAGTACTCATTGTCAAGGGCCTGACCTGTGACTGGAAGTTGTCAGGGAAAAGAAAATGTGCCGTCTGTGGCAAAAACATGGGGACCGTGGAGCTGTGCGCCGTATGAACAATCCTCATGTTTTTCAGAGCTGAATACGAGATCCTAGGGATCCAGTGGAGGTTCCTCTGCTATTCTGCAAAGCCACGAGTTTTTCATACCCCTGTTTATGTCTTAGTCTGCATGCCTTGTAGCAGTTCAGTCGCCCTTGCTATCATGGGAAACTGCATGTAGATGAAGTATAAAGTCAGGATGCTGGTGGGCAGCTTTTGGAGCTCCCATCAGTCGGCCGGAGACACCGCAGCTTGCAAGCCCCTCATCCCTCAGAGCCCACCCTGCGACAGACAGGTAGATGAGACAAAGCCTAATTTACCTTCCAACATACGTGATTGTAGAAGGTATGTGCAACAACTTGCTCAGGATGCATTTAATGCATTGTTTTGGTGCACCCGTGTCAGAGAAGGGAGATCTCACTGTGGCCTTCCAGTGCTTGAAGGGAGCATAGAAACAGGAAGGGGGACGGCTGTTTCCATGGGTTGACAGAGGCAGGACAAGGGGGAACGGTTTTGGACTGAGACAGGGGAGGTTCAGGTTGGATATGAGGAGGAAGTTTTTCCCCCAGAGAGTGGTGAGGCAGTGGAACAGGCCACCCAAGGAGGCTGTGGATGCCCCATCCCTGCAGGCATTCAAGGCCAGGCTGGATGTGGCTCTGGGCAGCCTGGTCTGCTGGTTGGCGACCTGCACACAGCAGGGGGGTGGCACTGGATGAGCACTGTGCTCCTTTGCAACCCAGGCCATCCTGTGATTCTCCTGCAGTAGCTGCAGCCCGTGGCTGGGCAGGCATACTCCTTGCTGGGTAAATCCAGCTGGGGGGCCGAACCTGTGCAGGACAGGAAAAGGACTCCCAAAAGTTCAGAAACAGGTGTAGTTACTGTAATTGGGTGTGTTTGCAGTTATTGTAACGATTTTGGGGTGTCACTGGGATATCACTATTTGAGATATTATTATTTGGAATATTGTTATTTGGAGTATTATTATTCAAGATTCTGTTGTTGTTTCTATTGCTTTTTTTTTCATTATCACTATCCCTATTATTCCTATCATTTACTCGCGTTATCACCTACTATTACTATCACCATCCTGTACTATTACTACCATTGCAAATAGCAGTAATATCATTGTTCAACTGCTATTATAATTCATAAGTAATTATTATAATTCACAGGAAATTTGTGGATGATCCTTATCATTAACAAATAACATTTAAAGCTCGTTCAGGATGTTATCAGCATTTGCAGATGATTCAGAAATGCTTTATTTTCCCAAATTTTAACTTTTTAAGCTTTTTTTTTTCCTCTTCACATTTGTAGCACAGAAATGCTGTTTTTCAGGCAGGCAGTAATTTCACCCCATCGCCCAGGATATGAAGCACCAAATACGTGCAGACTTCAGGTGGAAATAATTAACGAAGATCAGTGTTCCCCAACCCGGTGTTGGGAGCAAAGACCAACATTCCCAGAATCCCAGAATCGCAGAACCACAGGGAAAGGGGTCCGTAGGGATCATCTCACCCAACCCCTCCAAAGCAGCTCTCTACAGGAGGTCACCTGCCGCCCTGCGGCAGGGAGCAGGGACAGTGACAGCCCAACAAGGCCACCAAGGGGCCTTGAGGTCCTCAGTGCCACCCACCCTGCAGCAAGGGAGCGGGAACGGGGCACAGAGGTGCTCCTTTGGGACTTTGAGAGGCTCAGTCTCCTCTGGGGACATCCCTGAGGGGATGGGGCAGCGGTGCGATGGGCGGCGCTTGGGCTCATGGGGACAGCAAGAGTACTCCAGGCGAGGTCTCAATCGCAGAGCAGATGGGCAGGATCACCTCCCTCACCCTGCTGGCCACGCTGCTTTGGACGCAGCCCAGGGCATGGTTGGCTTTCTGGGCTGTGAGGGTGCGCTGCCGGCTCAAGTCCTTTTGTGCGTGGCTCTATCCTTACATCCCCGGCGTGTATTCGTAGTGAGGATTTCCATGACGCAGGTGCACACCTTGCACTTGGCTCTGTTGAACCCCACGAGGTTCTCCTGGGCTCGCTGTTCAGCCTGTCCAGGTCTGTCTGGATGGCATCCCGTCCCTTGGGCACGTCGGCTGCTTCCCACAGCTTGGTGTCATCTGCAAACTTGCTGAGGGTGCGCTCCATTCCAGGTCCGATGTCACGATTTAAGATATTAAATAGCATTGATGCCGGCACTGATCCTCGTGGGGCACCACTTGCCAGTGATCTCACATCCGATTCCTCGTCCACTCATCAAATCCCTATCTGTCCAGTTTGGAGAGAAGGAGGCTACAGAGGACCAGATCGATGACATCGGTGGCTCTTGCCTTGCCCACTGATGCAGTTACATCATCATAAAACACAACAAATTTGGTGAAGTAGCACCTGCCCTTAGTGAAGCCGTGCAGGTTGTCCCATATCACTTCCTTCTCTTCCATGTGCCTTCGCATAGCTTCCGGGAGGCTCTGCCTCATGACCTTCCCAACACAGAAGTGAGGCTGTCAGGTCAGTAGTTCCCTGGGTCATCCCTTCTTCCTTTCACATCATCATAGATTCATAGAAACATAGGATCTTGGAATCATAGAATGGCTTTGGTTGGAAAGGAACTCAAAGACCATCTAGTAGCACCCCCGCTACCATGGGCAGGGTCGTCAGCCACTGAATCAGACTGCCCAGGAACCTGTCCAACCCAGCACTGAACGCCTCCAGGGATGGGGCACGCACAACCTCCCTGGGCAGCTTGTTCCAGTGCCTCAGCACCCTGTGAGTGAAGAATTCCTTCCTAACAATTCACCTAAACCTCTCCTCCCTCAGTTTAAATCCATTCCCCCTTATCCTGTGACTGCCTACTTGTGTGAAAAGTCAGCCCCCTTCCTGCTTGTGAGCTCCTTCCCCTCTTACAGATGGTGCAGCATTGCCTTTTTTCCAGCCACCAGTGTCTTCGCCAGAACTTCACAAACATCTCCACTGAGAGTGGCTTGGCCACTTTCCTCCTTTGGACTCGGCTGCTAGTGGTGTGGCTGAGCATCCTATTTCTGCAGCTGACTTCATGTCTCTCAGCTCATTTCTGCCCTCTCCCTCTTGGTGCTGCCATCTTCCCCAGACTGACCTCCTGTGAAATGATGCAGCCCAAGAAAGTAGAAAAAAAAACACAATTAAATCTGTATTTCGTACGGGAAATGTGTCTTTGAAACTGTGAAGCATGAGGATGAAGGGAGGTGGCTGCAGCCACCTTGGGGAGCCGACCCTCCTTGGGGACACAGCCCTTCCTGGGGACCCAGCACTCCTTGGAGACTCCACGCAGTGGGGAGAAGAGGCAGCAGGGATACTCACAGGCCACCATTACTTCCCCTGCCCTCCAGCACTGCCACCTGCAGCAGAAAGAAGTCTGGGCCCACATCTCTCCCTGCTGGAGCGTGAAACAGCACAGCAGTGTGCCTACTGTGGTGACAATGGGGACTGTAAGCAGGCAGGGACCCCAGAGACAGGTGATGGGTGAGACCATGACCGAGCAGGTCATCCATACCAGGCTGGGGACGCGGTGTGTGCTGTCCCCACTTAGAGCCTGCTGGAGCTTGGTTCTCAGCACCAAAACACACTTCTGTGGTGGAAATCTGGATGGGAGGGGTGGTGGCACAAGCTGTGGCTGGACGCGGTCACTCCCAGGGCTCTGCCCGGCTCTGGTCCCATCTGACACAGACCTGTAAGATGGCGCGGGGTGCAAGGGGCCCACTGGGATCGGCTCCTTGTTCTGTACAGGATAACCAAGGAGTTGGGTCCTGTACCAAACCGCTATCTTCAGGAGGCATCAGGAATTTCCTGAACTCCGTGTGATGGTCCCAGCGAACGTCTGGGAGGTTGCAGGCACCCATAAAGACACGGGAATCTCCAGGTATTATTTGGGATGTTATTTTTTATTGCGATTATGTGACATACTATTACATGGGATGCTACTATTTGGATATAGATTGAGTAGTATAAGAAGGATTAAATTTTTCGTTCTAATTACTTAAGATACCATTACCTTGGCTACTATTATTTGGCTATAGATATTAGCAGTACAAGAAGTTGCTGAAAAGAATTGTTGTACCCAGATAAGCACTATTATTAACAAGTAATTCTATTTTCAACGCCTTCAGAACGGTCATCTTTTGAGAGAAGCAGACATGTGGAAAGATGAATGATGAGAACAAGTCTCCTCTGGAGTTCTGTGCTGTGCAATGAGACTCTGGAATCCTCTGAGATGATCTTGCTGAGCTTTGCCTGGGAGAGTTGGGAGATAGCACCCAAAGCCTCCAAACCTTCTTGGTGAACACAATCGTTCTGGGGGACCTGAACAACTGCTGAGGATGCAGCCCTCCTTGGAAACCCAAATCTGGTGGGAGCTGAACCCTCACTGGGGAACCCAACCATTCTTGGGGACTGGACCATCAGTGGGGAAAACAGCCCTCTTTTGGGAACCCAACACTTCCAAGGATCCTGCTTGCCTTGTGGAACCCAGACCTCTTGGGGACCGAACCCTCACGGGGGAACTCAACCCTCCTCGGGCATCCAGGTCCCCTGGTGACCCAACCCTCTTCTGGGAACCCAGATCTTTTGGGGCCATAACCCTTCTTGGGGACTCAAGCACACGGGGCGCAGTGACACCAAATGTACTCACAATCAAACTTTCAAGTTCCTCTTCAAGGCTCTTTTGCTGCAGGAAAAGAATATCTTTTGTCCTGGGACTTGTGTGGCCCCACTGCAAATGCCCCATCCTGGTTCCATACTTACAGACTGAAAGCTGAAATCCCCCAGATCCAGCAGATAGAGAGCAAAGTTGATGCAGTTGTTCTCGAATAAATTGTACTTGGCTGTGCTGTTCATCAGCTCCTTGACTTTTCTGTTGAAGGTCTCAGGGTTGATCCCGTCCTTTTTCCTGAGAACCTTGCCTTTCCCCCTCTTCTGCCTCATCAGCTGGAATCCTTCCTTCCTTATTAGCCCAGCACTTGAATTGTTGATATCTGAAAAGTGAAGAGTTGGCCATCACCCTGTCGCTCTGTGGGCTGCCATGTCATGAAGGCAGGGCACGTGCACTTACTGTGGAAGTGGATGACCTCCCCGTCCCCACAGTAGACAACCGCGTGCTTGAAGCTGAACGCAGCATTGCTGCTGGACTGCATGTTGAAAAGCACTATGTCCCCAGCCTCAATGCTGTTCTCTGATACTTCCACAAGGATGTTCTTATAATTAGGAAGGACATCTCGTAGGAGGAAATCTCTCGTCTCTCTTGCTTTCTCCTTGGGAGAGAATGGTGAGAATCAGCTTCAACACAGAAGCAGCCACATCACCCCAAAACTCTGGGGCAGCACACGGAGAGCAGGGGAGAACGGTGATTCAAAGCCCTTCTACTCACCGAACAACAGCTGCTTGAGCTTCCCATCTGCAAGGAGAGAAAGGAAATGTCAGCACAAGCACAGCCATCTTACCTCACTGGAAGTCTCCTGTCCCCCCTGCTCTCCTGATGCTGGTCCGTCCCCCGCGTGGGGCTGGCAGCGTCCTTACAGTGCTGTGCTGGTGGGCAGAGGTGTGGGCAGGCAGCGTGGTGCTGGGGCCGGCACACGCAGCGCTCTGCTCCGTGCAGACACGAGTGGTGAGCGGGACGCTGCTTGGTCAAGTGAAACCAAAAGCAAAAGGAGGCAGGAAAATCCCAAACGGCTTTCTTTTTCTGCTCCTCAGAGTGTTAGTTTTAATTTCCTCTGGTTAGTATCAGTGCTAACAAGTAGCTTTTTTCTGCAGATAACTCCGGGTGTTTTCATCTTTGGCAGATAAGGGAAAGTTGTGGGGTTTTGGCCGGGCACTGATTTCAAACATTCAATCAGGCTACAAAGCAGTGCAAATAGGAAGGCACAGGTGAACTAACTCTGTGCTATGGGCAGGTCAGCTGAAGGTCAGGGAAGAGTTCTGCGCTGGAGTGTGGTGCCATGGAACATGCTGCAGTGGGCACAGCAACAAGACTAAAGTTCAAGAAGTGTTTGAACAGTGCTGTCACGTGTGAGGTTTGATTTTGTGCGTTCCTGCGCGGAGCTGAGCGTTGGATTTGATGATCCCCGAGGATCCCTTCCAACTCAGGACTTTCAGGATCAGGCTGGGGAGCTCTGAACACCTTTTGAAGCTGTGAGTGTCACTGTTCATTGCACAGTGGTTGTGCACACAGATGGCCTTCAGGAATCCCTTTTGTAGAGTCTGTCCCAAGGATAACCTCATAAAGAAGGGGAGAAGAAGAGTGGCTGGAAGCTGTGCAGGGGAAGAGGATTTGGGGTTGTTAGTCAACAGCCAGCCACATGAACATGAGCCAGCGGGGTGCCCAAGGGAGCAAGAAGGCCAATGGCATCCTGGTTTGTGTCAGGAGGTGATCATCCCTCTTAACTCAGCACTGGTGAGGCAGCATCTCCAGTGCCGTGTTCAGTGTCGGGTCCCTCACTGCAAACCTGACATTGAGGGTCTGCAGCATGTCCAGGGAAGGGCAATGGAGCAGTGAGGGGTCTGGAGCACAAGTGTTATGGGGAGAGGCTGAGGAAGATGGATGGGTCAGTTGTGCGTCCTGTGGTTGACGCTCTGTTCTGGTGTCATATGAAGCTGATGCATTCCACTCGGTTCTTCTTTGTACCAGGATCCGTTCAATTTTCTTACACATACATGAAGTTAGCTTATGTAAGTGTACATCTTTGGAATGAAAGGAGCACGCCTTTAACAGGAATGAGAACAGATTCATTGCGTGTGAATTATTCTTTCTGTCATTGTTTTGTAGCTGTTATTTAACACATGACAGCCGCTTTGTTCTGTTGAAGAAGGCTGTGTAGAGGGCACTGGTTGTGGTGGTGTACAGTAAGAAAAGAAAGTGACAAGGTCCAATTTTTGCTAAATTTTAATAATTCTGCTAAATGCTTTATATAGTGTACATGGATTTTCCAACTGGATGTGGGATACACGTGGGAGATGAAAACATCTCTGATATTAGGGAATATATTTACCCTGTATGTAACCCTTATTGCCAGTAAGATACAGATATATACTCTGCATCTTGTGCTAAATAGTTTAATGGCATACAAAAAAACCCAAACAAACGACTACACAAACATTCAGCCAATTGTTTGGTGTCATTTCATTTTAATTTAACCCAAGGGAACTTCGACACCCCAATGACCCTCATCCACTTGGGTGGTGACAGCCCCACATTCTTATTCCCAAATCCTTTATCTTGTATCCTTCATCCCACAGGTAGCCCAGGAAGGGTGCTCCAGACCTACGTGCTCCCCAGGTCACATCACCACCTCCTTCACTGCAGTGCTGGGAACGTCTAGGAGAGAAAACAGCTCTGGTCGAGGCGAGTATCATAATCCCCCCACACCTGAGGGCAAAGAAACTCACCATGTCCCCAGTGAGCTGGCCCAGCCCCAACAGGGCAAGGGCAAAGTGGATGCAGTTACAGGTGACAGCATCATAGTCCAGCACCATGTCCATGGCTGCCCGGATCCGCCACTGCAGGGCAGCCGCATCCAGTCCCCCCTTCATCCGCAGCACCTTGGCGGGGCCTCGTGTCCTCAGGAGGTGGCTCTTACCGTGCTTGGCCACAATCCCTGTTGGGGATGTTCCTGAGGTGCCTGTGGTGTAGAGGAGATGGCATTCAATGAAGGTTGAGGGTGAGAAGGAGGAGCTGGGTCCCCAAATAGGGTAGAGGTGTCCAAATAGGTTTGAAGTGTTCAAGGAGTGTTGGGGTCATCAAGAAGGTTAGGGAGTTGGAATCACCGGAAGTGTTGGGTCCCCAAATAGGGTTGAGGTGCCCAAAAAGAGTTGGGGTCATCCCTTGATGAGTTCCCAGTAACCTGGGGTATTTGTTTCCCGAATTGAGTTGAGATCCCCAAGGAAGACAGGTTATCAAGGAGGTTTGGGGGTGACTTGAGGTGTTGGATCCCCAAATAGGGTCAGGGTGCCCAAGGAGCGTTGTGGTCCCCAAGCATGAGCTGCTTTGCCTCATGTCCCCTGTGTGGAGTTTCCTCCCACTGCTCACCTTCCAGGTGGATGATCTCCCCATCACCGCAATAGACACCAGCGTGGGCACCCCACCAGCCGGGTCCCCTCGATGCCAGTGGGAAGAGGAAGAGGTCCCCAGGCTGGGGCTCAGCCGCCCCGTTGGGCACCACATCAAAGTGCCGACCCAGCAGCCCCTCACAGAGGAAGAATGCCGCTGTGCTTGCCGCTCCTGCCACTGCCTGGGGACACCACCACATGTCACCTCCAGCCAGGTGCCACCCCACAGGTTTGTGCCTGTCCTGCAGAGGTTTGGATCTCCATGGACCAGGGAAGAGATCTGGGAGGTCATCTCCAATCAACTCAGGTGGACAGCTTGAGTCCAGAGCAACCATGGGCACTGAGCAAAAGCAGGTTTGCCCTATAGGTGGTAGGATGGGTAGTGTGAGGTGCAGCTGTGGATGCTGGCACTTACCTGCTTGGAGCTGCTCACCTGGAAGGACAAACACCCATTGGTCACGCTGGTGGAACTGGGACCCACCTCACCCCAGGCCCCAGCTGCAGACAATTTTGGGGCAGCGTCACCAAGGTGTGTCCCTTGGTGTCACCTGTGCTGCCTTGATCTGTTCCATCCAAACCTGCCACAGCCAGGAGCGCAGCCAGTACCGGAGCTGGAGGAATGGTTGGACCTTGTCCTGCAGGGTCAGCAGCAAGGAGCTCACCTGGGGGTCAGTGAAGCCAGAACCAGCCTGGTGGCACCCACACCTGCTGTCACCCACCCTGGTGGCACCCACTTCACCCCCAACACCCTCTCCATTCACCCACGTCCCCTTTCCCTCACACTCAGCACAAAAAATGCAGGTGCCACGACCCCAGGGTGGAAAAAGAGGAAGGGGGTAGGATGGCCTCCCTGGTGGCTCCCCAGCTACCTGCTCCAGGAGGTCCATCTGGAAGGAAAGACATGGCATCCACAGAGCTGTGCCACCCTGGCTTGGGGATCTCGGTGTCCCCAAGTCCTTGGCAGGATCACATCACCAAACACCAAGCTATGGCCTCAGTCACCACACTATCCCTGAGGACATGCCTGAGCACTCCACCCTCACCTTAGAGACTCCTTCAATGTCCCCTTGTTGTGCTGTGATCCCCAGGCTGCAGGACCCCAAGTCGCTGGCAGTGCCAGCACCCAGGAATGTGCCCAGACTGTCCTGACCGGCCCCACCGCTGCCACTGAGCCCGCCCTGTCCAGGTGACATGGGGCCCTCCCAGGGGGAACAGTCTCCACCTGCTGGGACATTTCCTCCAGTAACCCCTTGATGACAAAAAGGTTGTCACAAAGCGCACAATGGACCTGAGCCTGTGACCACCAGGATGGTGCCACCTCCGCTATCACAGGGCTGTGCCTCTGGAACGGCCACCGGGATGTCCCCGGGAAGATGCTTGCCCTTGAGGGTGGGTTTCATGGCCAGGTCAGCCCTGGAGCCCCATTAAAGTTTCATCTGGGGTCAGCAGAGGCTTTGGCAGGGCATGGAGCAGGTGACCTGGGAGCTGTCACCACCCGCTGCCCGCAGCCACTCGGCATCATTTGTCACAGCGGGAACACAAAGGGAAAAAGAGCTCTGGTAAAGGAGAGCTGATGACGGATGAAACCAGAGCCAGGCCCTGACATGGCTGAGCGCCAGTGGTGGTGTTAACCCATTGCAGTCACCTCTGGTGCCAGCAGGGGCTGCCTGAAGTCCCACATTGCTCTTGTTTCCTTCCAGAGCCTTGTATCTCCTGGTTGCTTTTGTCCTCTCTTGATCCCCTTCACCAACTCCTGATCCTCATCATCCCATTGTGGTCCCCACCATCCTCTCATCATCCCTACCATCCCTATTGCACCTCACTGCTCCCTCCCGATCCTTGTTACCTTCCTAATTCCCATTGCATCCTCCTGGTCCCTGCTGTTACCTCCTGGTCCCCACCGATCTTTTTTGGGCTCTGTCATCTTCTCCTGGTCATTATCAGATCATCTCCCTATCCTATGGTCCCATTCCAGTCCCCATCAAACCTTTCTGGTCCCCATCACTCCCTCCTGATGCTTGTCCCCTATTGGTCTCTGCCATATTCTCCCAGTCCCCACAGCACCTTCCTGGTGCCTTCCACTCCCTCCTGGTCCCCAGTGGGACCTCCTGGGCTCCAATGTCTCCTTGTGATCCCCATTACGCTCTCCTGATCTTTGTTGTCATCTCCTAGTTGCCCCAACCAGTTCCCAAACTCCACCCTCCCCACCTGGTCCCCTCCTGGTTCCTACAACCTTCTTGTCCCCAGCCATGCTGTCCCCTGACTGCAGCACATCCATTTGCTCCCTGTGGCTGGTGGGATTAGTGCAGCCAGAACCCAACGACGGGTCTCAAGACTGCCAGCAGCATCTTGGGGTAATTAGTAAATTAGTAATTAAATGCTGGGAAGGAGGGAGGGAGCCGATCCCAAGGTTTTAGGCTGGGTAATCCCAAGCATCTGTCACAGAGCTGGGTCACGGGCTTTAACGTTTGCTCCTTCATATGGGGACCTTGGTGCTGAGCCCCTCAGCAGTGGCATTGGGCGCTGTCTGGTCCCCAGTGTGCTCGAGTGCCCCTTTGGGCTGCTGGCAGAGACGCAGCGTTGGGGGCACCTCTGGATGTTCCACTGGGGCCACGTGGCCGGGTGCAAGAGCAAAATGGGGTGGGAACAATATTTTTGTAATTATTGGATTTCCTTGGCACAATGATTATTGGCTGGTGGCAGATGGCTGCTGGGGCTAATCCCCTTCCCAAATCCCAGCTCCAGAGCTGGCTTTTTACCAGCGGTGTGGAGGGAAACATGGCTGGGTGGCAAATTAGCCGAGTCAGTGCTCATCACCATCCCTGGGGGCCAAAAGCCACCGCGTCCCATTACCGTGGGGTATCCAGTGTCTGCCCCATGGACAGTGGCCAAGGAGACCTGTGGGTATGCAGGGTACCCAGTTCCCACTGCATCAGCCCGGCACCTTTGTGGTGTTGCTTGTGGCAGGAACAAGATGGAGCCATGGACTGGGACACGGGAATGAGATGCTGGGATGGAGGATGCTGCTGATGGAGTGGAAGGATGCTGCATTTGGGATGGGGTGATGGTGGCAGTGGGATGGAGGATGCTGCAGTTGAGATGGGCTGATGCTGCATGTAGAGGTGATGGAGTGAAGCTGCAGGTGAGGACGGAGATGGATGGAGCCTCATCCCCTATATCCCCCCGTGTCACCACCTCTGGTCCCCAGCAGAACCCTTGCGATAGATCCACCCCAACCTCAGCCTCAAGACTCCATCCCCCTCCCTGTCCCTGTCTCCACTGGCCTCACAGCCCACCCCGGATGGCCGCGGGGGGGTTTAGTGCCTAAAGCCCTCAAATCTCAAATTGTGCTGCCCTGTCACAGCGAGGGTTTAGCCTTCGTTGTGTAACCCTTGGGCCACCTGGCCCCATGCTGCTGCGTCAGCAGCCACGGCCCAAAGCCCCCAAAGGGACACTGAGGCTGCTGGCCCCAGGGGGACACACGATACCCCTGACCCAGCACTAATCCTCTTTGGGGGACCCCCATCAATTATCCCTCTCAATTGGAGCTTGTAATTAATTGCCTGGGGACAGGGAAGGGGGGCTTGTGCCGTCCCCCCACCCCGTAATTACCACTTTTCGTTATTCCTCTCTAAACTCCTTAACAAGGGGCTTATGTGCTTACAGGGCCTGGTGGGCGCAGCACAGGGGGACATAGGGGTCACCCCTGCACCCCAACACTCCTCCACAATCCCAGCCCTCCGCTTCCCAGGGCCAGCGTGTCTGTGACCCCCTTGTCCCCACTGCGGGTGGCTTTGGTGGCTTTGGTGGCTTTGGTGTCGCAGGGTTTAGGGTTACAGGGAGGCAGCCATGCCGGGGCTCAGCACCTTTTTAATTCTTCATCGCGTGGCTGATTGATCCCCCCCCGCACAGACACTAAAGATTAAGACGGTGACAAACAGGCGGCTGCTTACACAGCGCCCGCGCTAATCTGCCTTGAAGAGAGCACAGCCACAGCCCCATCCTGCAGAGCGGGGACAGGGACAGCCCGGCATGGCTGCGTCGCCGGAGGGGTCGGTGGTGAGCGCCGGGCTGGAGGACAGCCCCTCGGGTAAGAGCCGCATCCTGCTGCACAGGTCTGTCCCCAGCGGGTCCTTCTGCGGGATGCTCGCATCCCCACCGGTGTCCTTCTTCAGGAATCCGTGGGGTCCAAACGTGGTCCTTTGGGATGCTCGGGGTCTTCCATTGCGGTCCTTCTCTGGGATGCTCAGGGTCCTCCATCGTGGTCTTTCTCAGGAATTCCCAGGGTCCCCCATCGTGAGCTGTCTCCAAGATATTTGGATCCTTATCACAGTTGTTTCCTAGTATGTTTGGGGTCCCTCATCACGGTTCTCCTCTAGAATATTTGGAGTCCCCATCATGGCTCTTCTCCAGGATATCTTGGGTCCCTACTACAGTCCTTCTCTAGGATGCTCTTAGTCACGGTCCTTCTCTGAGATCCTTGGGAATTCTCACTGTGGCTCTTTTCCAGGATGCATGGCTTCTCCATCATCATCTTCTTCCCCAGGATATTTGGGGTTGCCATTGTACACCTTCTCCAGGATGCTTAGTGTCCACCACCTCCTTCCTTCTGCAGGATGCTTAGAGTCCCCCTCATCCAAGACACACGGGTTTCCCAGCCATGACCCCTCCCCATGGTGCCCATGGTCCTCATTGCGGACATTTTCCACCATGCCTGGGGACCCCCATCAGCATCCTTCTCCTGGCTACTTGGGGTCTCCAGCTCTGCTCCTTCTCTGTGATGCCTACAGACCCTCTTCTAGATGTCTATGGTCTCTGCTCTTCCCCCAAGGATGCCGTGGTCCCCTGCTGAGACTTTCCTATGAGGCCATGGTCACAATCACAGCCCCTATCTGGGGTAATGTGTCCCCAGCCATGGCCCTTCTCCAGGACACCTGTGGTCCCCACTTGTGGCTCTTTGTCATCATGCATGCTCTCCCCCCACTGGGACACCCAGTGTCCCCAGCCCCAGGAACACCATTTTATCTCATTTAAAAGTCCCATGAGAGTTCATTCCATGGCATCCCTGGGGTGTGGGCTGATGCTGAATCCGGTGTGCACCTCTTGGACTCCTCATCCATGTCCCCTGGGGTACCTGAGGTCCCCCTGGGCCGGACCCACGGAGGTGACAGTGCCCATCGTCTGAGTGAGGGCACTGATGGAGGGGGATGGGGACTCTGGGGTGTCTCTGCTCACCCTGTATGTTTTGGCTCTGCTCCCGCAGGACTGAGCCCAGCCCCTGGCAAGGCGCTGAGTCCCGTGCTGCTGTGCAAAGTGTGCGGGGACACCAGCAGTGGGAAGCACTATGGCATCTATGCCTGCAACGGCTGCAGCGGCTTCTTCAAGCGCAGCGTCCGCAGGAAGCTCATCTACAGGTGGGGATGGGGAATAGCCAGCTGGCAGGGACCCAGGGAATGGACACCGGGTGGGACAAAGGCTGTGGGTACAGGGGGGACATGGCATTCAGTGGGGCAGGACACACATCAAGGGAGGGTATTCACTGGGACGCAGCACCTGTATGGGACAAGGCACCTATAGGGGATGAGGGCACCCAGAGGGGATGTGCATCTGCAGGGGACAGAACATCCTTGGGGCAAACAAGGCATTTGTTGGGGCAGGACACTCACATGACAATGGACCCATGGAGACAAGGCACCCATTAGGGACAGGATATTTACTGGGGCAGGGCACCCGCTGGCTGAAGGCCACCCAGCAGGGACAAAGCCTCCCTAGCATGGGGCATCCATGGGTCATGGGACACCCCAGGGGAAGAGGGCCATCCCTGTGGGTGCAGCCAGGTACCACCTTTCCCTGCAGGTGCCAGGCAGGGACAGGGCTGTGCCCAGTGGACAAGGCACACCGCAACCAGTGCCAGGCATGCCGGCTCAAGAAGTGCCTACAAGCTGGCATGAACAAGGATGGTGAGCAGGGCAGATGCGCTGGGGAGGGAGGTGGCAGAGTGCGTTGGCTACAGTTGATGTCACCTTGTCACCACAGCTGTGCAGAATGAACGCCAGCCCCGGAGCACAGCCCAGGTCCGGCTAGACAGTATTGAGCTGGATGCCGAGCTGCCCCCAGAGCACGTGGCTGCCACGCGTGATGTCCCCCCAGTTCCCTGCCCGGCCCCCCGTGGCCCCGGGGCTACTGCTGCCACTGCTGCCATCCCCCGCACGCCCACACCGCCCACCAACCACCGCTTCATGGCTAGCCTGATGACGGCCGAGACCTGTGCCAAGCTGGAGCCTGAAGATGGTGGGTGACCGCTGGCGGTGGGGAGGTACGGGGGGCAATGGGGTGATGTTGTGTCCCCATCCCTGCAGTTGATGAGACAGTAGATGTGACGGGTGGTGAGCCTGAGCGGGCAGGCGGTGAGTACCAGGTGGCCCCATACCCAGCAGCTGGTCCCGAAAATGTCTACGAGACCTCGGCACGTCTCCTCTTCATGGCTGTCAAGTGGGCAAAGAACCTGCCTGTCTTCTCCAATCTGCCCTTCCGGGACCAGGTAGGGACCCCAAAAGCTTTAGATTGGGATGGGGTTGGGATGGGGATAGCCTCTCCGTGACTACAGAGCGAACCTTGGGGTGTCCCCAGGATGCCAATTTCTGGCCACGGGCTGAGCTGTGGGTGATGTTCCTCCGCCCAGCCAGGTGGGCTGATGGGTTATGGCTGCCCCCAGGTGATCCTGCTGGAGGAGGCGTGGAGCGAGCTGTTCCTGCTCTGTGCCATCCAGTGGTCCATGCCCCTGGAGAGCTGCCCGCTGCTGGCCATCCCCGAGCCGTCCCCCGGCAAGCTGCTGCCAGCTGCTGTGGACGTGCGGGCACTGCAGGAGACCCTGGGGCGCTTCAAAGCATTGGCAGTCGATCCCACCGAATTTGCCTGCATGAAGGCCGTGGTGCTCTTCAAGCCAGGTGAGAGAGCACACCCAGGTCCTCCGCTGCCTGTCCCCGTGTCACCCCAACACCCGCTGTCCTGGCAGAGACCCGCGGCCTGAAGGACCCTGAGCAAGTGGAGAACCTGCAGGACCAGTCGCAGGTGATGCTGGGCCAGCACAACCGCTCCCACTACCCTGGGCAGCCCGTCAGGTACAGCCAGCCCCAACCCTGGAGGTGCCATTGACAGCGGGCTCTGTGACACCGCTCCATCCTCCAGGTTTGGGAAGCTGCTGCTGCTCCTGCCGGCGCTGCGCTTCCTCTCTTCTGAGCGCGTCGAGCTGCTCTTCTTCCGCCGTACCATCGGCAACACCCCCATGGAGAAGCTGCTCTGCGACATGTTCAAGAACTGACCCTCCCTGTTGTCACCTGGCTGCTGCTCGGTGTCTTCTGGGATACCCCGGCTGTTTGTCCCTCTGTGCTGGCACTCTGTCACCCCCGGCTCTCCTCAGGGTGTGGATGTCCCCAGGCCAGCAGCCAAGTCCTTGGGGTGCTCCCAAGTGGTGCAGGAGGCTGGGTGGCAGGGGGACATCTCCAGGGTGGCACCAGGAGGGCCTCACGGGATGGGCACCTCGATGGGTGCTGCTGTCCCCAACCCAACCCTGAGCATTGCCTGGACATGGTGTCAGCAGCACCCCAAACCAGGGACATGACACCAGCCTGGGGGAGGCACTGGTGGGGGACACGTGGGGACAAGAGCTGTGTCATCCCATCCCAGGGGGCTTGCAGCCAGCCCCGTTTTGTACTCCGAATAAAGAGGGCTTTTGCAGACAGCCTCCTCGTGCCCTTCTCTCACATTCTGGCACTGGGGACACTGGGGACATGGGGCCAGAATAGCCAGCTGAAAATCAGATCTCCAGCTCCAAAAAGAGAGCCAAGAAGTAACAGCCACCTGCAGACCCAAAACCCAGAGGTGATATTATCCCCCTTGGTGGCGCGTCCCCAAGGCGCAACCCCCCACGTGCCCCCAAAGACATCACCCAGCGCTCCTCTTACAGCTCTTTAATAAGCAAGGGCTTCACTCGGCCGCTTCGTACAGCCACACAGAACACGCCGGAGAAATATTACACAGAATTGCACTTTATACAGAACAACGGCCTCGTTGCAGGAAGGAAGGGAGCAACATTAATTAACAAATTAATGAGAACGCGCAGACGCGACGCGACAGCTCGACGGCTGCCCGCGGCGCTGGGCAGAGATAGATCATTCTCCTTTATATAATTACACTTTTTCTTTTTTTTAACTTTTTAAATTTTTTTTTTTAAACAGGGAAAATTCATAGAGAGCGTGACACAGGATAATATATCCTCTTACAATACATACTTCTGTGGGTTTGGTTTTTTTTTTTTTTTTTTTTTTTCCTTTTTAACTTACACTCGGCATTCTTATAAATTACTTTAAAAAAATTTCCATTAAAAATAATAATTAACAACACGCAGCCCACGTCCTTTCCAGTAGTAAGTACATTCACTTGGTACGAGGAGCGGATCGTCGTCCAAAACCAACACCGTGCCCCAGAACGGCCACGTGCGGGCACGGGGAGCAGCAGGGTGCCAGCTTTGTGCTGGGTGGGGACCTGCTAAAACCACCCCAATTTCTGGGGGCTCATCGCTCATTGCTAGTTTAGATCCTGCCAGTGAGAGGGATATATACAAAATTTTATATATATATATATATATTATTACATACATAGAGGGAGGTGATGCGTCAGCTGGATGCGGTGGCCCTGCTGCTCTCGTGGTGCTGGGGGGAGGTGGGTGTGGGATGGGACAGTGCTCTATTGGAGGAGACCTCGTCCTAAAGACTGAGCTTCAAAGGATCGTTTTGGTGGGATTTCTTTAAATAACAAGGCCTTTCCACTAAGCGAGGGGGAGAAGTGGCTCGTCCCAACGCGGGGGGCTGTGTGGGGATGATGCGCTCCCCACATCACCGCGTGGCTTAAATCCAAAGGGAAAACAAAAACAACCACCAAGAACAAAGATTAAAATAATAAAAAGGCAAATAAATAAAATACCCCTTGAAATCACAGGCACTGGGGGCTGGGAACAGGGGGCTGCATCGCCGTGCCCCCAGTCCCAGTAAAACCAACAGAAAACATGCAGGAAGACTCAAGTTATTGGTGTTCTCCATCTTTCTGGAGGTGTTCAGGGAAAGGCGTGGAGCCCAGCCTGCCCAGAACGCCAAGCAGAAAGGGGCAGATGCAGCACCTATGGATCCCATCAGCACCCCCAGGCTCCCAGCCTCTCCCATCCTACAGACAGGCAGCCCCCCGGCTGCAGCAGGAGCCAGCAGCCCCCATCGTTAGCGAGCGCCACTCATTAGTGCTACTGCAGGCAGTGCTTCTGAGCCCTGCTAATTACAGCCCGATGGAGCAGTGGTGGAAGACGCAGTGATGGCCGGGACCCGTGCTGCCCACTGACCCCTCGCCCTGGCACAAAGTCCTTTTTGGGGCAAAATATTTTAAAAAAAAAAACAACAACAAAACACAACCAATAAAAAAAAGTATTTACAATAAACTCCAGTAAACCAGAATATAAACAGAGCTTCAAGTAAGTCCTTGATTATTATTATTTTAATACTGATGGTCTGAAAAAGAAACAAAAATAAAATAAAAAAAAACTACCACGAGAGGAGGGCACACTGGAAATAGGAAAGAACAACCAGAGCTGAGTCCTATTGGCAGATCTCCTTCTCACCGTTCCACGCGCCCTGCAGCTCATGCACACCGTGGTGCGTTCCGGCGTTCTGCTTCCCACTGCCTCCTCCTCCTCCTCCAGCACAGAGGACCCGGCACGGCGGCTCCTTCCCCGACGTCCCTCTGTCTGTCCCTCTGTCCCCGTGCCGGCCGTCCCAACCCCACACCATTGAGGCCACCGCCGAACCCGTCCCCAGCAGCTTCCGCATGGAGCGCTCATTTTGGAGCCCGAGCGGTCGGGCAGTGACGATGATGGCAATGGGGACGTCGTCACCCTGGCGTCTCACACCATGAACTCGTTGCTCCCCAGCAGGACAAGCTGCTGGCCGGCGCTGCGGTCAGCATCGGGGTTCCTTTTGCGGCCCAGCCCCCCTTCTGGCGCCTCTTTGGTTTTTGGGGGGGAGTTCTTCACACTCTTCAGTTTCTGCTTCCCCTTCTCGGGGTTGAAGGTCCCGCGCGTGGTGAACTGCGGCCGCTCGTCGCAGTGGGGCTCGGGGGGCTCGCTCAGGGCCCCCGCTCGGTAGAAGGGCGACTTGGAGTACATCTGGAAGCGCTTGCGAGGCAGGTGGGGCAGGCAGGAGGTGGACGACTGGGAGGAAGAGGAGGATGAGGAGGAGGAGACAAGGGATGGATTCGGCGTGTCCGCCACGTCTGGCCGCGTCCTGGGGTGCCGCCGCAGCCGGCCCGGCCCCTCCGCCTTGTTGGGGCGCAGGGAGCTAAGTGCCACACTTCGCTCTGCAGGACAGGGAGGCAGCAGGTCAGTAATGCGGTCCTCGGAAGCGTCTGGGCTCCCCTTCTCAGCAGGGACATATAAAGCAGGGAGAGAACCCGACCCGACACAGGTGAGATGATCCCACCTCCACCGCATCGCTCGCAAAGACATCCCGTGTCCTGGCAGTGGGAACAACAACCTGAGCACCTGGGACGCTGTGCCCAGAGAAGCGCACACCTCCTCAGCCATTCAAGAGGCAGCATGATCTACAGACCCTGGGTGTTTTAATCATTAATTAACACCAATCTCATTAATCCAACTACATTGCTCTACTCAGAGCTTTGCTGTGGAACAACTGCATTGAAAGCTGTCTGATTGCAGGTTCTACTGACTCACCCGACCGATCGGAGATGGCTCCTTCGGAGTCAAAGTTCAGGTTTTCTGAGCTGTCAGCAGTGCCGATGGAGGCTTCTGACTCGAGTGTTTCATCATCAGAGGCGCGAGGCTCCAGCGTCAGCATCTCGAATGTCAGCTCCTCCCTGCAAAACCCAACTCTGTGACCCAACAGGACCAAAAAAGAGGGGAGGAAAGCAAGAGGGATGCACAGAGTCCTCTAGTTCAACCCATGAGCAGCACATCCACCCCAGAACCAACTGCCATCACGCCATCCCCACGTTGAACCTCTAGATGCAAGGCGTGGAAGTGAGCCAAGCTTGAATTCAAAGGCAAACTCACTTCTCCTTCTGCAGGCTTTCGATCTGCTCGGTCAGCACCCTCTCCTCCTGCTGCATGGCTGCTTGCTGCTGCTCTGTCACATCCAGCTCCATGGCCTCCTCGCTGCTCACGGTCTCCTCGGGGACGTCAGACACCGAGGGCAGGCGCACGGCCACAGGGGACGTAGGGCTGGGGAAGGTGCCGCGCCGCACGCGGCCTTTGCCCTGAAGAGAAACATCAGAGTCAAGCGAGGATTATTTTGCACAGCCCATTTTTGGGGGACTCCTCCTCCCTGGCACAAAGGGATGCAATGGGATGATGTGACACAACGGCAGGTTTGAGAGGAGGAGGGTCTGCTAAGCAGGTGGGGGAAAGCGCTGCAAAAAAAACGGTGAGGAATAGCTGGGGGACAGCAAAAAAACTAATGGTCAAATAGAAGAGTCCTGCACGTTTAGTAGTATTAAAACTTCTGATTATGAAAAAGGTCTTAGATGGGAGTATCATAGATGGAGAAATATTGTGAGTGCAAATGGCCTCTGCTTTACCTTCAGAGGAGCTGCTCCACAGGGTGGAAGAGAAATAGTGATTTTTGGACACAAAGGATGCTGAGGAGTAGTGCGCTTTGTGGGCACGCCATGGCCATTAAAAAGCTTTTACCCTAACTGTTGCTGTAACGGAACACAATCTCCTGAAGTCAGGATCCTGAACTGGTCAGAGAGTGAAAGACGAGTGGGACAACATAAAGTGCAACATGGAAAACCCAGCACTTGCCTTTGCTCCACCTACAGGCTGCCCTCAAACAATCATTGTGTTTCTTGGTGAAACTGAATCCCCTTCCTGCTGCACTTTGCCTCATTCATCAGCTCACAAACAGCTTTTCTTCCCACGGGGCTACTTCAACACTGTAGCTGAGGTACCTCTTGGTCTTCCTCATAACCCACATACCCAGAACATGGGAGAAAAGCCTCCCTTTTTCACTTTGAAAGCAAAAAGCTATCAGGAATGCAAGCAGGGATCTTTTCTCGAATGGCAAAGCAAACCTATGCTGGCATCAATGGGACACAGCCCAAGTGGGAGGCAACACTGAGCACTGCTTCCTCCTGCAAGGTCTGTTAAATCCTCCAGCCCGGACAAACGCTGCTGCTCAGCACTGAGACGTGAGATTTGCTCCATTTTACCCTTTCATCTCCTGCTGTCGCACCTGGGAGATCTTTCACAAAGGAGCTTCCGCGCAACGCAGCAACGTTCCTCTGATGGCATCACGTGGGCTGCTGAGCCGAGGCACAGCCACCTGAATCCTATTAGCAAAAAACCCTGAGCTCCCAAAGATCCCCTGTGCCTCGTGTACTGCTCTCCCTGCCTATGGGGCGCTCAGCAGCGAGCGGATGCTGCAGTGACGACATCCACGTGGGCTTTCAGCAAAGCCCTCTCCTCTCCCAGCTGCTGCAAGCGGAAAATTCCCCGGTGGGTCAGATGTGGGTTTGCTCACAGTGCTTGCGTGTCCAATGCTGGCTGGAACGAGCAGGGCGACAACACTTTCTGATGGTAAGAGCAGGGTTTGCTCTAAAAGAAGGAGCTTTCATGGTCCTATGTTTGGTCTCACTGGGCATTGTGCTGCTGCAGGGCTGCCGGGTTCCCACATCCATCCTGGGCTACCCTGTCCATCAGGGTACAGCAGCCAGGCTGCCCAGAGCCCTTCAGTAGATGCCATATGATCACTACGGGATTCACCCACCGCAGCCAAAGCAACGGCTTCACAGTGCCTAAACACAACCCCAGCAGGAATCGTGGATGGGAGCAATGAATCAAGGAAAACAAAAGTGAGGAGGGCACAGAACGGAAAAAGAAAATGCAGAAGTGATGGTGAAAGCCACTTCTCACAGAGCTGCATGCAGGGGCGAAGGCACAAGCCCGGCACAGTTTGGCTGCTGCTGCTCCTGGGGGTCCCAGAGAGCCACCTGCAGGGGGACAAGACGGGCAGTGTCACAGACGATGGCCGGTGGCATGGGGCTGGAATGAGCGGCGGTCACACAGAACGGAGGGACACGGCTGGCACAGAGCGCCGTGCAGTGAATACATACCGGGATTGAACTGCGGGTTATGCTCATAAATCTAACTGCAATTAGTACGGGTTTCTGGATTAGAGAGGACATGAAAAGGAAAGCAGAAGGTTAGAGTGCACATGCCATCGTCCCTCCAAAAGAACTGTTTCTTCACTTCTGTCTTGTTTTAAACCAGGACGAGCGAGGCGGCTCTCTGCGGTATCAGTGCCAGCACATGGCCGAGCCCCAAGCTTGGCAAAATGACCCCCAGAGTTGGGTCAGACCTGCCCTGAGGGCCGCTGCAGGCAGCTCAGCCCCACAGCATGGGTCTGGATCAGGCATCTCCTGATCCCACAGCCAAAAAGCCACACGTAGCATCAGCAGCCCACCGGTGCGCTGGGGCGAGCAGGAGCCAGAGCAAGCCATCGCTCACCCCAAAGCATGGAAGCTGAATGAGATGGTTGGGGAGCCTCAGGGAGCTCAGTTTGGATTCAGGTGATGTTACTGAGCTCATCAGCAGCACAAGGAGGACAGAGCCAGTGGTTGTGGGCTGCTTCAGTCCAGGTCTCCCTTGCGTTTGTGCATGGGGTGACAGCAAGGTAAGCAGAGCCTGGATTCAACACAAATTGCTCGAATGTGCAAGATAAAGCCTGAAATGTAAACAGGAGCCTCTGAGCTCGAGTGACTGCATTTCCATCGAGCCCTCTCTCAGGCTTCTTTCCCATCGCCTTTGCTGGGTTTTTGTTTTGCCTAATTCCCTGAAATCATGGCGAGCTGCCATGGGGCTGGGAGATGTGCTGCCTGGGGTGGGATGGTTTGGGAGGTGCAAGGGGGTGGGGAGCCTGGAATAAGCAAGGAGAGGTAAGGCAGGATTGCTTCAAGTGAAAGGAGAGGACAGGAGAGAAGAGAGGTGACTGTGTCAGAGCCAGAAAGCAGTCTGACTTTCTCTGCAGCAAGACAGATGTTCTCTGCGGCTATGATGGATGCACCACGGGAACACCTGATATCTGCCTTGGTGCAAATTCCCTTGTAAAAGGAAAGGGACACGAGTCTGTGAGCAGCAGGGGCTGGTGCAGCATCTCACCATTGACCTGCGGATCAAGGACAGGCGGCTCTTGGCTTTGTTCTCAGCAAACTCCAGGCTGTTGATGTCCTTGAGGCGAGCCTTGTATTTGTTCATCTGCTCGATGACAATGAGTTCTACACAGCTGGGAGGCAAAGAAAAGACAAAACTGGAATCAGAAAGTTTTTTATTACAGCTGCCTCTGCCTGGTGTAAAGATCTGCTCTGCTTGAGAGCTTCAGCATGCAAGGATGCAAAGAAAAAGACCAAGGAAATTCCCTAAGAAGAGCGACAGAATACATAGTTCCAAAAGTAATGTCTCCTATTTGTTTCCATGGAAAAAAGTTTCCATGGATCAGTATTGCAGCTGGCCCTGTTTGATATTTTTATGCACCAGATTGGGACGAAGTGATGATCTGTCTGGGGGCAGGCAGGCCCTACAGAGGGATCTGGACAGGCTGCATCGATGGGCTGAGGCCAACAGGATGAGCTACAAGACCAAGGGTCGGGTCCTGTGTTTGACCATAACAACCCCAGGCATTGCTACAGGCTTGGGGCAGCAAGGCTGGAAGCTGTGCAGAGGAAAAGCACTTCTGGGTATAAGTTGACAGCGAGCTGAAAATCAGCCAGCAGTGTGGAAATAATTAGGAAAAATTTATTCTCAGAAACAGTGGTAATGTGCTGGTAGAGGCTGCCCATGGAGGTGGCAGAGTCACCGTCCCTGGAGGTGCTGTTACAGAAAACAGCAGATCTAACACATGGTTAGTGGGCATGGTGGGGATGGGTTAAAAGTCGGATTAGATGATCTAAAGAAGTCTTTCCCAACCTTAATGATTCTATGATGTTACGGCCAAGCTTAACCCAAACTGCAGCAAGCACAGAAATGTTCCACATGATTATCACACACAAATGGGCAGTGCTATATGGGTCCTAGCAGGTGGGTCTCCAACAACAGAATAAAGATCTGGCTGTCATGAATGGGATTAACACATCAGCACAAGCTCCACTTGTTTCTGTTACGATCTGCTGGTCATTGAGGATGCAGAGGACTTGTTTTAAACCCCTGGTCTGCTTTGGCAGATCCTCCCTTTCTTAACCCCACTGACTACTGAGAGAACACGAAATACTTCACTAAGATGCAGTTAACAGGCACAGCTGTAGAGGTTTTATCATTTCCACGCTAAAGCTTTTCTTACGTGGTTGTTTTACTGATGTCCTGAACGCTCTGCAGGGGGTCCGTCGTGTCGGGGCAGCGGAGGATACAGGGAGCAAAGACGATGGCCAAGGCGTTAGCTGACATTCGGTTGGTCTCTTCTTGGAGAGCAATCCTGAAGGAAAAAAAAAGATTACTACAGAAGGCAGCTCCTTCACCTCTGCCACTGCCAACGATGACCCACAGCTGCCCTGCCTGCCCTGTGTACCTGACCAGATGGAAGATGAGGCGCTCCAAGGTGCTGAGATGGGTGCGTGAGAGCTGGTCAATGACCGAGTAAACTCCTCGCACCGTCTCCCTCCTCTCCTGCAGGCCTGCAGAGAACACACCAGCCTTGTTAGGGGCACTGCTGCATTCCACCTCTGATCACTGTTTAAAACGATGCATTCTTCATGCTTATTTGCACTACTTAAAAAGACGTAGCTGGCAAACAGGTTGGGCTTAAACCTGCTGCACAGCAATGAAAAGTCACGCTACCGAGCACAATGCTGACCTGCCTGTGGCTTTGTGTAAACAAACTCACAGCAGAACGTCAGACTCTGGGCAAATAAGATTGGGCAAAGTAAGATGATTTGGGCCCCAAATGTAAATACAGAATTAGGTACTTCAAGTGGCTCTCATTTCCCTCAGCCTGGGAACTGAAATCACAAAATGGTTTGGTTTGGAAAGGATCGTAGAGAGCATCCAATTTCAACTCCCCTGCCATGGACACAGACACTTTCACTAGACCGAGCTGCACAGAGTCCCATTCAGACTGGCTGTGAACACCTCCAATGATGGGGCATCCACAGCTTCTCTAGGCAAAATCTGCTCCTAGGTCTCACCACTCTTGGATTTCAAACTTTCTTCCTTATATCCAGTCTCATGCCACCCTGTAGCAGTGGGAAAGGACCATCGCTTACCCATCGCCCGCAGAAACTCCTCGTACAGCTCGAAAGTCATGAGAGGGTTGGGCAGATCTCGGAGCCACTGCTTGAAGACGCTGGCAATGACATGGATGTTGTAGTCATCTAAATTCACATTATCTATGTCTGCTCGGTGAGGTCCAGCAGAGCGTTGAGAAGAAGGCATAAATAGAAGAAATAACGATCAGTTTTAAGCTGTAAGCAAAACCAGATTTTGGAATGGGCATTTGGTTGGAAATGCAGAAGCAGCGCCTGCTTACACCAACTCTTGCTGTTGCAGAGATTTTTCTTCCTGTGCTTTGTTTCCCCTTTTACCTGTATCGAGCCCTTGCCGCAGCTCCTTGATCTTGTTGGTGGACCCTGATTTTCTGTAGATGCCCTCTGTGTACAGCCCGTGCATTTCTATGTAGTTGATCAGCTTCTCCACCAGCAGCGGCACAGCTCGCTCCTCGCTGGTCAGCCGGGCGAGCTCCACTCCGAACTGCCGGGACGAGAGCTCAGGATCGTACTGATGGGGAAGAGAAAAATGGGAAAGGGCTGAAACGAACCGCAGAAAGCGACGTGCCATGACCCAAAGTCATAACCACGGGGTTTTCTTTGTTTAACAACCATGGTTATGGCGCTCCTGGCCAAAGACCTAACAGCATCTGGACACAAGTGCCCAGTCCCAGCACAGGGAATCAAGACAGCACACGATGCAGTGCAGGCTCTGAAACAGGTCACAGCTCCTCTTACAACTCCTACATCTTTACTTTCCCTACTCATGCCATCCTTCCACCAATAATGCACAGCTCGCTGCTGAAAGCAACCCCAAAAACAGGGATCCACCAAGCACAGGCAAGCCAGAGCCTTCCTACAAGAAGACCTGGAACCATCCAAGTGGAGACACTGTCATTTCATTGTCAGCTCATAAAAACTGATGCAGAGAAACAACATAGCATGAGAAGACTCCAAGCATCTTTGAGCAACCATTGAGAGCTGTTTTATTTTTAAGTTTTGTTTTTCAAGAAAGGAACAAAAAAGGACTGAAAGATCAACTGAGGTGAACACACCAGTACCTCCTTTGTGACATTTAACTAATGAACCCACTGCAGGCAGTTCTCCTATTGTCCTGCAAAATGTTAACAGCCTCAGCTCTTCCTGTTTGCTGCATTCCTGGTGAGTGTCACTGAAGCACTGGCACAAGGAGCAGCTTCTTCTTCTGCCCCATAAGAACAGTAGCATCTATCAAAGCCTGAAGGTCTCCCTGTAAAGAGGAGGCTCTGTTGCTCAGATCTTACATCACAGGTGCAAAAGGTCTGCAAGTATGGAAGACACTGCCATATTCTTTGAAAAAAATCAGCGATTTCATGAAGCTTCCCAGATCTGTAGAGCATCATAGAACCCAATTTCCATTCCCAATTTGCAAAGATGGACTGCCAGAAAGGAAGAAAGTGCAGAAGAAACGCCATATCAAAGCAAACACATTTAAATACATGTATACATATTCAGATTATTTCTTGGGAAAAATGTAATTACACTTTGTGGAGGCTGTACACCTGCAAAGCCTCCTGAGGGCTCATAAGGCTTTGCACACATTATTATCCTGGCTGCATTATCATTTTCTGGGGGCATAAGCAGCACGAAATAAACTATCCAAAGCAACAACCAAGAAAGAAAGCCTGATGACTCATTGTTCACTGGTGTGACCCGCTGCATTCATTCACTGTCAATCATATCCTCCAACATGACCAGCAGTATTTAATTCACCTCTAATGAGCACAGCAAGTGCTTCAGCACCATCCGCCCACCCTTCACCTCTTGCTGTCCCCGTCCTCGTGCCACAGCTCAGCTGTAGGGCTGCAGCTTTTTGGGGACTGAGCCCTATCAGAGCAGTGGGGTGAAGAACAACCTGTATTTTTGCCTTTTGTACTGGGAACAAAGGCATCAGCCTCGAGAAACCAAGGCTGGAGGTGCTGCAGTGGGTCCTGCTTCTGGCTGTGGGCTGCAAGAACGCCACTGGAAGCATCCTGACCTTCTGAAAACAAACATAAAGCCACGGAAGTCAAAACCAAGTTCTCTTTCTAATAACACTGACTATTAAAAAATGTTATTTATTGATAGCAGCCACATTTTGAAGTCCTTGAAAACTACAAAATGAGGCAGGTTTCTATCGTTCAGCATGGCTACAAGCCAGGGAACATCACTGGAGGAGGTGCTGCATGACCGGGCAGATATATATTGATGCATCACTGTATTACTATTGAAATATGTGCAGCCACAGAAGCAGTGAATGGAGTGACCTCCAGGGAGCCCCAGTCCAACCTTCAGCTCAGCAAAGGGTTACTGCCAGCTCAGTGCTCAGTTCCATGCCCGTAAGTGTTCATTAAAAAAAAGGGGCTGTACGAGACTGGGATCACAAGTAGAAAGGTATTCAATGAGAAAAAAGGAATGAGAGGAGCTTACCTTTTTGGAGCACTTGGTCGTGGTTTTGAGACAGCACTTCTTGTGACAAGCGTATTTACATACTGCAGCAAAGAAAAAATTGCACTCAATAATCCAAAACTTCAGACCTCTGCAGAAATGCGAATTAAGTAATTCTTCTTAGGGCTGGGAGGTCAAAGGCAAGGCAAATTTGCATTTTTAGGGGTCAATTCTGTATTAGATTCACTCCAATGATAAAAAAAAATATTAAGCCTTTCATTTTAAAGGCTCTATATTTAAGTCCCTGAAGCATTAAAAAAACCTGACAGATCAACTCAGAAAACAATCCATGAGTCACTCTGAGCTATCAGACATGGATATACTCAGAGACTGGAAATAGCACCTAATTTGTATTCTTCCTGCACTGGATACCAGCCTGAAGCACCACAGGTGGCTATTTCTAACCTAATTGAAGAATCAATGGGAAAAAAACTAACAAAATAAGATCTCAACCTTGCCTGTTTCTTCATCTCCACTCTCCTGATTTACCCCAAAGTGCCTGCAGGTCAAATTCTCCAAGCCCAATGATGGCCACAAGACTCGCAGGCATTCATCCCACAGAGTGCAGTTGTAGGGCAGGTGTGCCATACCTGTCACAGAACCTTACCATCCCTTCTTAAAGTACTTACAGGTGGTTTGAATGGTTTCAAATCATGAGTTATGACTTGTTAAATAAAGCTCCCAAGCACAACACCACTGTATATTCTGGAAGGAATGGCAGGATGAACTCACCGGGTGACTTCAGAAATCCTTAAGGTTTGTCTCATAAGCCATTCTAATGTGAAAAACCCCAAACATTTCACAGTGGGGTTGTCCGAAACAGTATAAAAAACCTTTCAGAGCCCCAAACCCTGTGACTGTAATATAAGCATATTAATATAATCTTAATTATATTTTAATTAAGATAATTAAGCAATGTAAGCAAATAAAAAAGTCAAATAGAGCACACTTACATTTACAAACAGAAGCTCTGTCCATTATCCAGATCAAGGAGGAACAATATTCACAGTAGGTGGGGATGCTGTACTGAGTTGCTTTGAAAATGTGCCCATTGTGCTCTTCGACCTGCGACGAGAAAGATTTGACTTGGTAGTGAGAAAAAGACTGGAGACTTCAGAATGGGGAACCCAATGGAGGCTGCTCTCCAGCATGGGCTCCTACATAGAACCACTGTGCTATTTCTCTTTTCTTTTTGGACCAATAACCCTGCAGCAGCTCAGAAATCCAGCCTGTATGGAAACAAATCTTCATCAAGCAGTTTAGAAACCAGCTGCATTCGACTGGTCAAGCTCTCCATTTTGAAGAGCTCTTCTATGCTTCCATGGCCCTTTTTCCTTTACGTCTTTCCCAGTGCCATTACGTCCTTCAAGACAAGAGCTCTGTCAGATACACATCTGGTCTTGACTAACGCGGGACGTGTTCTCATAGAACAACCTACAGCAGTCCTTGATCTGAAGAGCAGTGCTGCTTTACAGCCTGCTGTTTTAACCTACAGCCGTTCACAGGCAAACCAAATTCACCTTGTCCATCTCCCTAGCACCTTTTTGAGGGTGCACGCTCACTAGATGAGACACTGGGATCTCACCACAGCACATATCATTAGCAGCAATCTTATCAGGTGCAGCTCTGGCCACAAGGACTGGTTCTTACACACAGGCCCAGGGTGCTCAACTCACCACATCCACTTCTTTTTTCCTTCTCTTTTTTCGTTCCGTTTTTGGCACCTGGTATTAAAAGAGATTTGAGCATGTTAATGGACAATCCCCACAAGGAAAGCATGCACAGCTCTTACACGCGACTTTTTCCACCTCTTTCCAGCCCCGTCCTGCCATGCACTCCAAGGAGCACTCCTGCAAGGGACCACCCTACTTTCAGAAATCCCCTAGCCATCTTCATCTCAGAGCTGGGATTAGCTGCTACTCTGGCTCCATGTCCAGCACCTGTGACCTACAGCATTCGATCCCAAGTAAGACACCCAAGGGCACAGCACTGCAGCCAGAGCCCTGGAAGAAATCCTATGCGGAGAGCCTGAGGAGGACTCAGAGCAGACCAAAGATGGGACATCTGCTCTACTTGATGCACAAGAAACACCATCTTCCAAGACCCCGGGATGGTCCTTGCAGACAAAAGGGAGGAGAAAGCGAGGAGGTCAGGTTTGTGGAGGAACACCGACTGCCTGAACTCAGCCCCTGAGGTCACTACCCACATACCCTGCTCCCAAAGCCAGACCAAGAGTGATGCACATGGTCAGTGGTGCTCAAGAGCCTAGGAAAGCCCAAGAGAAAACAGCACATTGCCTTTATTCATCTCTCAAAGATCTGAGCTGCCTTCCCACCCATAGATAGCTGAGGATTGGCCCTGGAGACAAGGTCCACATGTTGGCAGTGGAGAAGGCCTAGCTCATCCCAGATAAGAACCTGGGTTTGCTGAGCCCAATAAAACAACACCAGTGAATCAAGCCTTGTGTGCCTGCTTACATGGCCCACCTCAGCTCACAACACAAGAGAAGACAACAGACCAGGTGTCTGAGCGTGACTCTGCAGAAAGATAGCTCCAGAAAATGCTGAGTACCTTCACTGCAGTGTAGTCCAGGGGTTTGTACTCTATCATATATTCATCCAGGAAGACTTTGAATGTATTGACCCAGACTTTAACTGGAGACTCGCTCCAGTCCCTCTGTTCAAGCCTCATGGTCTTCTCAAGAATCTGCTCAAATAAGGCATACAGGTCCTTATAGCGGATGCTTTTCCCATCATCCATCTGTTACAGAAACAGAAGGGGAAAAAAAAGAAATTTTTATTCATATTAAGCTGCCTTCTCTGATCCAGGCAATTATTTCAGTCCAAATGGCTTTTAACTCACTGCATTTCTCAGATGTTCACAACTCACAACTTTAACACACAGGTTTCCAGACCACTTGGGTGGCAGAGAGCTGTTTATTGACTTACTGTCATTTCCCATTCAGCTGAAACCCATTCTACTTTCCAGTGGACCTGAAATCTTCACCTGAAGTACGCTGAGATAAGGAGGAAGGGCAATTCCAAATTTACAGCTTCGTGGGACTGAACGGAAATGAAGAGCATCTTCCCTTTAGGATAAGCAGATCAGGAATCGAAGGCCTGGTGACATCCCTACCAGCAGAACTCAAAGCATCTCCTGGAGATGCTGCCACGTGCTGCCCGCTCACTCACCGCTAACGCTGAGGAGTAAAAGCTGAAGATGTTTTGCCGGAATTCCTTCAGTGCTTTCTTGAACACAACATCCACCAGAGTGTCCTTCTTGCTGTCCTCATTATCCAGCTCATTCATCTGGGAAACCAAAGGGTGTTATGCACCAACGTGACTTTTGCTGTGGCACTACGTAAGACAGAGTGCCGCTAACAAGCAGCTGCCCCACCACCGGCAGATGATGACAACGTGCGGCTGCAAGGCAGTTTCTCCTGCACACAAACTCAGAATGTGGAAACACGAGTGCTTCCCTGCAGCCTTCAACTCTTGCCCTCCCGAGTCTCCCATTTCTGATGCCGTTAGGGGCAGCTCAAAGCAGTGGAAGCACCAGAGCTGCTGTGCTCATGTGAGATGACCATGCCATATGTGCACAGTGTGCCTGCCCTTTGTCCCAGGCTGGCCCTGGCACATGCTGTGCACTCTTAGCAGCTTTGGGAACGCAACTAAAGCTTTCCCCTAGATGGATTGTTAGCAGCGCTACTGCTGCTTCCACGATAATATCGCTCTGCCACCGCCGCCTGCGCTCAGAGCTCTCTGATGATTTAACTGGAGCACCAATGGCAGGCGTTACCTTTTTCAGGAGAAACTCATCCATGCTCTTCAGGTCGCTCGCGCTGGTTATGATCTGCAGCGAGTCGTTCTGCCACTGCACAGGCTCCAGAGCCACGCTGCTGATTTTGACGCTACGTTTGCGTTTCACTTTGGGAGAAGGCTCTTTGTTCTCCTTAAATTCCCTTCGGTAGATTCCTGACAGCTCAGGGCTCCGCGGCGGCGTCAGATGGTGAGGACCCAACTCTAGGGGTAATAATTAGAGAAGGAGAGACAGAAAAAAGCACAGGTTAGCTGACATGCTCTCTGCCTGGCCAGAAATGCTGCGGCAGTATTTGTTTGGTATTTGACTCCACTGGAGTTCTGCAGTGCGTTTTGTTTTTCTGCATCTCCTGAATTAGGTGAGATGAAGCATGAATCAATAAAAATGCTTCTTCCTGTGTTTTACGTAGGACCTGAAAGAGAAGCAGGGCTTGTTTCGGGCAGTAATAAAAACCTGTGGCAGCTGATGAACTCTCAGTAAGTGAAAAATGATGCATCGTTTCCCAGAGCTGTATTGACAGCCAAGGTAACACAAAGGGAAAACAGTTCTGTCACCAAAATAAGGAGACAGGAGGAGAAAAGTACTGTGTGGTGCCTGTAGGAAGATTAAATGTCACTTCTCCATTGGTTACTTCCTCTGTCAAGAGGGAAAACATCTGTCACTGTCCAGACGGCTGCCGAGAGGATTAGCTCCAGGGCAGGAGATGGAGCTGCTGGTGACAGCACACAGCTGGCTTTGGGGCTTGGGGAGGGAGGTTTGTCCTCTGCCCTTGTCCTCTGCCTCCCAGAGTGAAGAGACAATTCCTACTTCTAAAACTACACAGAAATTGTGAAAGAAATAACATCTGCTTTGGATCGTATTGCACAGTATCTCTTTTGAGTGCTTTCTGAATCCCTCCAGATCTGTTCTGGATCCCAGTTTCTACCTTTCCTGCCACAGGGTTGATGTAACTCCTGAAGTCAACAGAAGCAAAGCAGCATGTCCCTCCCATCTGTGCCATTTCCCAATTCATTTTCCTACAGCAGCCTCACATAGATCACACAACCATGTCTGAAACTCCAATTTACAGATACTTCAGCCCTACAGACAAACATATTTATCATAGAATCACAGGATGGCCTGGGTTGAAAAGGAGCACAGTGCTCATCCAGTTCCAATCCCCTGCTGTGTGCAGGTCGCCAACCAGCAGCCCAGGCTGCCCAGAGCCACATCCAGCCTGGCCCTGAATGCCTGCAGGGATGGGGCATCACAGCCTCCTTGGGCAGCCTGTTCCATCACCACCCTCTGGCTGAAAAACTTCCTCCTCATATCCAACCTAAACCTCCCCTGTGTCAGTTTAAAACCATTCCCCTTGTCCTAACACCATCCACCCTCACAAACAGCCGTTCCCCCTCCTGTTTATTTGCTCCCTTCAAGCACTGGAAGGCCACAATGAGGTCTCCTCGGAGCCTTCTCTTCTCCAAGCTGAACAATCCCAGTTCCCTCAACGTTTCCTCATAGGAGAGGTACTCCAGCCCTCTGATCATCTTAGTGGTCCTCCTCTGGACCCGCTCCAAGAGCTCCACATCCTTCCCTTCTACGTCTTTACCCACATCACCATGAACTCGGTTACCCTTAATGGCTACGTAAATCCAGACTCCCAACAGCTACAGCTTTCATCTCTGCTATGACAGCAAAAGCAGTATCTGTGCCACTACAACACACTGCTGCCTGCTCACCCACCACTCACCTTCGCCAAGCTGCAGGCCAGCAGCCACCTCTCTGCTGGGCACCTCCTGCTCAGCATACAGCTCCAGCAGTTCAGACTGCGTGGCAAGCTTCTCCCGGGGGGTCTTCTTCTCCCCCTGCTTTCCCTTCCCCCAAAATCTCATCTTGGCTCGTTGAGACCTGCAAACAATTTGCGGGAAGAGGAACTGCCTTAACTAGGGAAGTGTCCTTCAGCTCAAAATTACCCAACGCCTCCCAGACCTTCATGTCCCTTTAGGAGTTAAATTTATATGATGGCCTCTTGGCAAATCTGTACGATTGCAAGCTCATGGTCATGTACAAAACATGCAATCGGTGATCACGGCTGGATGAATCAAAACCACTGAGCTGAGGACCAGCAGGGTTCAGGGATGCAGAAGGGCCCGGGACAGGCTTGTCCCATGTTCCTTACCTCCCATCAGGGGCAAGGGGCTTCTGCGTGGCTGCCAGCTTCCCAATCTCCCCCTGAGACATGGTTTTGTGAAGCTTTGGTTGGCCATCCCCCGTGGAGAACCGCTGAACTGTCTGTAATGATTCAAGGGTGAACTATTAAAAAATGACACCGCTCTTGGAATGCCAGATAATGCTTTTTCTTAAAGCAAAAGTTAAAGATTTTATCTGTAATGACTGAAAAACACACCTTTATTTTTATCTGCTATAGTCCTAGCTACAACTGCAACTACTGAAGTATGTAAGGATTTCTAAAGCAGGACAGTTCTTCATTCCTGCTTTGAGGTCTACCTTCTCTTTAGTAATAAATGCAGAAAGCCAGTGTGCCCCAGGCCACAGGTTTGTCACCAGCACAGAGCTGGGCAGCTCTGCGTTCAATTACAGCCCATTAGCACGATCGTTAGCCAAGCCAAGCTGATTTGTGGTGCTCCCAAACCTACCGCATGGATCCCTCCCAGCAGAGCCTGCCTTCAGCTCCCTTACAAGACTTTGCAGAAGGGAACAAAAATAGGAATCCAAAGACTTTGTACCAAGGACACATTAAGATGGATCCTTTAGAAACATTAAACAGCTTTGATATGAAAGATCCCTGCTTTCATCACCACTTCAAGAGTCATGGGATAATTTCCTAAGGGCAAAGTGAATTTGCAATAATTAACGGAATTCCACAAACAATAAATTACAAATTATTATTTCACACTGTACAGTGATTTTGCACTATTTCTATTGTCTTGTGCCTGGGAAGAGAGACAGGGCAAGAGATGGTGCATTTCCTCCTCTCCCTGGGAGAGGCCTGAGCTGAGATGCTTAATGACCTGCAGTTGCTATCCAAAAAGCGTGTCCCAAGAGGCAGCACAAACAGAGATGTTACCTTCCTATCTCTCTTTTCATGTGCTCACAAGGCCTTCACCACTGTTATGTGAGCCACACCATTTGTCTTGGGAAGCATTCCTGAGATCTCCCTTTGGTTTGCCCAGCACAGAGGAGGAAGCCACCTAAAAGGCAGCGTGGCCCAGAAACATTCTGACCACATTTATAAGAACAGCCACTTTTGCACTTATTTTCCATGGCAGCTGTGACTGGAGGGGGGACTTTTGGGAAGCAGGGAATCAGGCTGTGACGTGACTTGGAGGTATCTTCTTTAGCTTTCCCTTAACCTGGATTCCCAGCTGGATGCATTGTGTTTTTAAGCATTCCCCCCCCCTTTTTTTCCTATTAAAAACACTCATATAAATTTCTGCAATATGTGGGCCTCGCCAATCTCCAGTTCATTCCTCACCCTGCACTAACCTCCTTGCCAGCCAGGAGATGGCAGCACACAAGGCAAAACTGCCATTCTTGTTCCTCTTGTGAGAGATCAGTGATGATCCCATGTAAGTGGTGGAGAAATACAAGGCAAAAAAAGACCTCACAATCCATGGAATGGATTAGACACGTCAGGACAGAGAGAAAGTTCTCTGTTAAATTCTGCTAAAAGGTCTTTCTATGAAGCAAAACACAGCAGGGTCATCACTGCCTGCTGGATGCTAATAGATGGGGCCTGGAAATGATCCTCACCTTTACCAGCATGGAACAAAACCGTGTGGGGAAGAAATGCTCCCTGGCATCGGTGCCTATGAGGGCACAGGTGGAAGAGGCACACAGCCTCACTGCTAAGGCTCACAGTGACTTTGTGGCCTTTCTTTTGTCACACGTAGGCACCTCTGGGACCGCATGCTTCCCTGCAAAGCTTTCACAGGGAGGGTCCCTACCTGTAATCTCACCAGTACCACCACGTATCTCCCTGCTCTGCCTCTATTTTTGGTCTGTCTCAGCTAAGTGTTTCCTCTGCTACCACTGCAAGGCTCTGAGAGAGGACTGAAGGCATTTTTGACACTGATCCTTTTGTTTGAGGGACTCCTCCAGCAGAAGGGCCAGATCCTTGCCTGGGAAACATTCCTCACCCTGGGTGCACCACAAAGCACATAGCCAGGAGTCTGCAGTCATCCTGTGGAGGAAGAGGGAACCCCATTTTTTTCTCCAAAAGCACAACCTCTATTTTGCTTGCCATTTTGCAAATGAGATGATTTGTCCCAGCAGGCAGCGGTGCTGCACGCTGCACTGAAGGGCTTCCTAAATCTTGGGACAAGAGCTCTTCTGTCACAGCTGGCTCTTCAGGATCAGTGGGTGTCAGGCTGCTGTTTGTCAATTTGTGGCTTTAGGATGGAAGTTGGAGCAAAATACATCACTGCTTCAATCTAAAAGGCACTTGGGCTCCCTGCAGTCAGCAGTACCTTAAGCAGCCACCTAATATACTGGTGCACCTCGGGCTGTGGCCCTGGCTGATGATGCTCATGGTCTTCGCTGCCCTTGGATTTAGGCCTGGAGCATCAGTGCCTGGTGAGCCACCACTGCCCCAAAAAAACAAGGGGTAACAAAGTGCCAGTACAGTGCTAGTGCAGAGTCACCCTGTGCTCAGCTGTGCAAGGTTACACGTGCTCAGCCACCAAGCAGCACATCAAAAGAGGCCTTTGGGAAAGCTGCAGCCAGGGGCAGGATGTGTATGAATAAGCTATTTACCAGAACAACAACTAGACTGCATATGGAGATGGCTGGACGCGCCTTCATGTGAGTATCACAAGGCACAATAGATATGGCCACATGCATATCCCCTGCTTGAACCCAAGGTGCACCACTCTGCTCTATTTTAGGCTGCTTCGTCATCTGCAACACCCAGCTGGGCTCTACTAATAAATACAAATAAGCAGTCCCTAAATTTTGCTGCTTTCAAGAGCTCTCCCTTAATGGTGTGGTGATCCTGACACAGAGAAGCCAAAGAGCTGGTGCCAAACCTGCAATACAGAATACAGATGGAAACACCGTACGTGGGGCCAGGACACACAGACACAGGATACACTGCACACACAGCTTTACGAGTAGGGTTTGCTAGAAAGCAGAACTCAACCCCGCAATGTGGAACTGCTGTCTGACCCACAGTTAGAGCCAGGGACAGAGCACAGAGAAAAGAGATACAGGAGGAGAGATGAGACACAGCTGGCACTACTGCTACTTGCATGCAGTGAGAGCCGTTAACCCAGGTGAGCAGAGTCCCAGCAGCACCTCTACATGAGCCAGCTCCCTCCCAGGGATGGAGTTTTCCAAGCACCTTGCTCAGCAGAGACTGCCAGTGGGAAAGACTTCTACAGCTAAAAAACAAAGCCTTGTAACAGGGTAGCCTCCAGGAACACAGCAGGACACTTGTCCCAGACCCTCGCCATGCTTTGAGCTGCTGCTTCCAGCATTTCCAAGGACCTGGTCCACTGCCATCTGAGCAGCCAACAAGACTGTGGCAGAAGGAAATCCAGAGGGAAATGCTGGCATTTAACATCACCTTGGAGAATTCTGTTGCCTTCACCTTACCAAGACTCCCTTGGACAAAAGCACATCAGCACGCATTGAGCATCTGGGACAGCCTTCAGGCAACACAGCTTTCCTGGGCTCCTCAGATGGTTTCAGACCTGCACCTCCCAGTTTGGCTTCTTGTTCCTATTTTTTTCCCATTTAAAGGATCTTTGATTCTTTCAAGTTAGTATCTTCTCACCCTCCCTTTCTCATCGTGTCTTCAAATCCACAGTTTGAGTGAAAGCAAGGGGCAGGATGGAGGCACTGCATCTGCAGGGGCATGCTTACTTCAGCTGACTTCTCACCAAATGAGGGGGAAAAAACTGGTTCTGACATAAGTCCTATGTAAAATTCTCCCTTTCCTGTTACAAAAGCAGGGAGATGGACTAAGGGGCAGCTGAGTGAGTTCGGTTTGAAGAGTTGTGCCTTTCCATCACGTTCCTGCCTGACAGCACTAGAGGTATTCCTGGCTCAAAAGACAAGATTTTATCAGGACAATTTGAATTTTTCACCCTTCCTGGTTAGGAAATTATCCTGGGGAAAAAAAAAAAGTGTATAATAAAAGCTGCTAACAGAGAAGTCAAAAAAGCCCTCCTTAGCTTTCCTGACAAAGGCAGATTTTAAGATCACACGAGATATTTGCTGTGGCAACACCACAAAATGGGCACAAAATGAAAAGCCAATCCTGCTTGTAGTTTTGTTTTTATGCTCTATCCCACGTCCATCCCTGTAGTTGGAGCATACGAGTGAAGCCATGTGAGCACTTACACATGAGATGGTCACTGCCTTGTGCTCATCCAACGTCTGCATGGGCAGCACAGGCACCTCAAGCCACAGGAAAAGTGGGCAAGAATAGCAAGGGGCCATCCTCTTGCACCCCCCAAACCTCTCAGTCACTGCCACCCCTCCTGGACAGAGCCACTAAGGTGTTTTTAAACACACTGTGTTTTTATTGCCCAATTCACAGGTTTTTACTTTCTCTAAGATACTCTCGGCTGACATTTGTCCAATGAGGACTGGACAACCCTCGATAACCCAACTAAGGATACCAAATCAAAAGTGCAAGGTTTATATTTTTTTCCTCGTTGTCTGTTGCTTTTCTGGCCAATGTTTGCCTTGCTCTTTTTCTATGCATACGGTTTGCTAGAGCCAGTGGGAGCCCAGGCACTTCCTAATGGAGGGAATCCTGGTGAAGCAATGAACAAACAAAAGGTAGTTGTGCAACCTAAAGCCGCTCTCCAACCAAGCCAGCAAACATCACCATGGTGGAGAGAGAATGAAATAATATCCCCTTCTGTTTCGTATGCGTTTCTGCTGTGTTCTCTGAGTTTACCCATCTACAAAGTCCGTGTGAGTGGGAGAAGAAGCAGCGTAGGATCCGTGCAGCCAAGGTTAGCAAAGAAACGCTCCCGCAGATCTCGCTCCCTCCTTTCTCCTATTCCCCAACAAGTTGTAAAATTACCATTTCGGAGTCACTGTAACAAGCCTGGCCGAGCCGGGCAGCAGGCCCTGCCTCAGGGTGAGGAGGTAGGTCAGAGGAGAGGAGGAACTCAAAATTGCCATCGTAATCATCTTCCTCCGTATCCCCCTCCCCATCAGCAAAAGTACCTCTAGTCAAGAAATCGGAGCGCGTCCGCGCCATGCGGGCTTTCTTTTTATGGGTCGGTCTGGGAACCTGCTTGACCAAATGATAAAACATAACAACAGAAATAAAAGTTTGTAAAATGAAAATGTAAAAATAAAAAAGGAGATTCTACTGAAGCCTGGCAACGCAGCGCAGCTCAAGTACGGTCTGAGGAACACTGCACTCCATGGAGGACACACGTTACTACACGTAGTGCAAAAACGACCAGCAAAAACAAAAGCCAAGACAGCACAGAGGAAGTGGGACAATAATGGATGTTACTTAAAAGGACATTAAACCAAACAAGACAAGACTGCATGCTACAGTGTTTGCCATCAGGACTGCGAGATCCTTGTCATCCAGAGCAATTCAGAGCTGCTACACTTAACGCTATGAGGGCTTTTTGCCAAGAGAAAGTGTGAAAGTTACCTTTGTGTGACATCCCCACCCCCAAGTACAGCAGTCTCTGTGCTTTACATTTGAGGGAAATTTGGCAAAATAAGGGTTTGGGAGTTTTCTTCCCCTTTTCCAACCATAAGAGAAAATAAGAAAGCGGCAGCTCACCTCTCCTCGGCCAGACCCAGGCATCTTAAATGGCTTCTGAGCCAGCTCACCCTTGGGGAGGCATTGATGGCTTGCTTCCCTGCTGAAAGGCAACAGAACAGATACGTTTCATTCTTTCCTAAAAGCCTTCCCCCCGTGCCAGCACAGCTCTCAGCAACGCAGACAGACACAGCCCAAGCAATCAACGAGAAATCGCAGTTGGAGGTCACAGATTTTCAGAATTCTATAGGGTTTGACTTAATGCTGAAGGACAAGAAGGTGTGAATTTCTACCCGCCAAGCTGCTCTGTACCCTGCTCAGTGGTTACAGATGGTATCTTCCCAATTCTGTATTTTGAAATGCCATTGCTTTGTCACAGCATAAAGATGTTTAAATTTCAGGCAGACAAAAAGTAGGCATTTTTAAATGTAATTTTCCATTTCCTGTTGCTTGCTTGGTGCATTAGCCAACTAGGAAATGAAACTGAAGGGAGTATGTGGGGAAGATCCTGGCTGGATGTGGCTCTGGGCAGCCTGGTCTGGTGGCTGGCCACCCTGCACACAGCAGGGGGTTGGAACTGGATGAGCTTTGTGGGCCTTTTCAACCCAGGCCATTCTACGATTCTATGAGTCTAAAGCCTACGAAGCAAGCACACCATCTCTGTACTCACTGGAGCCCGAAGGGATTGTCTCTGGGTGTGAAGAACATGGCGCCGGCCCGCATCTCCTCGCCAGGCTGGCTGGGCACCCGGGGCTGCCGGAGGCGCTCATTCCTAGAGAAGGGGCTGCCCGGGGCATCCCTGGGGTCTGCAGCCAGCCGGGGGTTGCCCCGTGATTCCAGCGCAGGACCTTCCCTTCGCTCCATGAACATGCTGACCGGTCTGTCCTTGGGGGCAGCGTGGGCCGGAGAGCCGCCCCTGCTCCCGACGGTGAGACCTTTGATGTCCACTGATGAGGCTGGAGCTCCGCCCGGGGCCACGCCGTGCTCCGCTCTGTTCTGGGTGTGCAGGATGAGGACAGACTGAGGCCGACTGTCGGGTTTCTTGGATGGTTTCAGAGTAGGGTCCTTCATTCTGTTCAGTTCGGCCCGCTGTAAAGCCTCCACCCTGCCTTGCTTCTCCAGCTGCTCGAAGGCTTTGCGCTGCCTCTCTAAAATTTCCTTCTGCTGCCGGATCTGCTCCATCATCTCTCTCTCGTTCTGCAACTGGAGCTGCTTTTGTCGCTCTTCCTTCTCCACGTTGAGCTTCTCCAGTCTCTTGATGACAGAGTCTGGAGAGTGGGTCTGCGTTGCAGCGGCCGTCCCACGTTCCTCTCTCTTGGCAGAAGACTTCTCCCCTTCCTCCCCTCCCAAAACTTTGCCCTGCTCTTGCTCAGAGTCCTTCCTCATCTCACAGAACATAGCTGTTTTCTCCTCTCTTTCCACCGCCTTGTTCTTCAAGTTATTCTCCACCTGTGACTGCTTTACCTTCATGTTGTCCTGTGGTGGAACGTAGAAAGTAGGTAGATTACTAGAAAGGAAAGTTTCTCTTGGATGCATCTTGCAGATATTCTGGGGGTCACAGACCACGTGCTCCTTTGCAGCACGGTTATCGGGCAGCTCAGAGTCTGAAAGCATCCTTCTGCAAATGGATAAATTGCTGTTCACATCCGCTGCGCAGAAAGACTTGTCCTGCAGGTGAGGCTGAGGACTGCTAGGCAAAGAGTCCTGGCTCTCAGTGGGAAGCAGCTGAACATCTAAAACCAGGGGAACGGGTTTACTCGGGGTATCTTCGCAGCTTAACATCTCCAAGCTCCCTTGAGAGCTCTCGCTCTCTGGGGTTCCCTGAGGGGAATGAAGCGCCTCAGATACCAGCTCGGTAGACCACTGCCGCTCTTCTGAGGGTGACAGCCCACCAGTGGACCGGACCTTAAGCAGCTCCAAGCTGAATTTCGCCTGTTCCAGCTCACGCATTCTCCGGCTTTCTCTTTTTGCACGAACGACTTTCTTCTGATTCAGATCCTCCAGTGACTTGGGTCTCTCTCGTACAATGACTTCCTCTTCGGTGTCCATCCCGCTCTGGCTGCTGGCTCTCTCGTGCCTCTTGTACGACGAGGTTGCAGAAGTGTCCAGGAGGTCCAAGTGATTGACTCGATTATTCTCCATCAGCGCCTTGTGCTCCTCTATAGCTCTCACTCTTTCTTCAAATGAGCCATCCTCCCACTTGGATGGGTCAGAGCCCTTAATTTCCAAAGCCCCATCTTCCTCCAGTCCATCCTCTTCTCTAATAGACAGGCCATTCTCCAGCTGCATCTCTTTTAACCTCTGCTCTTTCAAGGCTCTAAACCTGCAAGAAAGCAGAAAAGCAGCACATTGTAACACTGTGCCCACTGCACTGGTGGCATCTTGTCACCACAGACATTCCCTTCATCTCACCACTGTCGGCATCTCAAGCAACTCTCCTTGCAAGGCAGGTACAATCTGATGCATGTTCATGTTCTGTACACAGACTGCATTTCCAGTCTTCTCTCTTGCCATCTCACCTACTCAGGATTTGCACCGACGCATGCACCTGTGAGCTTCTCCTGTGCTAATGACAGCAGCTCCAGCCTTCATCCCTGGTGTAGCTTGCTTATAAGCCAGAAAATCGTAACACATTGCATCAGCTTGGCTTTGTCATCTCCCTCATCCTGTCTGGGATGCCTCTGGCACAGCAAACAGGCACTCATCCTCCATGCTAAGAGCTATTTCCAGCTCCCAGCTCTCTGTCAGTCACTCCACACCTTGTAGGCAGTGCCCCCCAAGCACAAATCAAGACCTGCCCTGCGGCCAGCGAGCTGAGGCATGGCTGTGAATGCTTTTCTCCTTGTAGCACCTGGCGTGAGTAACCACTGCCCCTGCTCCTGACTTGCTGACTGATCCACTGTGAGATGGTGCAGCAAGCAGATCGGCCAGCCAATCTGAGTTAAAAATAGGCTACTTAGAGCGGTGCTGTTGCCAAGAAAAAAACCCTTCCAAGTATTTATGTCCTCAGCTTTCCACTGCCTACGTGCTCTAACCTGAAATAGGCTCTGCTTAGTCTAGGAGTAAGATGGGCGGCTAACTGAACTCCTGTTAGAAAGTGCAGACAAAGGAAGGATCAGGGAAGAGCGGAGCAGCACCAGCAATGCCACAAAGGGACACCACCGTGTGTACGTCGCTTTGGTCTCAGCAGTGCCAGAATTCACATCGGCCACCTCTTTCCCTACTGGGCGCTATCAGAAAGCATTTCTTTCTTTACTCATTTATTCAAAGACCAACATTACCTTTGTCGTGCTAAATATCCTCTGCATGCTGCTTGCAAACACAGCACCCCACGCCTGCTGGCTCTGTACCGCTGCTGAGCGCGGTGCCCCCGCCAGGCTGCCTGGATGCTGGCGGCCGCCTCGTGCCTCCGCTTCAGGTGCTCCCTCCAGCAGCTCTGGATGAGGTGGGCCGCAAACTGCATCTGCAGAAACCTCCTCCTCTCCACGAAGCCTCGCCAGTGGGCTTGGAGCACAAGTGCAGCTTTGCTGAGCATGAGCGGGTCTGGTGATGGCTTGCCTTGCTTTTGGCTCTGGTAGCTGCGCCAGAATCTCTGCAAACATAGCGAGCAGAGCAAAAACAGCTTCTTGAAATGGGAATGGTTTAGGAACTGGATAGCACCTGCCTTTATGCCATTTTTCCATCTCTCCCACACCCAAACTACTGCTCTTCTGATCGCAAGTTCTTTCCTAGGAGACGGGAACTGATTTTACGCATCAGATGCTCCAGCTGCAGCCAGAGCTGTATCCGCAGGAGTCATGGAAGTACTTGTGACGAAGCCAGGCACTGCCACCTACCTGTATGATCACTGCTGCCTGCCTCATGTTCAGGAACTGCCTTCTGCAGAGCATACTGCGGAACCAGCGCTGCAGCAGCATGATCCTGCGCAGCACCTCCTGATGGAGCAGGTCCTGCAGAAGCTGCCGCTCGCGCTCCTTCACAAAAACCTGGGAAATAAAAGCACCAGGCATGAATCACAGAGCCTTTGCCTTCCTTCTAGGGAGACAGTGAGCTGCCTGCACACACGTGGGTTTTGAAGGCTACCTTCCTATAACCTGATCCCCGTGACCTGGTCAAAAGAAGACACCAACGTTCCTCTCTATTTTGTATTAACAACATTAAAAGCGTCCTTTAAACCACTGGCTTCTGATGAACAGAAGGAAAATACTTTCATTAGTTAAAAACATATACAAAGGTGCTAAGATAACTGCGCACAAATGCAGGCATATCTTTATCTTAAGCAGATAAACATTTACCATGGTTCTTCCAACTTGGTAATTGTCTGGATTGAGTTTTATTTTCCTGAAGAAATCATGGACATTGTGCTTAGATGGGCTGATTCCTTGTGGCAGAAGGACGTGGAAATGGTTCACAAAGTCCTGAGAAGGCAAAAAAACAAACACTAAGACTGGGTTAAGTGGGTATTGCTGTGTCATCTGCGTAAGTAACTGGGTTTTCCTCCGCTGGCCACACAAAAGGGACCTGTCCAGGTGCAGAAGGACAAATGGAATGTTATGGACTGCAAAGTAATGAGTTTCCTCCATCATTTGTGGTTTAAAACTGCACAGGAAGCACATCAAAGCAGTGGCCCAGGGATATTCAAACATCTCCCAGCGTGGGAGGAGGGATTCTGCACAATGTGCAAGCTCACTTTGAGCAAAAATGCTGCAGATCCCCAGAAATGGCCACTACAAAAGGGAGCAACCAGAATGTGCAAAGCATCACGGGCAAGAGACTGCTCCAAGGGTTGCTGCTGTGAGGACTCAGAGCAGAGGTATCAGGAATGATCCTCCCAAGTAATGCCAGGATTCATCCTCATGGCAAAAAGACCCTGAGCAGTCCTTTCTGAACAGCTGCTGCACAGGACATGACATCTGGCCAAAAGCAGCTGCCAGCAGGAAACAAACTGGCAACAGCAAATCATGAAAGAACTGACACGTGCACTAAAGCTGGCAAAAGTATGGAAAAGCAGAAAATACAACAAGTTGGACTGAAAGCATTCCAGTCAGCCTTATGATGGGATGCAGCCACTGCTGAAAGAATGGGGAAAATGCTGCTCCTGAGGAAACAAAAGTAATGGGCACCCAAAAAGCTGCTCAGTGCCCTATGGTGTTAGACACAGGAGAAGGATCTTTGTCGTTTGGGTGGGTCACACCACAGAGGAATCTCCAAAATATATTTATAATGCTTTTAACAGGGAACCCAAACCGTAACTCTCACACCTTGTTGACTCGGTCTGTTAAAGCTCCAACAGGGACCAGCCATCATCAGTCTGAACTTCCCTTTATCACTATGAAGGGATATAGATTTGTAGAAGTGATTTTGCACGTGTTACGAAAATACACTGTGTGTATTGTGAAAAAATAAAGCTTTTTTTTTTTTTTTTTTTCCAAAACCATAATGATGACTGCAGAGGGACTTGTAGTCTTTGGTCTGGTTCAGCTTAGCAAAACCGCCCACCAGTACTCCCTTCCCGATGTCATCATTACATGTCATCTATTCATTGTTTAGTAAAAACACAACTGCACTTGCAAGTTAGCAACATTCAGACAACTGCAATAACGATGAGGAAAGTGGTGAAAGACTGAAAATACTTGAGCTAACCTGGAAAGAGTATTTGCAGCTGTATCCCGACTGGCGGATGCGAACAGTCTCCAGCATGCCTGTGTACCGCAGCTGCCGGAGCACCAGGCTGTCGCTGAACCTCAGGGGCAGCTGGAAGGGAAAAGGAGGCCAACCATGAGCAACTATTTCCTTGAGCTCCAAGCACCTGAGGAGACTTCTAAGCACGTGGGTGGGTCAACGGGCTCAGCCCGTGTAGCACATCAGCAGGACATGCACACTGGCAACGATGACAAGGGGCAACGTGGGGCCCCAGAAACCATGCTCATGGCAGCAGGGTTGAATCCTGTTTGCTCCTACAGAGCCGTCAGATGGAGAGTTTCATACATCTAACTAGACAGAAAGCTACACAGAGGGGTTTTTGGATCCTCTGAGCTGACTAAGAAAGCCCCATCAACAGCACAGCCAATGAGCAGGGTGAGATGGAGCAATGATGCCCCACTTTGTATTCTTAACCATCTGGGTAAGACTGCGAAGGATTAATATATGAAAAAAATATTCCTATAACCTTCTTTTTAAACTGAAGATCTCTAGCCCAGCAGACAAACAAATCCTTACATCGTATTTCTTGAATTTGCCTTTATCACTGAATCAGTCTGATTAATGTGGCTTACTCTGGAAGAAGGTACAAATATCTTATAACCCCAACTTGGCTTTGGGTTTCTATTTAAAAAAAAATAAAAAAAAATTACATATTTACAAAGTATTTCCAAGATGATTTTAAGCAGAAAATCAGGAACTAAAACCCAACTCTAGTCCACTTCACTACTTCCCCACCTCGTGGCTGTGCTCTAGGAGGATCTGTTACCAAAACACTCTAAAGGTTTCCAGCAGGCTGACTGAGAGAGAGATAAAGAACGAGTTCTGCACGAGAGAACATGGGTTTTACAATCACACCATTAGCAGCATTGATCTCACAGGACAGGGTTTACCTTCTCGGCATTGGATCGAATGCACTTGACAAAATAAGGTTCTGCCTGGCCAAGAGTCTCCATCAGCTTGTTGAGTGATGCCTGCAAGGGAGAATACATCTCCAGTTGGGAAACAGCATGAAGAACAAGGAGAAAACATGCACTGAGGTCACAAAACAAAACTTTGAACAAATGGTGAGTAAACCAGGCAGATGGGAAACCTCCCTGCAACGAGCATCTCACACTGATACAACTTGGCTGCTTCCATCTTCACACCCAACTAAATGGCTACGGAGACAAGCAAGCCTGCTTGTTCAAGGCCTTTGCAGAAACCACAACAACACTCCCGCTGCTCCTTAAGACCCCTGCTTCAGCCTTCCCAAATCAACCAGCAGACCCCAAAGTCCCCCCTGCTGCACCCCAATGAGCCACGCACAGGCACGCAGCGGGAGCCAACGACCTGCTCCCTGTGCATCCAACTGCCAATGTGTCTGAAACACAAACATTTTCATCTGTCAGAAATCATTCCGCTTTCTAAGTCCGAGATCACCGTTACCAGCACAGAAGGGAATTCTCGGTGATGCAACAGGAAGACCTGACAGCTTTCTCCAATAACTGCTTTGCACAGCTTGCCTGTCTGTCTTGCTGAGGGAACTCCCATTAATTCAAATAATTGAATTTACAGATTTTTAAAGCCTGAACATTTCACAGGCTGTTGTGAATCACAGGATTGCTCAGACTGGAAAAGACCTAAAGACCATCAAGTCCAACTGCAATGGATGAAGGTCGTCCCAAAGATGGCCCATCTCTGGTCATAGCTGTCTGCTGAAAGGCACAATAGTGGTCACTGAGAATCAAGGCTCTGCCACATTTCTGACACAGAATTTTCACTGCTTTTCCATTTCCCTTCATTTCTGTGCTACTATTACATGTGTAGATTACAGAAGTGACCCGGTGTTGGAATCGCTGCCGCATCCAACCACTCTATGGGATGCCTGATGAGTGCCTCCAACCTGCAAACACTGCAGCAAAACACAAGCTCTGGGAAATAACACGCTGACTGCTTTAGAGCAGAGCCTAGTCACTGTCCCTGAATCACTGCGGCTGAACTGACGCCTGTGCTGCACTCTGCACTGTATCTATTTCTTTTATGTGCTCTCTAAATGCTTTGGATGTCTCTGATTGCAGAGCACATGACTGACATGGTATTAATAACGTGCTCCAGAGCCGATTACTCGTGGCAATGACCTGATTTTAATAGCGCCAGAACTCCGTTACTTAAAAGATATTCTGTTGCATATATACTGCATACAGCTATGGATTTATGGATATGCATGCTCATAAACCTGTGTGCACAAGTGCATAATGTTAGAATGATGTAATTCATCTGAAGATTGGCTCGCAGAACACCTCCCGATCCTTTTGAAGCCATCCTTAGGGGAAGCCTTTTATGTTAATCAATGTCTGCCTACACGCAGGACCTGGGGAAGAGGGGCTGACGAGGCACCCACATGTGGTGCAGCTGCACACGGAGCAGCCGTGGTGCTGGGGGGCTGTGATGGGGCAGAGCCCAGCTGGTGGGCACAGTCAATCACGCAGCACAGGAAGGCAAAGGGACAGGGGATTTTGAGCTCAGATCTCTGCTCTCCACAGCAGATGGTCCCCCTTCCACGTGCCTCCCGCTGCCATCTGGCCTGCCCTGAGCACTGCAAGGCCCCTGGATTAACTGCCTGCCCCGCTCTGCTGCCCACCCCCAGCTCATATGCCTCTTCCCCAGGGCCAGCCCTGCTGGTTGCGACCCAACATCCCAGCACGGAGAGCCAGCTGAGAGGGGAGCTGGTAATAAATCTGCCCTGAGTTTTGAAGCAAGAGCCATCGCCGCTCTTGCAGTATCCCCTAATCCGGGCAGCCATGACTCAGAGCTATTTTGCAGCAGAACTTCAAGCACGGCTAAAATCAATACGAGACGCAGCAGCTGCGAGCTCCCTGTGCAGGCATCGGCCACAAGGCAGCATTTATCTGAAAAACACAGCAATGCACAAACCCCGTGATGGGAAACATTTGTATTTCCTGTCGCTGATCCAGTTCCACGCTCTGCAATTTTATTAGCTTGCTCTTGATAAAAAGCCATCTTGCAGCCAGCACCAAGTGTTTTTCCCCGGAGAAAACACTTCACCCTTATGAGTGCTAAATGAAATCAGGGCTGGAGTGCCCAGCATTCTTCTAGAAGAGGAGCAAGCAGGAGCACTAGGAGCCAGCACACTGCAATATGCTTTCATTCATTTAAATAAAAGAGGATGAGCTGTATGCATTGTTCTGATGCTGCCAGGTCAGTGCTGCAGTGTCAGAAAGCACAGGAGCAGTGTGAAGGCTCTGCTTTGCTGCATGGGGGGGGGGATCTTCACAGCACCCCAAGCTCTGCTGCTGGGACTTATACAGGAACCTCAGCTCTGCACTCCTCCACATTACATCTAAAGGACAGATGGGTGTCAGGAAAACATCCTCAGTTCAGCCCCCCCCAGATGTATAAATTACCTATGAATTATACTCTGCAGACATTTATTTTAATCAGTGTACAATTAATCCAGACTGAGCTTTAAATATATACATACACATGCATTCTTCATTTTATATATACAGCGTTCTATGTGTGTGTACATACGTATATATATAAAATTACTTGATCACAGCCACATCCATGCACGAAGTCTCTCTAAAAATGACCAACATCTCAAAAATTAAAAGCAAAAACCAAGTCAAACTTCCCCAGAAAAGAATTTTTGTTAAGTGAAATGCTGCATCCTAATACTACCACATGGCAGTGCATGTGACTGGCACCGATTCCCAAGCCCTGATGCACACATCTGAGCATTACTTTAGCTGTGGCTACTCCCAGGGAAGCTTGGCTGGCACACAGCGCTGCCATCATAACAGATGCTGTACTGATCCTCCTCTGAGTTCCCCTGCATGCCTTGAGATAATGCAGCAATGTTTTGACCTTTCTGCACCTATTAAAATTCACATTCCACCTGACTTGAAAACAGACTGAATTGTAAATGTTGAACCTAAGCAAAAAAAACACTTTAAAATCCTATAGCAGAATTTGACTAGCTTTCTGGATTCAGCAGAGAAAACAAGATGATGTGATTGCCTTGAAAGCAAGGAGCCAGAAAACAGGCCATGCACACACACACATCTGCACACTACGTAAATGTTTGATGAGGTGCCTCACTGCAAAAAAATCACAGCACAAAAGAGACCAGCACCAACCCCCCCAGCACAAGGCTCTCCCTGATGCCTTGCTCACCGGTTTTACCCTGACATAACTGCCTTTCTTCCCACCCCTTTCTGCAGCAAGTGACAATCTCTGTCTCTCTGTCCTGCAGCTCACCCTCACGTCCCCCCTCTGCTGTCTTGGAGCATCATCTTGAGCTGAGCTCACATCCTGAACAAACAGTGGTGAAGCTGGAACATATTTACTTTCCATTCAGTACAGGCTTATCTCCAATCTGTACCAAGGCAAACAGAGTGCTGCGTTACCTGGAACTGGGCGCTGATGCTGGGTGGTTTCTTCTTCTTGTGGAGATGGAGAAGGGATTTTGTAATGTGGTCGTGAAGTGTCAGGTTGGTCAGGTGCTTGAGGGACTTCACATCCAGCATGTGCTGTGGAAGACAGATTTCATTCTCTATAAACGTAACTGGAACTTACTGCCACACTATAATCATTTACATGCCCTGCAGAGCTTCCTTACAGTAACCACCCTATTTCATTTCCATGGAAAACATCAGGGAATGGCTTGAAACATATGACCTGCTTGGCCTCCTAGTTCTTGCCAAAGGCTTCTTTGACCATGGGAAGTCTGTCTCTCTGACACACTAAAGTGGGGTTGCAGACAAACATAAATATCGCTGGAAAGTCGACCATTTGTCTATTATTTGCATGGCATTTTAACAACAAACTTGAATTGTGACTGCTGCAAATAATTCATCATGTGCATATAGAAAACGAGCCATCAGCCATAATTAGCAAGTCCAGGGGCTTCATTCCTGTGAACAGGAAACTGTAGATGGAAACCACGTGCTTGCCAGCAGGACCTCAGGATCACAGAATCACAGAATGGCCAGGGTTGGAAGGGACCTCAAGGACCATGAATCTCCAACCCCATTGCCACATGCAAGGCCACCAACCTCCACGTTTAATGCTAAACCAGGCTGCCTAGGGCCCCATTCAACCTGGCCTTGAACACCTCCAAGGACGGGAATCTCCTCTTTGAATAAGGATGGGGGGTATGGGAAAGTCCCAGGGAGGACTGGCACACTGACAGTGCAAAATCCAGTGTAGAATTTCTTTCAGTTGAGCCAGCACTGCCAAGGCCAAAAGAGGCATCAGTCCACAAAACCTACTGAAAACCTCCTTCCTTCTAACTGCTACGAAATGCTCACTTCGTCACACACAGCACATCCACTATTAATGAAGAGTTAATTTACTGCCATTGGAAGATACAGGGACTGCAGGACACACACAGAACGCAGCCGTGCTGTAGGTATGGCAGAAATGATCAATTGTTAAGATTGCTTTTAAGACCAAAAACTGTGCAGGCATCACGAAAATCGCTTTGCTTATGAGATGACAGCCATTCTGCATAACTACTCGCTCTTTTTAGAGATGCAGTTATCATATTTCCCTAGCACGTACACACTCCCCTCCCCAGAAGGAGGAAAGAAAGGGCCCAAGCAGGTCTGAAAAGGAAGATGCGAGTGCTCACACAGACCTCCCCCAGCACAAACCAGGGCTGAAATCCTTGGTTTTACAGACACTAATGAGCCCCAAACAGAGCAGAGATGACAGCAGCCCCAGAACGACCCCAGCCATCTTTCTTACACACACATCAGCATTTCAGCACTGCACCCACAGCCTTAACCTGGGACCAGCAAGGTCAAAACGCTGCTTCTCACCTTTGGGAGACTGGGTTTGGCTTTGCAGTTCTTATTTCGCCTGGGGAGACAACAAATGGCTCAGATTAACCCACTTGTGTAACTGCAGAATAGTTTGTGTGTTACACTACAACAGAACAGTTCTACCATTAAGAAACATCATCCTTTTTTCTTTACTGCAACACAGCACAGACAGTAAGGTCCAAAAACACTGGAGGTTATGAACCAAGCCCTGCAAAATTCCCTTTAGCAACTCCTTCCTACAACCTGACCTGAAATGAGGCTCCCTCTGCATGCTGCCGACTTGTACGGATTCAGCTGAGAGGGAGGTACTCAATCACAGTGCATTCTTACATCAGAAATGAAGGGCTAATTTGGGCAGCGCAGGGACCATCCTGCTTTCTCACACCACCTGGGTGATGCCCTCTGAAACTCCACATCAGGCTGCAATGTGATTCACCCGCATCATTTCCACATCTAATTTGTAATGGAAACTTTGATATCACGTTAAAAAATGTTACTGCATAACATCACTGTCATCTCTTTAGACTGGTTTGACCGGGAGACTCATTCCTTCTCTCACTTCCCCGTACCACTTTACTGTGTCTGTCATTACAAATGAATGATAAGGGATGAATAACTCAGGTATATAAAACATACCGGGGTCGTTTTGACCCAATTGTGTCCAAGCCCACTTGAAACTGATCTTTTTTTTGCTTGTTTTGGCTATTTACATTCCTCTTATTACCCATATTGCTCATTGTATGCCAGGAATGAAGCCAAAATCCCCTCCTTTTGTACTGACATGAGGATGCCGTGGGCCCTTTCCAGCAGCTTGCTGTTAGTTGCGTTCACAAATATCCCATCCTTGTCCAGGAAGGAGCTGGGGCTGGCGAGCCTGCTGTGCCGCATCCCCATCCGGCCATTCCAGCCAACAGCAAAGGCATCCCTGAAACCCAAACAGGGCAGTCAGACACATTTAAGGACAGATGGAATAGACACAAAAGATGGTTCTACGACAGAATAAAGCATTGAGACGATTTACTTAATAACCACTGCCATCTTCTAAGGTGGAAGATCAGAATCACTTCCCCAGTTTGTTCCCTTCTGCCACGGAGCACAGCTGTGCTGGTACCCAGGAATGCGGCTCCCCTGCAGCCCTGGCTTGCAGGAGGATGAAGAGAGGAACCAAAGTCCTCCCTTACAGGAAGGAAAAGCTTCCACAAAGCCTCACATCAAGGCAAGATCCCCTCCAGGGCTGGAGGAGCCTCCTCCCAGTGCCTGGGGTCATACAATACTTCTGTATGGTTCAGCCAGCCTTGCAGAAACTGTCATACAAAATAACATTGTGAGCTGGTCTAAGGAGGGATGTGGGGTCTGCAAAACCTCAGAGATATTTCAGAAAGATGAGAAAAGGGTAGGAAGAGACCCGGCTCATGGAGGGCACCAGTATGGCAGCATCAGTCTTCTGGCCATGAAGATGCCAAAGAACACAGTGGTTTATGCTTTGGAAGAAGTGAAAGATCAAGTGCCACAATGGAAAGAAAATGCTAAGCAAAAAGAGTTGTTAATGCAGGCAGTTCAAAGCTCATAGCCAAATCTTTGGAGTAAAACTGCATAAAGATTCAAGTCTCCTCACTGCCTTGCTGCAATGCTTTTAAAATTCATTCCTAGTTCCATTAAATCTGTATTTTGACGTGTACTGCTATTAAAAGAAAGGATGAATACAGCAAAGCAAACCCTGGATGAGTGCCTCCGGATCTCTTTTTTTAAGCAGCCCATTTGATCCAAGGAAGGCCACAGAGAAGCTTGAATTTCAGTGATGTCTGCAGGCCACCTTCACAGCTAAGGTCCCAAAGCCTCCTGCTTGCAGGGGAAATAAAACCCTGTCTGAACCACTTCCACTAGCCCTCAATGGCCACCCTCAGGACCCACAGCCCATCACTAATTCAGCTGACTGTAACTCAGAATTGAATAAGAAAGTGGTGATATGGGCTCTGAATGAGCCTAAAGAAGAGAAAACCCTATACATTCTCGTGCAGGTTTAAAAAGACCAACCATCTCTGTTTATTACAGACACTCGAGGATGGATATGTGCACACAGTGATGGACACAGCTGTTGTGGTACTCGGAAGTCAATCATCTCACCATGCAAAACCAACTGCTTCAAGACAGACTGATCAACACCTGCTTCCCTGCACACTGCGCCAACATCAAGGAACATAAAACAGTTTCTGCTGCATGAAAGCAGACAGCCCAAGCGGTTCTGGTTAGCAGTGGCATGGCTTTCATTACTCGGTGGCTGCTGAAGGCAGTTCCGAGGCGTGCTGGCTTCCCGACGCTCTGCTGAAGCCTGGTTTCCTCCAGCTGCCATCCCAGCATGTGGGAACCACACGATCACTTTCTTCTGAGATCAGAAGCTCGCTGGGCCCTCCCCATGCCTTCCTGCATGATGTCATGCCTGAAATTTGCTTTTTGAAGAGAGCCCCGGGCTATCCTGGGAGTTGTACAACACAGACTTATCAGCCACCACATGATGATGAGATGGCTTGAAAAGAGAATTCCTCCGTTTCATTTAGCTCTGTAAATCACTCACCAGCCTATCTGTTGGCTCGACACTTCTGAACTGAGGGACAATTCAACCACAGGGCTGTTACAGCAAACCTCTTTCCTATAGGTGTTGTCCTTATCTCTGCAGATCCCTCTTCTTTTTTTTTTTTTTTTTTGACAAGCACAACTTAAAAGCAAAACCTACATTTAGAAAGCATGATTAATGACTCTTCAGATCAAATTTATTCACAGCGAAAGGTATTAAAAATCACACGCCTACTCCAAAAGCGCCTTCTGGAATTTAAAGACATGAGAGCTCACACTGTGGTTTGGGCTTTCAGAAGGCAGGGGCACAGAGGACATGTGGGGACCAGTCCCCAGTGATGCCCAAGGTTGCACTGCTCAATGATGCCAAGATTAGAGATGCTACTGAGCCACCACACCAAGACAAACACAGGGAGAGCACTCTCAAAACCACATTTGTGCCAGTTACAGCAGAGGTGCAGCAGAAATAGAGGTCTGTCCTGAGTGTTTTTAGGATACAACTGCTGAGGATGAAGGAAGACACAGCAGACGCTACCCTTGATGCTGGCTGTTTATGGGAATTTGTGTGATGTCCTGACTTGTTTTAAGCCAAATAAATACAGCTGACCACAGGCTGAACCTCGACAGAAAGGAATAAACACATTCATCTTCTGTGTTCTGTGAGACAGTAGGAGTTTCCCTGCCTTTACAAGATGTACTATCAACGACTCCAGATAATTAAAATGTTTTGGGCTATGAAAATACTGGCAGCCCAACCTGCCCTACTGGCGTGCCCCAAAGTCAGAGCTATACAACCAGAAAAATGCCATCTCACTTCACTGATGTTCTCCAAGCACCACCACCCCATCTGAAGGCTTTCTTTCAATAAGCATCCTCCTTTGCACTGCTGAGAGATGGCAGCTGGAGAAACTGCACAACACCTCTTATCTACCCAGCAAGATCTTCGCAGGGACAAAGTTTCATGTTACATCACTTTTAGGGAAACCTGCGCAACCAGAGAAGTGAGGAAGAGTCACTTCTGGAGGCACCAACCTTGTCTGCCTCTTTCAGAAAGGAAGGGGCACAGATGACATCTATGGCTTTTTGTTCCCCTACGTATTGCTCCTTTTTTTTTTTTTAAATCTAATTTCAATCTTGCACATTTGACTTAAGGCCACTAAATCAGAGATTTAATAACGTACTTAGAGAATATTTTGCATCACACACACAAAAAACCCAACAGTGAGATGCAGGCATCACGGTGTTTGGTGAGCATCCCCTCGACTTGTTCTGGGCTTCTCGTGGAAATCAGAGCAGCCATGAAATTGCAGCTGGATATCTGCAGCTCCAAGCAATAACTTTGGGAGCTGAAGGTACACTGATCATGTATTTCCCAGTGTCCAAATATGTATGCTCAGAGGGAAGCAGGGAAGCACCATACCTCCCTAGAGATGCTATCTGAATAATCAGAATTTCTGGCATCTGCAGAAGGGCAGTACAAGAGTAGCTGGACAAAAGGTGAGTATCTGCACCCACAGTCCCCACTGAAATGAAGACACTTTGCTTCACCAGAAGCTTAATTCTGATGCAGATCTGGAAAAACTTTGGCCAAAGAGGCACAGATCTGCGCCAGAAAGCACAGAACCGACTCTCAATCAGCAAAATTGAATTAGGTGCTTGAATGCCCACAACCCTCAAGGAGGGATAAAAAATAGAACTGTATCTATAACCACGAGTTGAATCTCCTTCAAAGTTCACACGCTGTAACATTACTTTGGAACTAAGATCTCCTGTGCTCTAAGAGACATTCCAGTCACCAGATGTCCCCTGATTTTCCCCTGACAAGCAGCAAACATTTGCTCAGTCGCAATTTCAGACCTTCCCTGGTCCTGAACAGCCAGCAGCACCCGCAGCCATCAATCACACTGCTTGCACACAAACACATCATCTCTACTTTTGCCTCAGAAAAATGTCTGTTTTTTTTTTCCCCATGATATTGGCACATTCATTCTCCTTTTTTTTTTTTTTTTTGCATGCTTCTGACCACTTTGCACATTGCACCACCTACAACCACTGCCTTGGGGCTGAGTAAAGCTGCTTTCTGTGCCTACTCTAAGTTAAGATATTTAGATATCATCACCGGCAGCGAAAGAACTAAGAGAAGACAAAATTAAGAAGCACACTGGGAAAACCATTCACGCAGTCATTAACAGCAGCAGATAGCACTCTCCCATCCAACACTTCCTTGCCATGACAATGTGGAAGCAGGACACTTACCGCTGGCTCCTGTCGTTGATGGTATTGACTCCCTGGAGATCCGAGAGCGGCGTCCGTGGGCTTTTCCGAGTAATACCTACAGCAGCACATGGAGAGGGGAGTTTCTACCTGGCTTCTCACCAGCAGGCAATTAGCAGAGCCATAGCTTAGTGTTGACTACGGTGAGGAGGAGGATGTACATGTCACGGCACATGCTGCCCATACAAACAAGGGTGCCAAGGATGCCAACGTACCCATCGTCGTCGACGTCGTGCCTCTCTGCCCTCGAGTCATAGCCCTGTGAGTAACACTGTTTGCTCAGCGTGTTGCTCTCCCTCCCACGCTCTCACGCTGTGTTAGGGACACGGTGTCCCAGCTTGTAAGCAAAAGCTACAAGGGAAGAACTGCTGTGACGCTGGGGATTGCTTCCTGCATGTCCAAAATATTCCTAACCAGAAGGTATGCGCTGCACCTCATGGGGCATGCACAGCACCTGGGTTTGAACAAGGCGCTTGGAGACAGGGGAACTTATGCCTTCCATGCTTCCTCCCTTCTTGCAGACTAAGGGATGTGGATGTGCACTGCACAGGGAGCTGTTATTGAAGCTGCATCCTTCGAGATGTGCAGATCTAGAGGACCATGAATAATAGATAGCCAAGGAAGTCATCACACATGGTTACAGAAGCAAATGTATCATCGGTTACCTTCCCCAAAGTGGAAATGTTTTGTAACCAAGCATTTAAGAAGACAGAAGGCAATTTTTGTAGGAAACAAAATAGCTTTCAAGCCTCTAAAATACAGCTACTTAGACCCAGCAAGCCTCAATTTGACAAGAAAACAGTCATGCAATTTTAAAATGTGTTGACATGTCTGCTGTGAGACAGGAAACATCGCAGTACTGACTTAAACATGGGAACTGTATGCCCCCTCACTCTGACATTTCTGTAGCAGAATAAAACTGGAAAAAAAAATGAAAAGGAAGAAGCCTAAGAGATAGCTTGTAACTGAATAGGAAGAAGCAATAGCAGATTCCCTGCACACGTTTGTCATTTTTGCTCAAGACAAAACAATTCCTGCTCAAGAGATTTTGCAATCTCTACTTCTGATGATGTTCCAGTAGAGAGAAAGATAATTCACTTTAGTGTTTAGCTATGCCTAGAGTTTAAAACTCTCTTTAAAATCTCCGTTGCTGCCATCAAAGTCATTTTTGGGGTTGCATTTCTCATCAGTGAAACATTCTCTTACCTCTTTCTTTATTTTTTATTATTTTTTTTACCCGTGCTTGGATGCTTGCATGTACACATGCAAAAGACTTCTCTAACTTACAGCACTCTAGAGTGTTTAATGACCAGTTCCAGTCATAGAATCATAGAATGGCCTGGGTTGAAAAGGACCAAATGATCATCTGGTGCCAACCCCCTGCTGTGTGCAGGTCACCAACCAGCAGCCCAGGCTGCCCAGAGCCACATCCAGCCTGGCCTTGAATGCCTGCAGGGATGGGGCATCCACAGCCTCCTTGGGCAGCCTGTTCCAGTGCCTCATCACCCTCTGGGGGAAAAACTTCCTCCTCATATCCAACCTAAACCTCCTCTGTCTCAGTTTAAAACCCCTTGGCCTATCACCATCCACCCATGTAAACAGGCGATGATGAACTTTCATTGCTATCAATGGACTTTCATGGGTATTACTCAGGTTTTCCTTCTATCCTTGCCTCCCAAAGCCCCATCCAATGGAACAGGTCAGTGAAACTGTGAAGACAAGGTTGTTCAAAATCACTGCAACCTCACCCTGCTTCGATCAGGAAAAGGAAACGTCTATTTCAGGCTCCCAAATAACAGCTGCATTACAACTGCACTGCAACTCAGCCACTTTCACATCCCGAGTGACTTTTTGATGAACGTAAGTTACAGTCCACAAGGACAGAAGCTGAGTTAAGGAGAATTGCTTCAGGAATACCAAGAAGACTGCATCGTGCCATCACCTGGCTCTTAAAAGGAGACATTCATACATGCCAAAGCCAAATAAAAGGTGCCATAGTGATGTAGCCCCTTTTCTAGGGAACAGAGAGGGCTTTTTATGAACAAATGGCAAAAAGTTCCAGATTTAACCACTTTGTGTACAGCCTAGAGAATTTTGTATAAGAAACATGGATTAAGAAACTGCATGCACTATAATACACTGCATGCCAAAACACAGCGGTGCAAGAAGCAGCCATTTGTTCCCTGCACCCAGCTCAGCTGCAGGCTGATGAATTTTATATTTCGGAAATGATTTTATTCCCATCTCCCAAATCTATTTCCTCTTCTTCAGCTGTGGTTTCACAAAGAATGATTATGCTTACCACATGTTTTCACAGCAAAGAACTTCAGACAGTGCCCGCTTTGCCCATGAACATCAGCCAGCACAGACGTGGGGTTGAGCTGAGATGTTCACCTCCACACTTTGGAACACCACAGAGGAACACCAACCCCAGGCCGATCACCTGCCCACAGATGTGCTCAATTCAACATCAAAATGTTGTATGTGCTTCAATTCTAGCTTAAGCTGTCTCATGAAACCTGGAGAACAGCTTACGGAAGCATGCCCCATGGGAAGAGACCAGGCCATAATAAGCCAGGCTTCAAAGCATTGAGCTCAGCAGCCTTATACATGGAACCTCCCTGCCTGACACTAAATTAAGGCTGTGTTTCAAAGCAGCTCTACGAATTCTGCCCTCATTCCTAAGCAAACTGCAAATTAAAACCCCCCAAACTTCCCACATTGCTGAGTCAACCTACACATCTTTACCTGCAACCTGAATTGTCTTCACTAAGGTCACTTAACACTTCAGTGTTCATGTCACTGCATTGTGTTTCCTTGCAGTAATAAAAGTAACAGTGGGAAGCTGCAGCAAAAATAATGTAGGTAGACAGAAGTCTAAAATAAGAATTAAAGCACTTCCTCTGCTCCCCCAGTGCTACGCTGCAGGAAGCAGAGAAATCTGATCTGAGGATCCTAGCAGGAAATGAGTATTTGTGGAGTTACCATCCAAGTGCTGTACTTACCATGCCCACTTCTGCAGAAACAAATCCCAGCATTTTGCACTTCTGCCTAAGTTGCTTGAGGGCAACGTTAGCAGCTGGGGCAGCAAATGTGCCCTTGGCTGCATAGAGTCATGCTCCATTTCTGTAAGCTTTGTTATGCAAAATGAAGGAGGAGAACAATGGCGTGGAATGACACATCTCAAGCTGCGAGCATGAAATGTATATGTGTATGCAGACCCTTCTGAAGGTTCACCTGCAGGCTCTGCATCACTCCCTGAAAGCAGTGAGGCCATTCCTAAGGCTCTGACCGACCGCTGCAGGGCGTGCAGCAGGCAGTGATCCCTTGGGTGACGCTGCATACAGCACTGCTGGCAGCCTTGCACGCTCCCTGCAGCCTCCCTTCTCCTCCCACCACACAGCACAGCCCTGGGAATTAGTAGCATGGGCAGGATATCCGTGTTGTCATGCAGAACTAGTTTATCACGTGACAAAGGAGTGAGGGGGAAGAAATGGAGACCAAGTGCATCTTTGCCTGCTTGCTCTGTTAAAATATTGCCAAATGCTTTGTGAGTATAGCCCATGGAGACCATGCAAGTCTTAGGGGAAGACTCAGCAGAACCACCCAACGTCTCAAGAGACGCGGATCTGCCTTTGTTTTCGCTCTCCTATTGATTTCAGATGGGATCCAAACACCTTTTGGCAGCCAGCAGGATGGCTCAGAGGGCTGCTGGGTGATTCCACCCTTCCTACGCCGAATGCACCTGATCTCCATTTCCCCCGTGTGAGTGCGGCATCAGAGAGAAGGGCGGGATTGGAGCCTTACTGTACTTCTCCTCCTTGCATCTCTGCAGGATCTCTAAGCTCCTCTGGTGAACTGGGTGATGGAGAAAGCTAAAACTATCCACACTTTTCAAAACCGCACATGGCACTGCATCATCATGCCCTTGGGAAGTAAAATAAAAACAAAACAAAAAAAATGGAGAGAAGAGAAAGATTACATAAGCAGAAACCAGGAAAGAGTGAAGAACAAGGCTGCCAGCTGCCTGAAGGATGTCAGAGCTCTGCTGCTCAGCTCAGAGCTTGCCTACATCGTAGCAGTTCTGCCCACAAGCAGCAGGGACACAGCGGGACCTCAGCCACCCCACAAGCAGGCAGTGGACATGGCAGCAGGATGGTGGGGCTGGCTGGTATCCCAGCTGCACTGCCATATTGGCCAGGGCACAGAAATGCCATAATTGCCCCAAGATTATTTGGACATACAGTAAATGATTACACAAATCTTGTGCTATCGTTCACTCAAAACTCCTTCCGTGCCTCTGCCAGCTGTAGGCTGCAGTTTCCCGGAGAGGCACCTGGAGGCCTGGCCACCTCAAACTCCCAGCTCATCCCAGTGCTGCGCCTTGCTCAGGCAGCGACCACGTAACAGAAGCAGAAGTCACTCGTATCGACAAGGATTTAGTCTTCCTCGAGGGCAGAGGACTGAGATTGGACTGGGATGGGATCGTTCGTAAGCAAGGATCAGAACTGGGAATGGGTCGAGGTGGAAGAAGCCACCCCTGGGAGGACGTCGTGGTCCAGCTCCAACCACGGGGAGGAGGAGAGGTGACACAGGTGGCACTCTGCAAGCAGGCAGCACCCCTCTGTGGCTGAACGGATCGAGGCAATGGGAAGCCTGAGATGTCACACTCCTGTGTGGTGGGGTCACTGAGGGGTTACCTTGTGTCAGCACATACAGAAGCATTTGTACCAACACGTCACATCGTCAGAAGGGACTGAACTTTATAGAGGAACGCTGTCAAGGGTTATCACTCCCCATCAGCACCACTTCACGCTGCTCAGTGGCACCTCCGGGATCATTGCTGGCAGCTACTCTTATTTGGCCAATAATTATTTCTTTGCAGTTTTTATTAATTTAACTTGGTGCCTGGCTTTGGGAAGAACTCAGCAGAACCCAGCAGGGTTCAGCTCTGCCCATGTTTGTGAGATAGGGGTACGTGCCATTTAATCTGGGAGCAGCCCTTGCTGGCTGAATGGGAACACAGAGCCACACCAAGCCTATCTCAGAGCAAGGACTTTGCTTCACATCCAGCAAAAAGCAGATGGGAAAGCTCAGAGTCCCAACAGCCTGATTTGTAAGACCAGCACCAACCCTTCTAAGTCTTCCCTAGCAAAATACTCTGGTTTTCTTGCATAATACATTCACACCACTGGTACAGCAGACTGCAAAAAGCGTCAATCAGCCAAATTTTTTTCTTAAAAAGCTTGATAATGTTCCTTTCCTCAAAGTTCATTAAAACCAAATCTAGTTCTAACGTGTAGTTCTTCCAAACTATCTTAATTCTCCCTGATACATTCAGTAATAGCAACAATTAAACCAAATTACTGAAAGAGTCCACCCTTCAGCTAATTAGTGCCCCATTTGAGGAGGGTGAGCAGCACCATGGGAGCATCTCTTGGGCACAAGTTTGCAGCTGTGCTGCTTTGCTGCCGTGGGCCTCCAAGTTAAAGGGAACAACAGTCGCTAAAAGCTGTGCTATGAGAACACCAGGAGAAAAAGGAAGACCCCCAAAACACTGCAGGAGGAAAGGGTGACACCACTGCAGCACTTCTAAAGCAGAGCGTGGAGCTCACAGCACTGCATGGCACTGCTGGCACAGAGGAGATAACTGCAAGGCTGGCAGACAAAGAAAGCAGAGCACGTTTTGCAAAGCTGCTTATATGCACAGGCTGCAGGTTTTCTCATGAAATTCCCGCTGGACGTTGCAAGCTGGACTCAGCCAGGCCTGCAGCCAGGTAGAAGCAGTTCAGATCAATTTGGGGTGAAGACAAAAGAATAAAAAGAGGCTTGAAAAAAGCATCATGCCTCAGGCGTGTCACTGCTCACTGGTTACAGCCACTGCCAGGGTGCAGCAGCAGCAGAGAGCTGGGCAGCAGGCCTTCTTAAAAATCACGTTAAATTACGACACGTGCAGCAGGCGTGTGAATGCACACGGCTCTTCTTTGTGTGAGGCTTTTTCTCTGCTAACCCACTGTAATGTCATCAAAAGCTCCTCATCCACATGCACTGAGGCATTCAAATGATGCTAATTAAAGCCAGCAAAGTTTGGTAAAAAAGCAAAATAAACCTAAAACATATGCTGCCTTCAGTTGTCTGCGCTTTCCAGAACAATTACCAGGTAATTTTAGTGCCAAGTGGCTCTTCAATAATTCACAAATGCCTTCTGCCATAGATGCACTGTGCAAAGCTGTGGCTTTTATTTTGGGCAGCAGGAGGGTCAATATTGGATGTTCTTGAGACCATCTGAGCCTCCTGCTTTGCTGCACCTCCTCCATAACCCTTTGCTTTGGGATATTTTGCAAGACATGGGATTTTGCACCGTGTCTTCTGCTGGGTTCTGTGCAATGTCACTGCACAGCTCTCACTTGGAGGGGAAGCCAGGAATGCTCTCCAGCAGAAAAGGTTTACCTCATTACAGGAATTAACTTTAGGTAAACTGCTCCCTTAGTTCTGCCTTCATAATGGTCAATTGTCAAGACTCTCCCAGTTCAGTAATTATTCAGTAACACTATGAAAATGCAGGTAGGCAGAAATTCAGCATATAAACTCACTGGGGAATGTTGGGAGGTTTAGGACAATCTTTAGCTATCCTGTATTTTGAGGGTTCCTGGTTTTTGTTTTTTTCTCTTTCCTTAGGGGGGGAAAAAAAAAAAAAAAAGTTTTGAAGAAAAAAGTGGGCACTTTTTTACATAGTAGTACATTGTATTGTATTGTATACTGAGTGCCAGAAAAAGTCTGTCTCAGCCTATGCTGAATACTGGTTGGCTTTGCCACAGAAAGTGGTACAAGAACTGAGTCTTCCAAAACTGCCTGAAAACCTCCTGACTGTTTTATGTCTATGCATAGATATAAGAAAGGCACAGCACAAACTGAAGGCCGGGAAGGCAGAGATGAGCACAGCAGTCACGACTGCTCCCAAGAGGCAGAGGAAGCAAAGCAGAGCTTGAAACCAGCAGGGCAGGAGCTCTTACTTTCAGAGCCTTAACTTCTTTGTCCTTCCCTTGAACAGCTTGCTGTAGCTCAGCTTTGTGGGATTTATGAAAGGTGAAGAGGCAACGCTAGGAAAACGCAAATTGAGATTTTCCAAGGTCAGGTATTTGGGGTGACGTTTCTCCCAGTGCCAAAGAGTCACGTTTCAGGAAAGCTCCTTCATGCAGGGAGGCTGCACACGTGGAACATCCCCCCATCCTCCACTTGGCACTGCAAAGCACCGAGGTCTAAGCGCTGCCTTGATGTGCCAGGCAGACACAGGTTCCTCAGCGATGCCCTTTCTCTCAGCCCCTGTGGAGCAGCTCAGGGCCTCAACAGCTGAAAGCTGGTTTTGTCTCCTGCATTTCCTGGGATCTGACCAAAGGCTGGTATTATTCTCCCCCAACAAGACAATTATTCTTTCTGCTTGCATGGCTTCCCTATCGATGTGCCTCGTCCCCTGGCTCCCCTGATGCACACCTCACCACGTTTCCAACTGAAAACAAATGGGGCAGCTCCGTGCTTAATTTAACTCAGCTGACGTTTTCCCTGCTGATGCTCTGATTTCATCATGAATTTCAAGCCCTCTTGTGCCCGGAAATTAATAGTAATAGTTTGTACCCGTCTTCCCAAAATTGCTTTAATGCAGAGAAACGTTCTAAAAGCACAGCCAAGTATTGCCTGCCACAGCATGATGATGCACCATTACTCTCATTTAATTTAATGCCCCTGTGTTCCACATGAGGACAGCTCAGTGGTTCTGCATGACTGTGAAGCAATGAATTTTGCTAGACCAGGGGCACGCTCTCTTTCAGCTTGAAGGGTGAACAGCTTGAAAAACTCTAAGGAGGAATTAATCCCCATTTTTTTTGCAGATGTAACCCTAACTGCTAAAGAAACCCTAGCTAAAAAGAATTTACTGCCTGATTTTTGTATTTCTGTTTGAATCATTCAGGACTTCCTACGCAGGCACGCAGGAAGAAGTGAAGCAAGGTAAAATGAAGGTCTTAGAGCATTAACATCCTACTGCAAACATACCCACCAGCATAACTTTGGGGTATCAGCTGTCTATATATTTCTGTTACTCAGCTTTTTAACAGACCATTAGCTCCTAATGAACCAGGCTGGCTATTTAAAATACCGTAGTAACAAAACAAACTCATGCTGCCTGTGAAAAGCAAAAAGCAGAGTTAGGAAACCGGCCCACTTACCAGTTTTCTTCTCAACGTATCGTTTTCCAGCCTCCCTAAAAGCAACCATTGCCCTGAAAAACGCCCGGAGCACGGCCCAGCGGAACACTGCCACCGGGTCGATGCCGATCATCCCACAGATGAAGGCATTTTTGCTGCTTCGCAGGAGAGCCACAATGTCTGGGCGCATGTGGTCTGTGTTCTTCTCACGGAAATCCTGGGGAGAAAGGAGCAAAATAAGGAATCTCTGCGAGATGTACTGCAGAGCAACTCAAGTCATGCTTCTGCCTTATTTCTCCTCTCGTATTAAACACCTCTTTACCTCCAGAAAACAAATGCACTGCTCTCTGAAGCATGAAAGAGAAGGCATTTAAGTTTCTCATGTGTAATCATTGCATTACAGATCTGCAGACCTGTAAGCACCAGTATAGTCTGATGCATAAGCTCATCTTCACAAAAATCCTTCTGCTAATAACTTACGTGTGCAAGTGGGGTAAATGTAGAAATCTCTCACATGGGATTTCAGAGGACCTGCACCAGTGAAATGCTGAGACCTGTGCTCATGTAGCCTGTACACTCTAATGATGGATCAATAAAAGACAGTCGGTTTTCTCAATGAACCAACCCCAGAAACATCAAATTAATGTTTGGGGTGCAGCAGGAGCCTCAGTGCACGTCTTCAATTCTTCCCCAAATACCAAGACTAGCAACAGGGCAGAGAACAGGAAGATCATCCCCACTGCCACCTTCTCCTCGCATGCTGTAGCTGAGTTTTTCACCAAGCACTTCCCTCTCCAAGCTCGCTTCTTTTCTCCAGCCAAGCCCTCTTCAGAACATCTCTGCAAAGCCTAACAAGATGCTTTAAGCGAAAGCAACTGCTGGGGAGCAGCTGGGTGACAGACCTTCACTCCATACTTGACTTTGCCTGCGTAGTGTTTGATGATGAAAGCTGGCTCCATCACTGCTGGAAATTCAATGTAGGAGTTCCCTTCGTGTTGACGCTTGAACTTGTCCAGCAGGGTCTGGTTGGTGGCTTGAGGAAAACTGGTTGGAAAGAACAGAAATGGAGTATAGAAACTTCACCTCTTGCTTGACCAAAAACAGTAAAATAGAAGTATTCTGAGCTTCCACTTCAATGACTGCATATACCAAGTGCACTTTTGTATGCTGTCAACAAACAAAAACAAGATACACGTGCTGCCTGACAAACTCTTTGCTGATTCAATAGTGATTTGAAACCAGTTATAGAAGGCATATATTCATTAAGGACACTGCACTGTATGCCCAGTGCGTGTCAATCATTCAAAATAGGGGCATTTATGTGAAACTCAGAGTTTTTGGGACTGGTTTTGAGGCTTTGAACACTCAGTCTTACATCTATGGCAGTATTTGTGCACCTAGGAAATCCTGAGCTAGCTCACCTACAAATGTTAACTTAAATTACAGCAGTTCCCCAACTGATCCTGGCCTAGGAAAGAGGAAGGAAAGAAGTCAGAGTACATTAGCCCTGTCTGTTGGTAGCAACAAGCCAGTTCTTCACCCTCAAACCTCAAGGAAACCCACAGCATGGGGGGACATCTCACAGCAAATACCTGAGCATGCAAATCTCAGCTGCATCTGAGGCCATTAAACCCGACAGAAGGCAGCCCTTGTGTGCAAGTGTCCCTGGTTTTCCTGGGATTAATTTTAGGACTAAATTGACTAAGCCACCTTATGGCTGGATAACAGCAACTGCACTGCCTGTTTAATTTCAAGCATCTTCATGTTATTAGCCTGAGACACAGACAGAAGCAAAGCAAATGGAACTACTGCCCTTCCCTCTAACAGAGGAAATTACTGAAATAGAACCATAGATATTGTTTGGTCAGGGCTTTTTGCTTAGCTTGCTGATTCTCCAAGTGCTTTTGTTACCACCTTGGAAACAAAACCAGTTCAGCCTCGAGAGCTATGAGCATCTTTCTAGGAAAAATCACTCAGAAAAATTACAGGAAGAGCTAAGATTTGGGGACGAACACTTCCTAAGCACAGATCAAACACCATTAGCTGAAATAGCACTTCCAGATGTTCCCCATTTACTTACAGAGGCAAAGCACTTATCTTTTCCTGCTCGCAGCCCCAGCTCAGAGGGCAGGCTCAGCACCCCTCACGGCTCTCACTTACTTGCTCTCCTCATCCAGCAGATGGAGCAGGCCGGTTGGCTTCTTGCTGATGAGGTTTATGCAGCCAGAGTTGTCAATGTAGTCGATGTTGTGCCAGCTAATCCCTTCTGCTCTGTATTCCTCCTACAAGAAAAAGCACAATTAGAGGTTACAACCATACTGGCTGTAAGCAAAAGGAAATCAAAGGGCCAAAGGGTTCCAAAGAAACTGATGCATCATTTATCAAACCAAGCAGCTCTTCCACCACAGTGACAACAAACGTTTCTGATGCAGAAGAAAAGAAGACAGGGACATCTGTATGACTTGTGTTACGTAGAACCATGTGGCAACTGACAACTTCAGGCATAGCAACCTTGAAAACTGCTTCATGGACAGCAGTGGTAGCACTTTGGGAACGAATCATCAAATGCACCCCACATTTTATTAATGTGCAGTAAAAAAAAACAATGCTAATTTTGCCTGCTTTCTCCTAGGCAGTAAGTTAGCTATGCTGCAGACTGGGCCTTCAAGAAACACACACAGTTTAAGCACACATAAAGCTATTAAAAGAAAACAGTGGTGCAACACACTCATTTAATTACACAGAAAAAGCAGTAAAACTCCCCGTTCCTCGCTGGACCTCCCACTTCTGTGCCCAACAGCATCTACGGTCGTGCTGTAAGTGCTGGCAGTCCCCAGGGGCACACATCACCAGAGTAGGTGTCAGCAGAGTAGGAATGGGGATCTGTCCCCACATTCATCCTGCTGTACCCAAAGCAAGCCGTTTGTTTTCCACCAGACAGCTGCGACCCTCGCTCTTCTGGAAAGGGCCATCTCCTCTGAGGTGCATCTGCAACTGCGTTATCTAGAAAAGTCTTCTGGAGAAATTATTTTAGTGCATCTGGAAGAAAGTAGAGCTGTTCTGCTCATAAAAATCCTAATCTTTATCATATGCTTTTACGTAACAACTTGTGACTCACTCTCAGAAGAGCGATATTGGAAGTGTTACTCCAGATGCTGGAAGAAGCAGCACCATTCCAAGCTGTGATTTTACTTTTCTATTGTAAAACACTTTGAGAGTTGGAGAAAAAAAAATTAAGACAGACCTCCTCAGCTGCAGCAATGATACACACATAGGCCAACCCAATTCGGTTTTACTGTTCTTTCTGCTTTTACTGCTGAGTGCAAACCTTTAAAAAATAAGAACGCTCTTCTAGCTATCCAATATATTAGCATGAACCCTTCATGTATTATTTCAAAGAACTAGAGACCTTTAGGACAACCCATGATGAAATTTTTGTTAAAAAAATACAAGATATATCACCACGATCAATGGTTTTCAATATTATATGTCATATAATGATGCTCTGGAGCGAGACTCGACTTTCTATTATTACTTACCTAAACTTGAAAGAGTGAGCTTTTGTAGTTTTCTTTAAGCAGAAAGTGCTCCACAGCACTAATTTCAGACACACATACAACACCTCGCCCACCCAAATCCTTTCTTTTCACAAACGTTGCACCAACACATGCAGGTGGAGGTGGATTTCCCATTACCATTAATAAAAACTTCTCCAAAACGTCTCAGGAACCAAAATTCTCAAAGTATTCACCCCAAGCTGGATGCCAAATTCAACACCTGGGGCTTCACACAGCATCACTCCAAGAGCACCCGCTGTGTGTGTAGGTGTGTGAGTGTGCAACAACTCTGAAAGTGGCAGAGCTGGAAAAGGAAACTGCTATTTTGTTTGGAAAGCAAAAACCCAGGAGATGATGCGCTCCCACAAATCGTTCCCAATTTTGAGCAACCAGTTTGACAGTGAAGATAGTCTTCTGGAAGGCTGTCAGCCCACTAAGCCCTTCTATCCATTCTGTGTTGACACAGCAACCAGAACAGCTTCCCTTAGCACTCATGGTGAAGTGTGGAGCACAAAGCCCTCAGTGCTCAGAACAGCACGCATCCCGCTGGAACAAATTCCTGATAATAAGGAACAGCTCTGCATTATTCATTTTCTATTTGCTTTTGCATCTTGGATCTCTGCAGCACAACCAGGATGCTGAAAAAACAGACGTACTTGACAAAGATTTGCTGCATTTTTAGAGCAAACCAGGAAGAAAAGTTTCTAGATGGAAACCCTGCCAACTGTAAAAGAATGCCTATTTCTTGAGCAAGCATGAGCTCTTCCTGAGCGATTCAGTGGAGAGCCGGCGATGCATGCGCTGGTAATAGGAGGCAGCATCATCCATCAGCAGCCTGCTCCTGACAGCTGCTTAATGGCATGCAGGGGCCATTAGTCCTGCTTGGGACCGGTCCTTACCGCAGCACTGAGCACTAAGATAGCAATAAACCTTGCTGGGATCAACCGAGCACAAACAAGCCCTCAGCGTGCTCCTCAGCGCCCAAAAGCCCTTTAGTTTCTTGAGCCTGAAGACCTAAGCCATACAACCCTGATTTTGGTATTGAGCACAAAGCCAGGCCGCTGAATATTGCAGACAGACACCCAGCTGAGCAACTGTGGGTTTTCACCAGTTACTGCTGCAGCTGCTGGCTTTAATTACACAACCCAACAGCAAAAACACCCCTATTAGCCATTATTATTCTTTCTCTTGCTCTGGAGCTCTACATGCTTTTTACCCCCCAGAAATCACCTAGAGCTTTAAGCCTCCATACACCGACCCTGGGAACATACCACCTCTCTGCTCCACATATTCCAGTCCAGTCACAGAATCAGAATGGCCTGGGCTGCAAAGGACCACACTGATCATCGTTTCAACCCCCCTGCTGTGTGCAGGGCTGCCAACCACCAGTCCAGGCTGCCAGTTCTCCTGAAAGCCACTGAAGCTGACACTCGTTGTCCTGCATGGGAGGATCAGCAGCTGCACACTTGATGTCGCTGTCAAAGCCTTCCTAAAAAGTTCTGCTAATCCAAATTTGGTACAAAGAAACTAGTAATGCTAGCTGGTTTTCCTAAACAGACCTCAGAAAATAATTTAGTTTCAATTGGTTTACCAGTTTATTGGCACTTCCAAGTTGCTTACTGCTATTACTAGATGGGGAAAACTAGTTAATGATTAACACACTAGGACTCATTTATTCAGGTTCCTCTTCAGCTCACAGCACGTGTGCGATCCGAGGCCAAACACCACGTCCCTCCTGGCCTGTTTCCTCAGTCCCAGGATTTTGGCTAAAAAAGGAGTTCTCCTTGGCTAGTTTTTTCCCCATCCCTCTCAAGCTGTGGATTTATTCCCCCCATCCGTCCATCCGTCGCTCCCTCTCTTCCATCCCCAATTCAACTTCTGGCTGCGATGGCCAAATATGAATTGGGATTACACTCCTCAAGTAATAACCTTTTCCATAACAGCTCGGATGCAAGCTCTCATTTCGGGACAGACACGTACACAGCAAACACCAGAGCACTTGTTCCAAAGCACAAATGGAAAGAAGTTTCCCTTAGTCCATTTTTTCCCAGCATGTTTCCAGTTCTTGGTTTGGTTGTCTTTAGAAAGAGTCACAGTCCGAAAGGACTAACTGTGACTTTGTGATCTACCAGATCTTTGCTGGCTTGCAGAACACCATGCAACCCCTGCAAATAAAAGGAGCAGCTTCAGGGGAAGATCCCTGCTGTCTGCAATGCATACACCAAACCTTTCCTGATGGTGGGATCAGAGTCCTGCCTGCCAGTGGCTGGGGAGAGGTTAACTTCAGAGCGGAAATTCCCCAATTTTTGTGCTATTAGAAGCAAGTGGACAACACATGGGGTGTGCTCAGACCCCTGGGGATCACAACATCTGCAACTCTCCAACCTAATCCAGCAAGTGGGAGTGACAGATCATCCATCACAGTACTTGGTCCTGGAAGATACGCCACTAAAAGGTGAATCTTGGCATTTCCAGAAGTGTTTGCAGCCTGACAAACCACACGCACTGCAAAGGGTTTGTTGTCTTTCGGATCCTGGATGAAAGAACAGGTTTCAGCTCTTTTGCCAGCGCTGACCGTATCGGTTCTGCAGGTAAAATGCCCTCGCAACACCAACTCTGTGGGACTCGCACTTACAACACGGATCCCTGACTGTGTGTTGGTGTTACCAGGAATCAAACCACAAATTTCCAGTATTTGCAGGACGTGGTGGTGCAGCGAAGCCCACAGATTCCTATTTTTTGTCACCCTCTCTTAAATGCACAGCCTCACTCTCTGCAGCCCCAGCTCACTGAGACCCGCTCTGCTGGAAGGAACAATGCAAGTTTGCTGGAGAGGAGCACAGGGCTTTGGCTCCCAGACATAAAACTCGGCGAAAAGAACTGAGAAATGAGCCAAAAGCACACAGAGTCAGGTTTTTCAGAGTCTAGCAGCTCAATATTTAACTCTATCAGGTGAGAAATTACCGACTGCTCTCCTCTAGAGCATCCATAGGTAGACAAATACCTTCCAACCTTGCATCTCAGCTGTCGTGATCATACTGGCACAGTGATGTGGCATCCATAGGGACACACACTGCATACCAAC